>NW_027187398.1:4996886-5020019 GCF_028583685.1 Petaurus breviceps papuanus
ACACACACACACACACACACACACACACACACACACACACACACACAGTTCACTCCCTAATTAACGATCATTCTCCTTAGAGCAAAGTGTTCAGCACCTTCATATATTTGAACTATGCCATTCACCATGAGCAATAGCCATATTTTCCCCATTTCCCCCAAAGAAGTTTTTTGGTGGGGGTTTTTTTTAATGTAACTTTTTATTTTTCCCTTTAAAATTAATATTTCTTTTCTCTCCCTCATATCTCCCCCACCACTGAAGGGAGGGGAGAAAAAAGAAAAAAAAACCCTAGTAATAATGCAGTCAGCAAAATAAATTCCAGCATAAGCAACGTCCAAAACTATGTTCCATTCTGCATCTTAACTCCATCGCTTCTTTGTCAGAAGTGGTTAGCTAAGTGCATCATTGCTCCTCTGGAATCACAGCTGGTCACTGAATGTATCAGATGGATGGATCAGACTTCATCATTATGAAGTCTTTCAAAGGTGTGTTTCTTTACAATGTGTTTTACTGTATAAATTATTTGACTGATTCTGTTCACTACATTCTGCAACAGTTCTTATCTATCTCCCCAGGTTCCTTTTCTTTGAAAGCATCCCTTTCATCATTTCTTGGTACACCAATAGTTTTTTGAAAACCATTTTGATTGTCCTTGACTTTCTCTGTCAGTCTCTTCTTGAAGAATACCACTTTCGTATTCATTCTGTTACCTGCTCTTCTATAAATTAACTTTTTTAATAAATCTAAGCTGACTTGATGGGTTTCTGTGCATCCACATCTTGTCTTTTTGGCAATTTCAACTTTTACCTTTTACCTAATGACTTCTCTTTGCAACCTAAGGATTTCACTCTTGAAAATTCCCCCATCATCTCCAAGCTAACCTCAACACATGATTTTAGTCCTTGAGATCCTGCCTATCCTTTGAAATCTAGGATGTAAATCAGGCCAAGTTCAGCTCCCTCTTCCTTCACTATTATATATGCTAAAATGAAGTGGTCCCCTTTAGTCACGTTCCTCATCATTCCCACTCCAAAATCAGTGAAAATCAGGTCCATAATGGAGTCACAGGATCAGATTTAGTGCTGGAAAGGACCCTAAGGGGTCACATGGTCTAACTTCTGTATTTTACAGATGAGGAAAACATGGCCCAGAGAAATTAACGGGTAGTAAATACCAGAACCAGGATTTGAACCAAGATTCTGGCTACAAATCCACCACTCTAGTATACAACTACATCCATCATTAATCATCCATCTTTTAAAGAATTGAATTATCAAATCAAACCAAGAAATTACTAGCTTCTAAGCTTCTGGGAGAAAGATACTCTCTCAGATGTTCAGATAACTAAAGTTAACACTATAGCATGCATCAGCATGACAGATATATATTCTGTTTCCTGAGTTCCTTATCTATTACCTCCTTCAGTCCAGGCAACCTAGAGTACACTCTAAAGATATCACCTTCTGTTTGGGTTGCCACAGATTTTCACACAAATATTCTCCACCAACATTTCCCAGTCTGGCCCTGAGTTTTATAACATACAGATATCTACTCAATATTTGATATCATTCCATCCCCTTTTCCCACATCCAGTCTCCTCCCTAACCACTGAATAATGTATACTGTTAACAGTGCCCAATTCCAGTTATAGATCCTATCCTACAAATCACCAGAATACTCATTATGTCAAATTTACTCCTTTGTGCCCCAGTACAGCTCACTTCCTATTCATACTGTGTGCAAGACTGTACAGACATCTGGAGCCACGGGGGCTACTACTGCTGGCTGTTTTCCTAGATTCTGTCTCCCATGCATTTCTGGGTGTTTCTACTGACACTATACACTGTTATTATTGTATGATATTTAGCCTGGTGTGTGTGTGTATGTGTGTACCTATAGGTATAAATATACAAGCATTTTCAACCTTCCTTTTACCTGTAAGTTTAAAGTCCTTTCAAACATGTTTTTGAAAAATACTTCTATTTGGGGCGGCTAGGTGGCATAGTGAATAGAGCACCAGCCCTGGAATCAGGAGGACCTGAGTTCAAATCCAGCCTCAGACACTAACCACTTGCTAGCCTTATGACTTTGGGCAAGTCACTTAACCCCAATTACGCTGACTTCCCCCTTCCAAAAAAAAAGCAAAAAAATTTTACTGACGTCTTCTAAAATTGTATCATAGTCATTTCTAGAACATGAATGCTCCCTTAACCCCATCCCAAAAGAACTCTCTTGTAACCAAAAACAATAAAACTACCTGACATAATGACTGCATGGATGCAACATTCTGCCCTAATAGTATATTGCCTTCCCGCCATGAGAGAAGACGTATGTTATATTGTCTGTGCTCTGGAAACACTAGTTTTTTAATTACTCAAATTTCGTTTTCCTTTTAGTAATCTTTCCATTAACACTGTTATAGTAATATTAAGTACATTCTTCTTTGGGCTCAATTTATTTCACTCTATCCAATCATACAATTCTTCCCATGTTTTTTCTGAATTCATATAAGCATAATAATATTCCATTACACTCATATCCTAGAGTTTTCTGCAGCTGGTAACACAATAGATAGAGCCTTGGGCCTGGTGTCAAAAATTCAAATTTTTGCTGAATTCAAATCCAGCATACCATGTTTCCCCGATAATAAGACACTGTCTTATTATTTTTTTTTGGAAAGAAAAACACCAGAGGGCTTATTTTCAGGGGAGGGCTTATGTTGTCTTGCCTCAGCTCTCCTACGCGGCACTGCTCTCAATGGCGCCAGCAAGCAAATCACTGGGGAAGAACAGGATGACGCGCTCACTGCTGCAGCTCAGATTGGATGCAGCTCAGAGCGTGGCGTGCATTTTCACCCGGACGGTGCATACAGAGGGTACCGTAATGTAGCGTGTAGCGCAGGGGATCACCTTCACTACAGTAGCAATCTCAATAGGGCTTATTTTCGGGGGAGGGCTTATTTTAGAGGAATCTTACACAGTAAGGGGAGGGCTTATTTTCGGGATAGGTCTTATTATCGGGGAAACACGGTAGCTGTCTAACTTTGGGCAAGTCACTTAATTTCTATTTGCCTCAATTTCCTCAACTCTAAAACAGGGTTAATAATAAGCATCTACCTCCCAGGCTTGTCCTGACAATACTAATTCATTTCTACCAACCCATGTTATTAGGTTTATGATACTCCCAGAAAATATACTCCCTATCAGCCTTATTAGGGAAGGTGCAAAGCTCACCCAACATTCCATCTTAAGCTGTAGTTCAGAAATATTTGTTGTTGTTGTTTGGTAATTTCAGTCATATTCACCTCTTCATGGCTCCATTAGGAGTTTTCACAGCAAAACTAGTGGAGTGGTTTGCCATTTCCTACTCCAGCTCATTTTACAGATGAGGAAACTCAGGAGTGTAAACAGGGTTAAATGACTTGCCTAAAATCAGATAGCTAGTAAATGTCTGAGGTCAAATTTGAACTCATGAAGATGAGTCTCCCTAACTTCACGCCCAGCACTCTATCCACTGTACCACATAGAAAAATGGGCTACATATCCAACCAATCACATGCCATATAATCTAGAAAATATGCATTCTTCATCCCTTTTGTTTTAACTGCTAGGTCCTCACGTCTTTTGAACAGTCATTTGGAAAGCCAATTGTAGCCTGAGGATTGGTGCTACACATACAGTCTGATCAGTAAAGAGGCCTTTCAGTGAGTAACCTGACTACTGAATCCCTTTCTATTTGGGCTTGCGCCCAGATACAATCATTCAAGACAGTGCTGAATACCATCAATGAGCATCTATCTCCCCATTTTTTATGATGTCTCACTCAATATCGGTAACCCAGAGCTCTACTGGAATTCAGATGCTCTGAGTATATGCATGAAACACCTTAGTGAAAGAGAACCATCCAGGCTACAAAAGTATGGCACCAGTAAACATAGCCTTTAGAGCACCCAAAGAATCCAGTTTTTGCATATACAATAGTTCTGACCTGACCCCACAACTTTGTAGTATTAACACTCAAAAATCAAGAGATGTTTTATTTCACGAATACAGTCAAGCACCTGAATACTTACGAAATAGCTTCCTCTCGATTTTCTCCCCAGGAGAAGCAGTGACCAAACTGAGAATCTGCAAACTCATGAAGTCCACCAGCAGCAGCAACACTGAAATAGCCCCAGACATTCTTATTGCTACGGAAATTCAATTCCTGGACTGTTCCTGAGCTGGGCTTAAAACCCTGTTAGAAAATGGTGAATATAAAAGAAATCTTAATACATTCCTAGGAAGAAATTTTCTTATAAGTTTGGTGTCTTGAGAAGCAGCCCTGGAAGATCTATACAGAAGATCTATACAAAGGGCCAGGAAGCAGGTCTTCACATAAGTATGACCAGGTGGGACTCACTTACAATGATCTAAACCTCTCTATGTCTTCCCCACCAGAGTAAAATTTATATATCTGAATAGTGTGCTTCGATAAGCTTTCTTTAGTTACCTCATCAGGATTCTCACTAGTGATCCGAGCAGCAATGACATGACCCCTTGGGCAAGGGACGTGAGCGGAGTTTTCAAAATCAATCGGGACGTCTCCCCAGGGTGAGACTCCATACATCATTCGAATATCCTTGATTCTGTACAGAGGAATGCCCATGGCAATCTGAAGGAGAACAAGTCACATGTGTGTCAGATCACTCACGATTGGTTTCTCTGTAAACTTAGAAGTTATCACACTATTCACACAGCTCTTCCATCCACCCTCATCGTTCCTATAAAACTCTCTTCCTTTTTCATGGGCTTAAATTCCACAAATGCTGAACATCAGTACTTACTCAAAATTACTCAAGGTAGATGTGGCATCACTACATTTAATAATTTCCCCTATTTTATCCGGTTACTACAGAAAGAAATTAATTAGTATTGAGTCTCTCTGTGTAACTGTGAACTCTCAGAGTTCCTCTAGTAACCCAAATGCCCACTGACATATCACAAAAGTGAACTGAAGAGACACCACTGCTTCTTTCTTGAGGTCAAAACGTTATTCCAAACTAATTATAATGTATATAAAAACACAGATTATAATTATATTTAAAAAGTATGTATGAGAAAATAATTTTAAGAATCAAAAGAAGATATACTCTATATATGTTTGGTTATAAAACAGGTTAAAAATAAGGAAAAAAAGCAAGACAAAAGACAAAGCACATGACTATACGACACTCCCAGCAGGCACCAGGGAAGTCCTCAGAAACTGACCAGGTAAATCCCTCAGAACCCTAGGTATACCATCACTTCTCTCAATCCCACAAACCACAGTGAAGGAGATAAAAGTTTACTCCCTTTTCAACTCTAGATGCTGTAGAACACATTTTGAAGGACAAGAAGATATAAAGAAGGGAACACTGAACATGGAGTCAGAGTCCCAGATAATTAGCTTCCTAGCTAAGGTAACTTATGGCCATGTCATCTCTACTTTCTGAGCCTTGGTTTTCTCAGACAAAAAATGAAAATATTACTCCTCCCTACTCCCTTTCTCACAGAGGTACTGTGGGAGGAGAGTGCTTTGAAAACCAAATTTGAGAATGTAAGTTATTGTTACTGTCTGGGTACAAGTAGCACCTAGCTCCTTCATTAGTTGTTGCAGCCTTCTCTAGGACATCTAAGTAATTAAGAGGCAATACTATCGGGAATAGAGTAGAATCAGGAGATAAATTTACAAAATAGCCACCAAAAATGTAAAGTAAAATAGAAAAAAAAAGAACTCAGAGGAAAGCAACAACCAACCATGACTTCAGAGAGGTGACCAAACAGGGATGCATAACAAGACATGCTTGGACAGATTAATGTGCTAAACAGTTTTGCTACTAGAGATGGCTGGGACGGGGACGGAGAGTTAGAGAGTTGTAGCAAATGCAACAACAATGAAAAGCACATAAATAAAGCACTTAAAAATACAGAGAAGAGTCAGATTTATGGAGAAGGGAAGAATTTATAACCAAACAAGAGATAGAGAGCATTACAAAATGCAAAATGGATAACTTTGATTACGTTACACTAAAATGAAATTGGATTACATTAAACTGAAAAGTTTTTATGTAAATAAAGCCAATGTAACCAAGATTAAGAGGGGAAGTGGAAAACTGGGAAAGAATTTTTACAACCATGGTCTCTTGATAATGGTCTAATTTCTAAAATCTACAGAGAACTGAGTCGAATTTATAATACAAGTCATTCCCCAATTGATAAATGGTCAAAGGATATGAATAGGCAGTTTTTAGAGGAAGAAATTAAAGTTATCTATAAGCATATTGAAAAAATGCTCTAAATCACTACTGATCATGGAAATGCAAATCATAACAACCCTGAGGTACCACATCTCACCAGCCAGATTGGCTAAGAAGACAAAACAGGAAAATGATAAATGCTGGAGAGGATGTGGAAAAACTGAAACCCTAATGCATTGTTGGTGGAGTTGTGAACTGATCCAACCATTCTGGAGAGCAATTTGGAACTATGCCCAAAAGGCTACAAAAAAGTACATACCCTTTGTCCTAGCAATACCACTTCTAGGACTGTATCCCAAACAGATCATACCAGATCATACAAGTGGGGAAAAGACATATATGTACAAAAATATTTATAGCAGCTCTTTTTGTGGTGGCAAAGCATTGGAAATCAAGGGGATGCCCATCAATTGGGGAATGGCTAAACAAGTTGTGGTATATGAATGTAATGGAATACTACTGTGCTATATGAAATGAGGAGAAGATGGACTTCATAATAACCCGGAGAGAGTGATGCTGAGTGAGAGCAGAACCAGGAGAACTTTGTACACAATTACAGACACATCGTATCTGTGATGACTAACTTTGATAGACTGGGCTCCTCTCAGCAATGCAAGGTTAGACAACTCTAAAAGACTCATGATAGAAAGGGCTATCCACATCCAGAGAAATAACTACAGTCTGAATGCAGATTGAAGCAAACTACTTGCTCTCTCTCTTTTTTGTTTTGTTTCATTCCTTCTTTCTTGTTGTTTATTCCATTGTTTATAATTCTTCTTTATAATTTAACTAAAGTTTAATGTGAAGATACTTGTAGAATCTATACAGGATTGCATGCCACCATGGAGAGTAAGGGGGGGTTGAAGAGGGAGGAGCAGAAAATTTGGAACTTAGGGGATTGTGGAAGTGAATGTTGCAAACTAAAAGTAAATAAATAAATACATAATTTTTTAAAAATACATAGAAGAAAAATTCAAGAGACACAAAACTGGGTAATTTCATTACTACTATCTTAAATTTAAAAGACATTTCCCTTTAAAACAAACTGTGCATAACTGAAGTTCACAGCTTCATATGCAATCCTTTTGTTCGTCCTTGTACACTGAAATGTTTACTTGCTGATGATTAAGTTCATAATAAAAAAGAATATTTAAATTAAAAAATATTTTCCAGGAGTCATTCTCCAAGTCTCAGGAATATAGAAGTGCTATATGTGTTATCCTATCAGAAACTACTCAGGCTACCTGTGCATTCTGACATGCAACCAAGGCAGCAGATCAAACAAGGAATACCCAGAGGGTTACTGATTCCAAACATAAGGAGACTTCTTTCAGTAAGAGCTTTCCATATATTACACAACAATCAAATGTAAATCATTTTGTCTTCATGCCTTCTCAAACTGGGGACCTGACTTATGGAATCATCCCTAAGAAATACAAATCTAATTCTTAGGTGGCTAGCTCTGGTATTTAAAGCTTTCCTTATGTTTCTTGTCTTATTAGGAAAAATAAGTCACCCATGTATTACATACAAAGAGCACGAGGCATGAATCACAAAATTACACAACAGAACTGAACACAACAAGAGATTCTAATTAACAGAAGCTTCTTTCCTATCAGACACTGGTAAAGCCAGTTCTTCAGTTATCGCTCACATTCCCAGCCTCCCCAGAAGACTCCTCAAGCCCAGGAGCACTGGGACTCACCTGGAGTTGTGCCGCTGGAAGGTTGACATCAGCCACCATCTCTGTACAAGGATGCTCCACCTGCAGCCTCGGATTCAGCTCCAAGAAGTAGAAGCTGCCATCCTGGCTGTAGAGGTACTCCACAGTCCCAGCACTGACATAACCTACCATCTTGGCAAGTTTCACAGCACACTAAAGGACAAAGTCATGATGAGCAAGTTCAAGAACGCTATCATATCCAAAATCCAGTCCTTGTCTGCTGCCTCTCACTAACTCAAAAACTCAATACTTCCAGTCATACAAGGGGCTCAAAGACTTCTAGCTATAGGAGGGCAAATTTTTTTTCACCACTCTGACCATAACACAGAATCTAAAGCTCAAGAAGGGCAGAGAAATTATTTATTTTGTTCACGATTTTACAACAGAAAGCTGACATACCCTACACATTCTTATGTAAGGGCAAAGCACAATAGACAGTATAGGTAAACCCATCAAAGCACTATTTATCTGGCTTGTTTGGAATCCAGAGAAAGGGAGAACGTAACTTATCTACTAAAAGAGAATGAGTGCCAATTCACTACATCAGACTTTTCAAACTTTCCAATCTGTGGTATTTTGCTTTCCATGGACTTCTGAAATGAAGTTTTCCTGATTTTTAAAAAATGGAAATTATATATCTTAAACATGCTTAGAAAACTGTCAAAGAAGGTGGTCATTGAGCTAAACTCTAGAATGCACTCGTAAATGTTTTCCAAGTCTCAGCATATTCACAGGAATTTAAATATAAAATTTTAACCTGGAAGGTCCCAGCTCAAGTAGCTATTCTGGAAGACAGGACTGCCTTTCTAGCATAATACTCAGACAGACAAGAGCTTTTGGGGTGGGTACTTCCTCCACAAATGGAAATCACAACTCCTCCTTTGCCATGGATAAAAAGTTAACCTGTGGCCAACAAGAGAATAATCATCCCATGCTTATCTAAGCTTGTCTCTGAACAACAGACATACAATCTGCTGTCAGGTTCCCATAGACTTAGCATATCTTAAAAAATATAAGGAACAACACTAAATACGGTTAGAGTACGTCTTCCTTTTCATCTGTCTTCCCCCAGTCAAAGGAACACAGTGTTATGGAGCATCAATACATTTTTAGACAAAGGCATTTGTTCAATGGGTGAATTGTAAAAAGAATAACAAAGTTTTAATACTCTATTTTTTACTTCTCAAACACAGGATGAAGCACCTCTAGATCTAGCTCCAGTGAATGAAGTTCTGATATTCTGTGCACATTTACCCATGGGGATGGTGTCCTCACCTCCTACCCACCTAGATACACATAGTCACTCGTGAGCACATGCACACACATGCACACACATGAACATACTCACCTGTTCCATATGCTCAAATACCACTGGAGTTGCAATAGTGGCAGGAGCCTCTTCTATGATCTTCTGGTGTCTTCGCTGCACAGAGCAGTCACGACCAAACAAGGAGATTGCATTGCCATACTGATCTGCTAAGATCTGCACTTCCAAGTGACGAGACTGTTTGGCTAGTCTCATCACAAAGATAGGAGAGCCAGGGACTTCAGCTTGAACCTACAACAGAGAAGGAAATGAGTAATACTCGACTCTCCTACATTTTTGCTGGAAATAGGACAGGACAGGAGTTGTGATTTTGTTGGTATTGGGAACTCCCAGATGAGGAAATTCCCTCAACCAATGCACATTAGCACCTTCTCTGCAATTTATGGACTTAGAAAAGGTGTCTAAACCCTGAAGTTAAGTGATTTACCCAGTCACATGTTCCTGTGTCAGAGGCAAGGCCTAAACCAGATTTTCCCAGATTCCAAGTCAGTTCTTTATCATTACACCATGCTACCTCTCTAATAAAAACATTTTTGCTACCATGATAAAATTCTTCTTCTTATCTATCTTTAGTAGGCTGTATTCCCAGCTATATTATCCAATAAATCAAAAGGAATATAAGACAAACATTCATGCATGCTGTAAGAAGAGAAGAATACAATGTGGAAAATGAGCCAAGTCCCATAGCCACTCTCAAAGTCAAAACCAAGGTCCTGGTCCCTGTAGGCCAAATGTGGGCTCTCTTTCCTGTGACTATTGGTTGCCCTGACAGACCACTTTATGCTTTTCCAAAATCTTTTCATGCATCCTTACATTATTTCTAGTTACTTTTAACTATCTAAGCCTTTAATAACAAATGTCTTTGAAATATACTAACCCAAGCCAAGAACTAAGTGTACTCTACCTGTCTGAAGAGGTTAGGGAAGTCGTCAGCATTGTTCACCTTTCTGATTCCCTTCCCTCCTCCTCCTTCTGAGGCCTTGATCATAACAGGATAACCAACTTCCTCAGCTGCCTAGAAGGAGGAAAGAGAAAAAAAGAGAGGCTAAGGAAAACAGGTGGGAAGTATAAGCAAAGAGAGATAAGAGGGAAAATTATTCACAAGGCCACGAATTGTTCGAATGCACCAAGCTGTTAGTCAAATCCAGCATCCTACTATCACAAAGATAGGTGTGACCTAAATTAATCTCAATTCTTATATAGCTAGAAATTTTTCTACATTCAACTGTGATGAGATGCAGAAAGATACTAAAATAAGGTGATATCGAGAATTAACTCAAAGAATTTACTAGCTTCATAGAACTCCAGTAATATTTACTCCAAACTCCTATAGCTCCTACTTTAAAGCACCATGATCACCTTATAGCACAAAAATAACAGCCAGCATTTATAAGGCACTTTAGGGTTTGCAAAGCACTTTACACATATTATCTCTTATGATCCCCACAACAACCCTAGGAAGTAGGTACTATTACTATCCCCACAGAAAAGAAAACCGAAGCAGGCAGAGAATAAGTGACTTGCCCAGGGTCACACAGCTAGGTAGTATGTGAGGCAGAATCTAACTCAGGTCTTCCTGACCTCAGGTCCCGCAGTGTATTCACTGTGTCATCCAGCTGCTTCAAGAACTAAATTATCAAAGGGATTCAACTACACATTACATTTAATAAGACATGAAAGTAAATTCATTTTAGGAAAACTTCACACTTACATTTAACCTAGAAGGTAAAAGGTTCAAGTAGACAACTAGATGTTCAACCTATTCTTTATTATTTGAATTTCATCCCAAAAGTGATTTTAATATTTTCTTTTATAAAAAATTAACATTTCGAGTAGAAATGGAACTACCATAATATATTTCTCTTTTCTGTAGTCATTTGCAAAAAAAAAAACCCAGCAGTTCCTTCATATTATAGATTTTTTATTTCAACAAGGACTGAAATTAAAAAGGGGTTTCTGATTAACACTCAGTTAACCAAAATATTAAACTTGGCCTCTATTCTGCACCCCACTCGCACCCAGCATTTCCTAAGTATTCCAAACATTTGACTATACTATATTTTACTAAATATCTACAAAATACTCAACTATACTCTATCCACAAAACCTAAAACTGCCACCAGAAATCAGCTGTTCATCTCTTTACACTTTGAGGATAAAGACCAGTCAAAGCATGGGTGTAGACAAAAGGAATAATAATAAAAAGATGGTAAACGGAGAGAGAAAACAGAAGCAGACAGTTATGACTGAGCCTCCTGCTGCTGCTGTTAAGGTGACCAGGATGGGGTAGAAGTTGAGCTGTACAGCTACTAGCTGGACTTGACTGGGAATCAATGAGCAATGCTTTAAAAAAAAAAAAAAAGTCCTAAACTGTGAAGAAGAAAGATCATCATCGGGGCGCCCAGGTGGCTCAGCAAGTAAGAGCACCGGCTCCAGTGTCAGGATGACCTGGAGATCGAATCCCGGACTCAGACACTTAGCACCCACCCAGAAACACCTGACCGTGTAACCTTGAGCAAGTTACTTAACCCCGACTGCTTAATCATCCAAATGAAAGACCCTTTTTTGTCAAGGACAACAAAGCAAGACAATTCAGTATATAGTCTTTCTAAATGAGGTAAGAATGTTAATTCCTTTTATTAAGCCACAGCATGGCTAATGTGAAAAATAGGAAGGTGGTTTAAGAATTCAGTTTTCTACTTAGATCTAGTACCATACAAATAAAATGAGTCTATGTCTTTGAGAGAAATGATATATTATTCCAAATTAGCATAGTGGGTAAGCTTATTAATACAGCCACTTCGATTACCTAAGACTAGGACGGAAATAAACTTAGGACAAGTATGAAGTAGTAGTAGTTCACTGGTTACCCCAAATCCATAGTTACTCATCTAGGAAATAGTGTTACCTATAGATAAGCTATTAGTTTCAAAAATAATTTTAACTACTTACATATACAGAAGGCTATTTCTGCACTGTACCCCTGAGAACTCACTCCCCTCTCATCTACTATGATGTGAATGTGCCCAGCCAGCCACAAGAAAGCAGCCTGACCTTGGTGCTAGCTTGTGCATTCTAAGAGCATCCCCAAAGCCCCAGCTGCCTGAGCCTATTCCCAGAGAGCAGAAATGTACCATTCCCCGGAGTTTGCAACCTACCTGCAACCCAGCATCTACGTCCTTCACATAACCTTTCTCATACAGATCCTGGGGAACATTCAAAATGCGCTTTGAAAAATCATTCTCTTGCCAGTCCACACGAAGACCTGTAATAGATAAAAGTAACCATAGAGTCAATGCAAAAGCATATCATCTCTAACAAATTAGTCTTGGACAATTCTCTGTCAGACCTTCTCCAAAATGCTCTACTATACAAAGAATAACAATATGGGGTTCCAGCTTATAAGAAATCAAAACTATGTTCTGTCCTTGGAGTTAGTGATCTTCAATCACAGCAAATAATGCTGAAGAACACAGGTCAACATAGAGGACAACTCCACCAAAAGTCTATAACTTGACAACTTGGTTTCCTACTTCATAAAAGGTTCGATAAGATACGAAGTTACCTTTAAAAATACATAAACACACAAAACAAAAGCATGGGAGAGTTCTCACAGCAACTCAGCAGGCAAATACCTTCTCCTTGTGCGTTTAGGCCTGTTCCTGGGGCAGAGTTCTGGGGAATAATTCAATCTTTATGGGCCCTTGGAAATGGAAATAGCGATTTTATTGGCCTCAACAGAGCCATGATTCCATGCTCCCTGAATGTTCCTGTATTCAACAGTCACACAGGGAGCACTACAGTCTCTCTCAATTCAAACAAGAACAAATTCAACCTTTTCTTTTAAACTTTGGCTATCTGACCCAGTAGGCCTAGGGAGGATATAACAGTCCCCCAAGAGAGCCTGGATAAACACACTCAGAATCTACCTGAATACAAAACTAAAAGGGAAGCTTATATTGTTATCAATGATATGCCATTCTATAAAAGATTTTGTAAGAACAAATCATTTTAAAAACATATTGATCTTTTTTTTTACATAAAAAGCAACTGAATGGTGGAGTGGCTTCAAGCAGGAAGAGCAGAACTCCAATAAATTGTAAGATGACATGAAGGAAAACACAGGGAGGCAAAAAGCGAGTTAAATGGTATCCTGCCTTACTAAATTGGTCTCAGGGTTATTCAGGGGTCCAGATCCCTTCTAGGGCAGGCCCCAAAGTCTAAGATTCCCCACCCCTCCCAGTTCATTCCAATTCACTTTGAAATAGGCACAGCAAATCTAGAACCAACCCACTTTTCCCAGGGTTATGAAAAATGGAGCTGCCCCAAGGTCACTCCAGATCATAATAGAGCATTTAGGCATTCAAGGTTCCAGACTTTTGGAATTAGTCAAGAATCAGTCACAGATGTTGAAATATGCCACCATTAACCAACTCACTGTCAGACAAAACCAGTAGATATAAAGCATAGCTTGAAGTTCCTTAACCACCTAGCACCCCAATGAACCACCCTGAACCCCAAGATACAAACACAGTTAATCTTACCACTTCCACTCCAGGGAAGAGTTGGGATACCTGCAGTTTGAGCTACTATAGAAGAGGCGATCTTATCCCCCAGAGCCCACATGGCTTGGCTTGGAGGGCCTAAAGACAAAGGAATGAAGGAGAGAATAAACCTGACTTGCTTAAAGACATCATAACTATACATTTTCAGGCCCAAATTAACAAATGTCTATGAAGACTTCTCTGAACATTTTAAAACCAACACTGAAGTTTTCAATGGAATCTAAAACAATGACTTCCAAAGCAACTATGATCAAAGATCATCTCTCTCTTTGATGAGGTTCAATGTGGAAAGTTACAAAAGCACAATGTGGATAGTCTTCACAGGCAGTGTGGTATAGAGAAGAGAGCACTGTGAGTGTCAAAGCAAAAAGATCTGAACTCCAGTCCTAGCTCTAACACTAACTTAACTTTTCTGTGCCTCAATAATCTCACCTATAAATGGGAATACTGCTACTTCCATTAGCTACTTCAGAGTTGTGGGAAAAGTGCTTTGTCAATCTTAAAATGCTGTATAAATGTGAGTTGTTAAGTCATACAATCTTAGATATGCTCTCTGTCTCTAAGAGAGAAGAGAAACAGAAAGGAGATAATTATTTTCTACTAGGACAAGCCTTATTATGACTAAAAATGAATGAGTGAATGATTGAAAAAGCATTCATTAAGCATGTACTATGTGCCAGGCACTGCACTAAACCCCAAAGACAGAAATATTTTTTCCTAAAAAGAGAGTAAGTCCTCTTTTGCAGCGGCTTGCAAGATGCCTTCTCGACTAAGGAAGACACGGAAGCTCCGCGGGCACATCAGCCACGGCCACGGGCGCATCGGCAAGCACCGAAAGCACCCCGGAGGCCGCGGCAATGCAGGAGGGCTGCACCATCACCGGATCAACTTCGACAAATATCATCCAGGTTATTTTGGTAAAGTGGGTATGAGGCATTACCACTTGAAGAAAAACCAAAGCTACTGCCCAACTGTCAACCTTGATAAGCTGTGGACACTGGTCAGTGAGCAGACCAGGATTAATGCTGCCAAAAACAAGGAGGGCCTTGCCCCTATCATTGATGTTGTACGGTCGGGCTACTACAAAGTCCTAGGAAAAGGGAAACTCCCCAAGCAGCCAGTCATTGTGAAGGCGAAGTTCTTCAGCAGTCAAGCAGAGGAAAAAAATCAAGGGCGTCGGTGGAGCCTATGTCCTTGTGGCATAAACATCCAGCGTTAGCAAATAAAACATATGGCTTCATTGTTAAAAAAAAATAAAAAGAGAGTAAGAGAGACAGTTTCTGCCCTCAATGAGCTTACATTCTAATAGGGTAAGATAACCCATAAAAGGGAAAAGAAATCAGTGAGGGAAGTTTTTATCTTCACTGACTAATGGATCTCTATGGTATCCTAAATGTTCAACTTTTATTTTGGTTGTTGTTCAATTTGTTCAGTTCATCTGGGGCCATCTCCGATTATCCTAATCTATATCTTGCCACTGGACCCAGATGGTTCCAGACGAGAAAGTGAGGGCTGGTGACTTTGCACAGCCTTCCCCTCACTTAAATCCAATTTACCTGCAAGTTATGGCATCACCTTCCCAATATCATAGTCCTCTTCAAGAACAAAGGACAAACAACAAAGAACAACAAATGTATAACTGCCATCTCCACTTAAAGAAAGCCTAAGCTCACATTTTTCCCATGGTGAATGGCAGAGTCAAAGAATTCACAACATGAGACATAGGGTCAGCAATGTTTCAATCTAACCAGCACTTCCCAAGGTCAACCAAAGACACCTAGAGCATCAGACTTAGCTCCCATAAGGAATACTGGGCTTGAAAATAAAAATAAGGACTGAGGTGAGATATACATATCAAAGGAAAGTAATTTGCAGCAAGATCTCAGAGAAGAGGCACAGGAGAGAATGAAGGAAGAAAAAAATTACATCTATGGGGTATTAATTGGGGGATCCTGAAAAGATGAAACAGAAAGCAAGGTGGGACAAAAGTACACTTACCCATAAAGGCAATGCCATTCTTTAAGAGGAGTTCAGGAAGCTTGGGGTTTTCAGAAGCATGGCCCCATCCAGCCCACACTGCCTGCAGAGAAACAAAGTAGAATTCATTCTTTATAGTAACCCTAAAAACTTGCTCACACTGTCTTGCTCTCTATTAATGGCTGGCCTGAAGACATATGGCAAAGCAGACCACAGCAGCAGTTGGACATAAGCAAATGCTGAATGAATCTCTGTGCTCAACTCAATCTTCTAAAGGAAAAGAAATAAGCAGTTCATTGTAACAAAACCTTGGAAGAGATTACCATAATATACTGAGTATTAAAACTCTAGTTACCCTTGCTATTTTGGTTTTGGGGTGTTGTTTTTTTTTTGATTACTGAAACTGAAATACACAATAAGAAAAGAAAAAGAAATATTTTTTAAACTTAAATATTGAAACTTAAATACAAAATAAGAAAAAGAAAAAAGCATATCATGTACACAGCAGAACATAGAGAATTCAAAATATTTAGTAATAAATTTCCATTTCAAGAAGGCCTATATAATAAAAACTACACACTGTATTAAGAGTTGTCCATTTTTCTTTGCTTCCTTTGTTATTTTCTTTTGTCCTCGGCTGTACACTTTTTTACTTTGTTCTTTTTCCCCCTTCCTCCTCCCCCCAAAAGGCTACAATTAAGCATGGATATATTCGTATATAGTTATATAGAGATACATATATACACATACATATGTACAAATTCTACTTCTGATCTTTATTTTTGTTTGTGCATATCTCTTTACTTTCTATCCCTCCTAACTCTTCTACTTTACTTCAACCCGCTACCTTGTCCTCCAATTGCTTAACCCATACCCTCTCCAAGGATCCTCCCTTATCCCCCCCATTCCCATGAATCTAAACATCCTTCTATACCCCCCCCCAACCTATTCCTTCACCCCTCCCCTCTAAAAGCCCCTTCTCAGGGGCAGCTAGGTGGTGCAGTGAATAGAGCACTGGCCCTAGAGTCAGGAGGATGTGAGTTCAAATCCGGCCTCAGACACTTAACACTTACTAGCCATGTGACCTTGGGCAAGTCACTTAACCCCAACTGCCCTGCCCTCCCCTCTCTAAAAAAAGAAAGGCAAAAAAATAATTAAAAATAAAAATACCTTCCTTACCCTTCCAAGGATCCCTGCCTCATCCTCCCATTTCCATAAATCTAAACACCCTTCTATGCCTTCCCTTTAACCTATTCCCTCACCCTTCCCTCTAGAGATCCCTCTCCCTCCATCCCTTTAGCATTTTATTTCTTTCTGAATTTATAAGACTTTTATATTCTTCTAGATATACATATTTCTTCTTGAAACCATTCCCAATGAAAATAGGTTTCCAGAACTAACAGACCTGGCTCTCTCATCTAAAGACTCTGTGTCAGTTCTTCCTCTCACACTTCATTTGTATAAAATGATTAATTACTCTTTTTAGCTGTTCCTAAATGGTTTTACTTCTTAAAGTGATATCATACTCAGGTCTAACCTAATATTTTTTATGAACTACCCAATTACTAATAACAATCTTAGACATACGTTTTACATTTTACACAAAAAAGTTAAATAGTCTGTCCATCTTTATTGAGTACCTTAAAATTAGTCTTCAGTATGTGCCTTTTATATTTCTCTTGACCCTTGTATGCAAATATTCTACTACGTTCAGGTTTGGTTTTGTTTGTTTGGTTTTTTTTACACAAAGTCCTGAAAGGTTAAAGGTTCATTAAATGTCCTTTTTTTTTTTTCATTCAGGACTATGCTTAATTTTGCTGGGCATTATATTTTCAGCCAGAACTCTGGTTCTTTTACTCTTTGATACGTAGTGTTCCAAGACCTACAGTCCTTTAGTAACACCACTGCTAGGTTTTCTATGATTCTAATTGTGGCATCACCATATTTATATTTTTTTTCTTGTTGCTTGTAATATTTTATCATTAAGCTGAGGGGTTTCAGAATTTGACTATAACATTCCTGTGAGTTTACCTCTTTCATGTAGCAGTTAGTGAATTTTTTCTATTTCTACTTTCCCTTCTTGTTCTAATGCTTCAGGACAATTTCTTTTAATTATTTCTTATATTATTCTATGAAGATTCTTTTTTTTTATCATAGCTTGTAGGTAGTCCAATTATTCCTATGTTTTCTCTTCTTGATCTGTTCTCCATCTTATGAGATGTTTCACATTCTCTTCTATTTTTTTCATTCTTTATACTGTTTTATTAATTTCTTGATCTCTTAACTTTTCTGGTTTCCCCTTGCCCAATTCTGATTTTTAAGGAGTCATTTTCTTCCTTAAAATTCTGGATCTCCTCTTCTAATTGATTGACTTTTCACAATCTTTTTGGTTTTGTTTTGTTTTTTTTTAGTTTTTTCTCAATCTCTCTCATTTGATTTTTAAAGTCTTTTTTAAGTTTTTCTATTAATTCTTTTTGAGCAGGTGACCATCTGACATTACTCTTTGGGATAGAAGAGGGTTTCGTTACTTCAGCATCCCCCTGTGAAGATGAACCCCAGTCTTCTCTATTTCATAGTAACTCTCTATGGATGGATTCTTTCTCCTTTGCCTGTGTATTTTTTTAAATTAGTTTTTACAACACCTCTAATCCTGGAGTATATGGGAAATGGTGCCTCTGGCCTCAGACCTCCTTCAGTTCTCCCCTCTGGCCTGGAACTGGAACCAAGACCTCTAGCCTCCTGTAAGCGTCCACAACCAGTAGTGTCCTTATGCTACTGCTTCTACACTCACTGGACAATTGCTGGTTCCTTCTCATCCCACCACATGTTCCTTGTCAGCAGAAGTTCCCTCAATCTTCCCAGCTCAGACAACCAACACTTCTCTCACTGTCCTGAGGGTAAAAGTTCCTGTGGCTGGAGCCAAGGCAGTCTCCCAACCCAGCTAACCCCAGGGCTTGCCACTTGTTGTTTAAGCCAACCTAGGACTTATCCTGGAGGTGCTTACTCTTCACAGGAACCAAACCTCTTTCTGGGACTTTTCTTCATATCTTCAACTGTCCCAGAATGACCCCTATTCTGCCCCTACTCTTATTTATTTTTACTGCTTAATATTGGCCCTGAGGCACTATTTCATCTTTTTTGTGGGGGAAAAACTTGAGAGCTTGGAATTTTCTGACATATTCAGCCATCTTCCCAGAATCTTCATCTAACTTTGCTATTTGAAGAAAATTTATTTTCTACCCTTTCAACTAGGTCCTACACCAGATCTTTCAAGAAATGTCTTTCACAGACTCAAATATTATGCCCATTTAATTCCACTTTTATCTGTGTCTTTGTTTCTAGCTTTGTACCTGCCTATGATCCCATTGGTGCAGAAAACTCCAAGCTAGATCTTCCTCTACCTATGCAGAAGGGAACCTGCTCAACCACTTTTCTTGCAGTGCTTCCTGGGGAAATGGAGTGACACATTTGCCCTGATTCCAAAGTTACTTCTCAACAACATGTTCCCTTTCCCATGGCTGTTATATGACTGTGAGAATCCAGGGTTACACTGAAAATAGGTGTATTTTCAAATAAAAAATTTTATTTTTTAAAAAAATAAAAAAATTTACTTTTAAAAAAAGTAAAAAAATCTTAGGTGGCTCAGCGAATATAGCACCAGTCCTGGAGTCAGGAGGACCTCAGTTCAAATCCAGCATCAGACACCTGACACACTTACTAGCCATGTGACTTTGAGCAAGACACTTAATCTCAACTGCCCTCCAAAAATCAAAAAAATAAAAGAAATAAAGAAAGAAAATATATGTGTAAAGTGATTTGCAAACCTTAAAAGGCTGTAACTATTACCATCAGCTTGGGTTTTAATATAATGCCTCTAATGGCAATTAATTCTGTGGAATATGCTTCAACCAGCACACTTCTCTAGAGCCCGACCCTAAATTAAAGCCCACCCTCCACCACTGTGCCAGCTCCTCAGCAGAGTTCCTCACAAGACATCTCCAAGTAGTAACTGCATGATTATTAGAGGCTCAAAGCAGAGTAGAAAGAACGTTGGACTTGGAGAAAGAAAGACCAGAGTTCAAATCCAGCCTCTGATACTTAGTAGCAATGTGCTCACTGACAAGTAATGTAACCACTATGAGCCTCAGTGTCCTCGTCTATAAAACAGGGACACTGATACCAGTAATACCATGCATCACAAGGTTGTTATGAGGTTCCAATGAAATAATGTATGTAGAATAATACAAAGCACACTATGAATATTGGCTACTATCATCATTATTGCTATAGGTTAGCAATATGCTTTAGAACAATTGATTTCCCTTTGACCCCAACACGGTGATATCATTTCAGTTCTCTTCAAGAACAAAGGACAACCAACATGCTTTACGGTGTTTGTACTTAACCACCCGAAGTTGCTCTGGCTCAAAGGTTCTAGGACTCTTAAAAATTTTGCTTTAAAAAGTTTACTCACCTCCCTGGGGTGATATAAGTTTGCTATTAACTAAAGGCAGGAGACAGACGAGTGAGACTGTCAAAATCCTTTACAGACCCTTTATGTTTCTTTGCATGCTGATCTCATTTTGACTCATCTCACTCTCAGAATCATTCTCCCTTTTCCTTTCTTCCTTAATTACTACCTATAACAGTAGATCAATAGAATTCAGGGCCTCCTATCATCTAAGATCCTTTTAATAATCAATGAAACAATTTCCTATCTTTGTTCTTCCCCTGTGACCTTCATGTCTGACACTATCATCCAAAGAGAAAGACCAGGTGGATTAATTCAGATTCAAAAGGACATTAACATCTCTTACTTGTACTGGGATCCTTTTAGCAATATCAAGAATTAGTTCCACATTTGCATAGTTGTTGTTGTTTGGTCCTCCAGGCACTGGAACATAGTGATCTGCCATCTTAATGTACTCTGAAAACATAAACAGAATAAGACAGAGAATGTATTTGCTTTCACTGAAAAATACAAAAATACCACCAAAAAAAAAAAAGTGTAATGAACAGAGATCGCCACCCCCGAAAAGCAAAACCACCAAAACAGGGTTCTTGTTAACTGAAATTCAACCTTCTCTCACTTATTTTCTTTACTGTTTAGGATGCCCAAGAGCATCCTATGTTCTCAAAACATTTTCACTGTGCAACCTCTGAGAATTCTCAGCATGGCATGGTAGATAGAGCTTACCTTGGAAGCAGGAAGACCCAAGTTCAAGTCCTGCCTCTGACACATACTACCTGTATAATGCTGGGCAAATAATCTCTCAGTGCACTGAGACTATAAGTTAGAGAAGAGATGCTGACCTATTTTGCTACAGGTCTAGTTTCTTTCCATATCCCTACACCCCTATGATCTATTTATCTGAAGGGGCAGCTAGATTGCTCAGTGGGTACAGCACTGGGTCTAGAGTCAGGAAGACCTCAGTTCATATTCGGTCTCACTTACTAGCTGTGTGACCCTGGGCAAGTCACTTAACCTCTGTTTGCCTTAATCCACTGGAGAAGGAAATGGCAAACCACTCCAAGTCCTCTGCCATAGCACTGGCATGCCATGGGCCATGGGTCACAAAGACACAAACATTACTGAACAACAACAGGATTATGCCAGTCAGCTTAAGAGTGACCAAATGTCAAATATAAGTACATCTATATCTGAGAGTTCCAGCATTAGTAACATCTCGGCATCTTATATTTTCACTTTAGAATTTCACTCATATAAGACTCTTGAAGAATAGGAAAAAAACCACACAGAAATGGCAAGTACTTTAGAGGGGGAAAAGTAAGATTTATTAGAAACTAGGAGTTGAATAAGCAGTAAATGTTGACTAGTGTCAGAAAAATGGGGAATATGGGTTTCTAGGAAAGGAATCACAGGGGTCTAGACTGGTACAAATTTAGGGTATTAGGTTAAAGATGATCGGTATTACCAGGAAGGATAAAGGAGGAAAAGCACACAAAGGTATGAAAGAAGAGGGGGTCAAATCATATAGAAAAGTTGCATTCTTTCCACCTTTTTTTTGTTTTCCCTTTATCTTCCTCCCTCTCTCTTAGTCTCCCTTCTCACTTTGCTTCCCTGTTTCTACCACAAGTAGCCATAATTTGGAATTAAGGAGTTTTATATATTTATTGATTAAAATTGTTTGCTTATTCTTTCAACAGGAGGCAAGTATTTCACACATATCAGATGGATAAAATCAGAGAGACAAAATTTAACACTAGCAGGACTACTGCCAGATACACAAATATTACATAAGTATAACTGTGGATTGCTGGAATATTTTTTGAATACTATCAGACAATAACAAAAAAAAATCACAAAAATAATCATACTCCCTGAACTAATAAACCAATTTTGGGTAATAGACCCTAAAAGTACAAAACATTTTTTAAAAAATTAACCGTTCAAAAGTATCTATAGCAGCATTATGTTCAATTACAAACACCTGAAAACAACCTGAATATTCAACAGTGTGCGAATGATTGAAGATAATTTTGTTATAGACCAACAGGGGAAGAAAAATTGCATCAATAATATCACAGATTTGAGGCATGAAAATACTGGAGTCCATCATACAATGGAATATTGACTATATTATCAGTAAAAATGATAAATGAGGAATATAAATAAATTTGAAAAGATTTTATGAAATAATGCAAAGCAATCAAAAGAGTTTTACACTGTCTCCAAAAATGAAGATAGGTACAAATACAATACAAAATTAATAGAAAGTAGAAGGTAGTGTAGAGCCATTAAAGGCATCTTGTATGGAGGAATTTATTTTGAGTGTGAATAAGTGCGTGAACATTCTTTAAAAAGAAAAAAACATAACTGTTTTATAAATTTCTTTTTTTTGCTTTTTGGAGGGCAGTTGGGATTAAGTGACTTACCCAAGGTCACACGACTAGTTTTTGTGTTAAGTGTCTGAGGCCAGATCTGAACTCAGGTCCTTCTAACTCCAGGACCAGTGCTCTATTTACTACGCCACCTAGTCACCCCTATAAATTTCTAAAGAAATCTAATGTGAGGTCAACTTAATTCATTTCAATAAGCATTTACTATATATTTTCATACTTAATTTAAATTACATTAATTTAATACAGGCTATGTTTCAAAATATCTTTTCTTTATTCAACACTCTTATGTTACCTGAAATTGTCTTAGGCCAGAGAGTCATACTGGAGGGAATGGGAGACTGGGCCAATTTGGATCTCTCTCTCTCTCTCTCTCTCTCTCTCTCTCTCTCTCTCTCTCTCT
>NW_027187398.1:5020029-5152194 GCF_028583685.1 Petaurus breviceps papuanus
CTCTCTCTCTCTCTCTCTCTCTCTCTCTCTCTCTCTCTCTCTCTCTCAGTCAATCAGTAATTTACTGAGCATCTACTATATGCCAAGCACTGTGCAAATGTGCTAAGGATATAAAGACAAAAAACAGTCCCTGCTCTCAAGGAGCTCACAGTCTAGTTTATATCTAAGCTAGAAATGGCTTGGATTAATGTTAAATTAAATAAAACTGTTTTCTGAAGTATCAGGGAAGGCTTTCTCCATGCCATACTCTACATAAGAACGTTTTTTTCTTCTGCTTACCTCCCCCTACTGAAAAAGAAAGAAAAACAAAATACTATATGTATAGTCAAACAAAAGAAATTTCCATATTGACCATGCTCAAAAAATATATGTCTCAATCTATATTTTGAGTCCATCACCACTCTGTCAGGAGGTAGGTACATAACATGCTTCATCATGAGTCCTTTGGCATCATGGCTGGTTACCGTATTGATTAAAATTTTAATTGTCTTCCAAAGTAGTTTGTACTTAGAGTGCTGTTGTTACTATATAAGTTGTTCTCCTATTTCTCTTTATCACTTCATACAAGTCTTTACAGGTTTCTCTGAAATCATTACTTCTTCATTTCTTTAAGCACAATAGCTATTCTGTCACATTCATATACTACAGTTTGCTCAGTCATTCCCCAATTATGCCAAAATACCCTTCCTAAAGCAAAGGTCTGACCATGTTACTCTTCTGCTTAAGAAGCTTCATTGGTTGGGGCAGCTAGGTGGCAAAGTGAATAGAGCACTGGCCCTGGAGGCAGGAGGACCTGAGTTCAAATCCAACACTTACTAGCTGTGTGACCTTGGGCAAGTCACTTAACTCCAACTGCCCTGCCTTCCCCCCTCCAAAAAAAAAGAAGCTTCATTGGTTCCACTGCCTCTAGAATAAAATGAAAACCTTACAGCTTGGCATTTAAAGTCCTTCACAATCTAGCTTTCTTTTTCAGCAGGAAGAGGTAAGGAGAAGAAAAAAAGGTTCTTCTTAATTATGTATAGGATGGCATGGAGAAAAAAGACTGGAAGCTGGGATTCCAATTAGGAAGTTTTTCAATCAATCAGTGAATACTTATTAAGCATTAATTGTGTGCCAGACAGTGCAAGGAACTGGAGATAAAAGTACAAAGCAAGAAATAATCTTACTTAAAATGAGCTTATCTTCTAAAGAAAGAGACAAATACATTTAAAAACATATACAGCATAAATGTAAAATTAATACAAATACATACAAAGTAAAAAAAGTAAACAGTTTAGGAGAGAAGGCACAAGCAGTTGAGGAGATCAGGAAAGGATTCGTGCAGAAGACACTGCCTCAGCTGCATCTTAAAAGGAAGAGAGTAGAATCTATAAGAGGAAGGCCTCAAACACTCCATTGCATGAGGCCTGAAACTAGGGATAAGAATGGTAGCTGTGGGAATGAAAAGGAGATGAATGTGAGATATATTGTGGAGGCACAGTTAAACAGATTTGGCAAATGACTAGATACGGAATGCGAGGGACAGAGAAGAATTAAGGATGATTTTTATGCTGTGTACCCAAGAGACTGAAAGGATGGTGATGCTCTCAACAGAAATAGCAAACAAAGTTTGAAAAAGAAACAGGTATAAATGAATAATGAATTCCTCTCTCTCTCTTTTGCTCTGTGTACACATAAATGTTTACATGTGTGCAGGTCAGTGTCACCTGACCAGTAGAAGATGATCTATATCACTCCTATATGAACACACACCCAAAGCCGACAGTTCATCTAGCAGGTACCACTGCTATCGAGACTTCCAAATGACTGTCAGGGGCTTTAAGAGTAGGTCAGGGCTCCAAGGCAGATAAAGTTGATGCCCTATCACCTATCTCTATCATTCTAATTTAATCTCTGTCCTTATAAACCCCTTAAAAGCTGCACCCAATGGTACCTCCACACTAGGAATCCCTGCCCCCCTAGAGAGGATTCACAAACTTCCCTCAAGAAGCATTACTAGATGTCTTATAATTATCTCCAAAAATGCACAAACTTCCCTCAAAAGGGAATAGCCAAATAAATCATCCTTGAAGCAAATGTTGAATTATTTCATCTCTTTTTCCAGAACAGATTTCTTTTATCATTAGTGGAATAAATGTCTCAGGGGCACGAGGCTAACACAAAGACTCACTTTCATATACTGTTGATTTTCTATGCCCAACTGCTTTACTGGTGCTCATGAAACATGAAACATAGGTACAGAAGGTCATCAAAAAGAGTCAAGTCTAAGTGGGGAACAATGTGCCAATTAATACTACTTTCTAATCTGAAGACCTTTTTCCTCCTCCCACACTAGAACAAGCTAAGCCCCTCAACATTCCTAAGGAAAATCCTTGACTTTTTTTCCTGTTTAAACAGAGTAATAGTAGCCTAGATCAAAGCATGCTGAAAGGGTTGGATATTCAAGCCAAACTTGTCCACACATACCCTACCTTAAAAAAGTCTAAGAGACACAAAGTATTGAATAGAAGAAAGAAGAGGACTAGGTCATACATCTCAACTATAGAAAAAGTCTTCAGGGCGGCTAGGCGGCACAGTGAATAGCGCACCAGCCCTGGAGTCAGGCGGACCTGAGTTCAAATGTGGCCTCAGATACTTAACACTTACTAGCTGTGTGACCTTGGGCAAGTCACTTAACCCCAATTGACCTGCCTTCCCCCCCTCCAAAAAAAAAAATCTAAGAAAGTCTCAGCACAAACTTTCAGCCACTCCAGTCAGCTCTTTCCTCCCAAGGAGCCCCAGAATTACACATCTGCTTTTGTTAACTGCCTCCTATGTCCTGGCACTGTTTGAGGAGCTAAAAGCAGAAACACCTGAGTGGGCTACAAAGCAAATAATTATCACTAAAATGGGAAAAGAACTTAAAGCCCAAATTAAACCTCTGGGTAAACTTCTACCCACTTATACTTCAAACAGAGGAATCTAAGGTAGGACAAATCGGTTAATGTTTAAAATTAAAGGCCTGTAGGAGTGAACAATATCTCATTTCAAAGTTCAACCACTCCCAGATTTCTATCTGATTCCATTTTTTAAAGGAGAAAAAAAAAGCAGCATGCCATAACAATGGAGGGCCAACCTTAAAGTAAATACCTGGTTTCAAATCTCACCTCTCTCTCCCCTCACATACACACATACACACACACACACAGATGCGCGCACATCCATATGCATACCTATCTCACCATGGGCAAGCATCACTGTAGGAAGTTTCCACACTCAAAGTCAGCCAACACTGATAAAAAGCAAGGGTCCAAATCCTCCCAAAAAGGAGAGGAGGGATAAAAATCAGTGTTCCCAATAGTTTCAAGGGGAATTTCTTGGGTTTGGAAACATATAAGTGAGCCTTTCACCTCCTTATGACTGAAATATAGCAATGCTCCATGCTCTGGAGTGGTGCTAGTTTAAATAATTCTTATGTAAGTAACTCACCTGCATTCGCTTTAAGATCTTCAGGTGTAACCATGACAACAAATCGGATCGCACGTTCATTTCTAAACATCTCATAAGACCACCTACGGATAGATCTCATGCATTTCACGGCAGCAATGCCATTGTTGGCAATGAGAACCTGAGAAAAGTGAAGGAATAAGAGTGGAGGATAAAAAAGCAGAAATAAAGTCAATGATGGAAAAGAAGATAAGGAAAAAAATCCACATACATGAGTCCTCCAGGCAAACCAAGGTTACAACCAGGAATTCTTATTACCGATCATTCAGTCAGCTTAGAAGCCATCTTCCACGTGACCCAGCAAATGTCATTTACAAATGTTAGTAAAGTAAGTATTGTGGTGTTTCCCAAGTAAAACTACATTCTTCTCTTAATTCCCTAGAAGGATAAGTAGGTGTTGTTCTACCAACGGTTTTTCTAAAGAGAAAAATTGCTAACCGGGGATGCGAAGAAAGGCAAAAACAAAGCCTGCCCTCAGGAAGCTCACAGTCTCATGAGAAGAAGCAACATGCAAAGGATAAACAAACTAGTTATTACAAGGATAAATTAGAGATAATCTCTTCTTTTTGGAGAGGGGAAGGCACACAGCTAATAAGTTTGTCAAGTGTCTGAGCTCACATTTGAACTCAGGCCCTCCTGACTCCAGGGCCACTGCTCCACCTAGCTGCCCTGATAATCCCAAAGAAGTATTATATAATGTTTTCTGATGACAAAGACACAGTATTACCTACACTCTGGCAACAACCAGCAACTCTCTCTCAGATGATGTATTCAGCACCCCAGAAGCTGGAGTGTGCCTCAGGTGAAAGAGACACCAGGAACACAGTAATGGAATGCAAAACATGAAGAGACAGACTTTTCTTTACGTACAAGTCTTACCTCCTAACCTCTCCCCTAGAAATCAGTCCCTATGTGTTTATGAAGAGAGCAATAGAACCACAGAATCAAAGTCTTTTAGGAGGATAATAGAGAATACTCTGCTTTACTCCTCTGAGCACCTGTAAGCTATTTCTTGTGTCTGTAAGTTTTCTCATCAGAGTCATTCTTCAAGTTCTCTCTGATATGGCAATAAGCTATTCTTACTACATTTCTGAAATGCCTTTATCACATGTAGCATATATGCCAAACCTTATAATCTGGAGGGAGACTTATAAATCACATTAGACTCAAAGCTTCGGTGTTTTCTACTTGTGCTGCTTTCACCACTACTTTTTTTAGGAAGAGAGAATATGGAAGACTCTCAGCTCCACACCCAAACTATACAATGGGAAGTACCCACGGGCTACGTCCCTATTCAGCTTTTCCTTCAGATCCTTGATCATGCCCACCCCTGTGAATCCAAATATCTTTCCAAAAGAAATAACATGCTCACCCTTTTATCTTTTATTAACTGAAGCAAAGGTAGATATTAACTCCCAAAAATGGGGTAATTATCAAATAGGATACTAGACAGAGTCACATAATAGCTCAGAAAATCCTGACATTATAAGCATTTCCAGAATTAACTAGGCAACAGTGCCCTAAATCTCATTCATTTAGGAGAAAAAAAGCTAAAGTCAACAACACTCACATGAACCTTACAACTTACCTTCTCAATCACTTTATTTCCCCCAAAACGAGTAACAAACTCTGCTGGAGAAGCAACAGTGAAATCCCTCTGGGAGTCTATCTTCTTTCGGTCTCGGCCTTGCTTTACCAGGTGTAGGCCGGACATGCTGGACCTATATGGGGAGAGAAACCGTAACAATCTATAGAAAGGATTTTATCATCAAGACTATTCTCCTGGTAGACCTGTTTTTCCCTACAGGATCCTTCCTCATCAGACACATTCCAAGTTCACAGTTCAGACTAGAACCTCCTGGAAACAAGAAAATTTCCTCTCAAAAATATAACATTTGTTTTCAACACTAAGGAATCTGCTATTGTTCACATAGAGGCTCTATAGAAAAGCAATAAGAAAACGGACAAATCTGTTGGTAGAAATCAAATGGAGAGGTAATAAAAATACAATCGGTTAAAGTTTAGAACTGAAAAAGATGTTAGGAATCATCTAATCCAACTCCTTCATTTTAGAGATAAGAAAAATGAAGCTAAGATAAATTAAGTGAATTGTACCAAATCATGCATCTAAATCAGTGAGAGTGAAAACCCAGGTCTCCTAAGAGCCAGGTCTGATGCTACTCCTAATCCTCTAAATTCCACAACTACTTCTTTGTAATACCTTAGGCTCTTTAGTTGTAGGTTAAAGGCCTAGGGAGAGAGGCCAGTTTCCAAGTTTTGTTTTTGTTTCTGAAGGGGAAAGAGACATGATAATAGTTTAAGATTAGCATTAAGTCTGGATGTGAGAAATAAGGCAAGGAAACATTTACCAAAGGTTTCAAAGGTGAACTGGGGGAAGGAGTGTATAGAATTAATTTACACAACTGCCTGAGGGATGGGGGGGGAGGGTGGGTAGAGATCAAAATTACTGCAACAGAAACAGAAAAGTAGTGCACTGAGGTAGGGAGAGAAGGAAGGGAGAACTCCATCCAATTTTCAAGTGTGGAATTCTTTCACACAGCTCACGTGAACTAGAACCTAAAGAAGAAAGGCAAGGAGGATAATGTGGGACCTTAGGTTAATGCCATATGTGCACTGGTTGAAGAAAAGGGAAATGTTCAGCCTAGAGAATAAGACTGAAGAGGGGGCACAATAGCTATCTTCAAATAGTTGAAGGGATATAATATGGGAGAAAATGACTCGTTCTTGAATCCCAAAAGCAAAGCCAAGACCCATGGGTTAACATATTTTGTCTTGACAGTAGGAAAAACTCATCAACATTAGAGCTGTCCAAAAGGGAGAATGGACTATGTGGGAAGATAGTGGGGTTTTCCACCTCACTGGAAGTCTTCAAGCAAAAATCAGATAATCATTTATAGGTTAAGTTTCAGAGGAGATTCTTATTTAGGTATGGTTTAGACCAGATGGTCTCTAAGGTCCCTTCCAAATCTAAAATTATTGGAAATGATGATCATGATAAGGACAACTAAATTATAAAAACCACATGGTGCTAAAGTTCAGTCAAAAGGACAGAAAGCTGCTTTCCCTAAACCAAATGCTGCATCCTCATGGAGGTATTGCATTCTGCCCTTATCCTAATCATCAATCCTAGAGAAAATGCTTTGTAGCTCCAATAATCAATTACATACCAGTTCATCAGTTAATTTCCTAATACTTCGGCAGAAATAATAGATTATACAAAATGAGACATTTTGAGGCACAGTTCATATGGGAATTTGTTTTGCTTAGCTCTGCATATTTATCATAGTTTTGCTTTTCTATTTTTCAGTGGAGGGGGGAAGATGGGAAGGAGAAAAATGACTGTTTTTAAAAAAAATATATATATATATATATATATAATTACAAATTAAAAAGAAAACAGCCCAATAAGCAAGCTGTTTTACTGGATGCCTAACAAGTGAATCTGAATGTGACACCATATGAGAGGGTTTAACTAGAGAATTTCTATCATCCTTTTCAGCACTAATATTCTATGACTTTAAAATACAGAAGGCAGTGTGGTATAGTGGAAGTACAAATCCATACTCCATTACCTACTAATTATATGACCTTAGGCACATCATTTAACCTCATTCTGACTCTCAATTGTGTCATCTCTAAATTGAGAGTTACACTAGATGACCTCTGATGTCCCTCCCAGTCTAAATCTATAACTCCATAAATTCAAAATTGGGAGGAAAAAAAGCAAACTTAAAATTAAAAGCAGTTTTCTATTTGATCTTTGACTTCAATGCCAAGTTCCTTCCAAAACCAAAAGAATGCTTCTAAACCCCATAAAGGATATGGGTAGCTTTCTTTTTTGTTGCCAGTTCTTTTTTTAAAATTTCTTTTTTGGAGGAGCAACTGGGGTTAAGTGACTTGCCCAATGTCACACAACTAGTACAAGTTAAGTGTCTGAGGCCAGATTTGAACTCAGGTCCTCCTGACTCCAGGGCAGGTGCTCTATTCACTGTGCCACCTAGCTGCCCCACTGCCAGTTCTTAAATAAGATTGTTTCTTGCTCCTGGTTCTGGTTTCAAATTTGCATTTGTATAATCATATCCCTTTTGGAATATAAGCCCTTTCCCTGAATGAACCTTTTATGTGTACTTTCAAAAATAATCATGAAATTATTATTTTTCCTAGTCTATAAGGCAATGCCTAGTATACCAGAAATATTTAGATCACAGAATATTAAACTTGGAAGAGATCTCAGAGAACATATATTCCAAAACTTTCATTTTATTAAAAAGAAAAATGAGGCCCAGAGAGGGGGAAAGATTTATCCAAATTCACAAAGCTACTTAATGAGAGGGCTAAACCACAGCCCAGGTCTCCTGATTTCAATAAGATATCCTTTTTTTCCATTACACTACAATGCTTTTCCCCATTATAAATATTTATATACTATAAAGAGAATGAGTGTTCTCTACTTTCCTCTCCCAGGGTCTTCACTGAGCCAGTTCAGTCACTTATTTTCTAGATGACACTAAAGAAAGACTGTTCTTACAAGGAATTCACTGCCCCAACAATTTCCTTCCAGCAACTTCTTAATCTATGTGTTCAAGTATCAGCATTCACCATAGGAAGATAACAATGAAAAACTATTCCTGGCCTGGGATCAGTGTCTGGTCCACCCACTAAGCCTGAAAACCTGCACAGGAATGGCTATACATTCTATGCCTACTCAATACGAAACCCTCTCACCAACTAGCTCCAACCTGTAGATTAACATTTTTAAGCCCCCCACCCCCATTAATTTTGCGAATAAAGAAATGAAAGCTCAGGCAGAACAGTAGAGCCAAACCAGAGCCTGGATTTCCTGATTCCTAATTCAAGTTCTCTTTCTGTATCATCCTGACTCTCTAAAAGAAATTAATAGTTTGTACTTATATAAGTACACCTCACTACTCACAAAAAAGCTTTGCAGGCAGCATCTACAGCAGCAGGACAGATTTGGGTCAGAGAATAAAAAGAACTTTCAGGCAGTGATCAATCAATCGGTATGAAATACTGAGAAGCTATGCAGACTTTCATTCCCAGAGTATCATCTCTGGAGGGCTCTTCATTTTTTCCTCCCTTCTTTCTCTACTTCTCCATCTCCACCAACTATCTCCTATCTGTCCCCTTTTCTTTCTCTCTCCTCTAACTTCTAGTTTTCTCTCCCTAGCCCTCCTCTTTCATCCCTCTTGAATTTTATCTTTTTCATCTTCTATCACTTCCCTGATTACAAATTTTCAGTGGTTGCTAAGCCTATGCTCCAACGAGGTCAATGACAAAGAGGAAGGCCCTATACACACGATCATATTTATAGCAGCCCTTTTTGTGCAAAGAGCTAAAAATAAAGCAGATGCCCATCAGCTGGGGAATGGCTAAACAACACATGATATATAAATGTAATGCAATATTACTGTGCAGTAAGAAATGGCAAATATGATATATACAGATGTGCATGGAAAAGGCTTTGTGAAATTGATACAAAATGAAATAAATAAGCAGAACCAGGAAAACAATATACACCTCTACAATAATGCAAATGGAAAGAACAATTAAAAATGAATGCCACAAAATTATAATTGATCAAGTTTTGGTCCCAAAGATGAGATATGAGAAAACACCTTCCTCTGCTTTTTTACTGAGGGTGGAGATCAGAGACATGAAACACTGCATATAACATCAGGTCTTTTTTGATATTTTGATTTGTTGTACTAAGGTTTTATTTCCTTCGTTTTTCTTCTTTATCACATGGTATGACTTCTCTGCAAGGGGCAAGGGAACGAGAGAACAGGAAATGGAGAAGACATAAAAATAAAAGATAACAAAAAACTTTTAATTATTTTTAGTGACATTATAGAAAATAAAAGAGAAACTCCTTAGCAAAACACAATGTAAATTCATAATACTCGCCCACTTCCCTTCATACACTTATGGTCACGCCAAAATAGAGGTCTAGCTGTTCCTTAATCCCAACATGTCATCTCCCATTTCCATGTATTCAGAAAGGCTACCCTCCCCAATTTGTGCCTTAATGCTCTCCCATCACCTCTGACTTTTGAGGCTCAGTTAAGGTGATAATACCTCCTGACTCATTACCCAGTAAAAGGATTCTCTCTTCCCCTCCTTAAATTTCCCCAGAGCACTTTGTCTGGATCTCTCCTTTGCTTCATCACACTTTATATCATACTTTTTTATGTGACATGTAAGTTCCCCTCCCCATTCAAATAGACAATAAACTCTTTGAAGCCAGAGTCACTTTCATTTTTCATCTTTTTGTCCTCAGAATCTAGTACAGTAAATTGACTCATCTGTTCATCACACCAACCCCATTAGGTAGGGAATAAAATTAATACTTTCATCTTAAAGAGAAGAAAGATGAAGCTCAGAGAGGAAGTGATTTGTCCAAAGCGACAGTTAATAAGTGGCAGAATTAAGACTCAAACCCACCTCTCCTGACTCCAATGTTCAATGTCCAACTTCAGTGTTCTTTCTACATTGAAGGGTAGTACCAGGGATGCATAATTTCTACTCTAAAGGAAAAAAGAGGACAAACTATCTCCATACAACCTGATTTACTTTTCTTTTGGCATCATTTCTTTTAAGTCTTGGGTCTATGGGCTAGTGCCAGTTCATATGAAAAGGAAAGAAGCTATCTATGCTACTTATTTATTCTTTGATCCCAACTAGACCATGGCCTCCTTAGTTCACTTGCAAATATAAGGCCCAGTGCTTTGGAGAGAAACTGTGGAGTAAAAATAGTGAGAGGAGCTCATCACTAAGAAAATAAGGTCTATGGATATGGCAACAGGCAATCCTTCCTTTAGCAGCATTCGATGCTTGCCCCAACATTCTAGCACTGACTCACACAGAAATATATTCTGAATACACACTTCATGAATCACAGCATTTGAGGGGTTGTGGTATAATCTTCCAAACAAAGACCAGTACAAATCAAATCCTAACTTTCCCTCTTCCATAACACCTTGGCCTTTTTAGAAACTGAAATGCAATGTATAAGATACAGTTAAATTTCTTTATATTGTCAATATCTACTAACATGGGTGATTATTCAAGTCTAGAGGACTAGATGGTGGGATACTGAAAAGATGAGTAAAGCCTTATAGGAAGAGAAATTTCTCGACTTTAAGTGGAGTGGGGCCTCAGATAAATTAATGAGAGGTTGTGAATTTCTATTAACTTGCGGAACTAGTTAGTATACCACATGCTATCATGCCAAAAACCTGTTAGGCATAACTCCCTTGTGATCTAGAACAAGACACATAGCCTCTATGGGTGTAATTTTTCTCTTCTATGAAATGAGCAGTAGGACCAGGTGACTTCTGAAGTCCTTCTCAGCTCTAACTCTATGAATGCTAGAGCACACAGATCGTACACACAGCTGCTGGTCAGAGCTTGACATGAGACAAAGCTACTCTGCTCTGCTCCACTTACTGCCTAGGAGACTTCACGAGTCCAAGCTGCTGCTTACATGTGTGTAAAATGATGGATTAAACTAAGAGATCTCTAAGGTCTTGGTGACACTAGGGGATATCCAAGGCACTCACTGGGTACCTGCCTAACAAAGCAGCACAGCAGTTCCCAAGGGCACATCTTTTACTTTGAACATGGTAGGTTCTCATCAAGAGGAATGAGGAGAGAAATCAAAACATACCTCCTATAATGCAAAACCCATCAACAGCAACTATTCAAAACAAGACATACTCTATTCTTCCTCAAGGAAGACTCAAAGGTTTTATACACACACACACACACACACACACACACACTCACAACTAGGAAATCTACATGTCCACTAATGTGCATCTTTTAAAAAAATAAACACTAGCTTCCTGCAGTCAGCTAGAGTTCTTTATACCATATCCATTTCTCTACAATTCATATAAAACTCCAAAGTTATTTTTGCCACACTAACGACTATTTACTTATGCCTCCTCAGCTCTGGAGGAATGAGTGTCAAGAATTAAATACTATTAAATAACAACAGCTAGAATTTGTATGAAAATGTATTTGATCCTCACCACAGCCCTATTTAGAAGGTTTGACAGGTATTATTATTCTTATTTTGGAGATCAGAAACAGAAGCACAGAGAAATTAGGTTACACAGCTTGTAAGCATCAGAGGCAGAATTCAAACTCGGTCATCTCCTAACTCCAAGTTCAGTGCTCTCTCCACTATACCATAGGAACCAGAAGATTTTCAGTTTTCAGAGACCTGGCAAAAAGGGCAAATACAAAGTGGTTGGATCCTTAGGGCAACAAGTGACAAAAGCCACACAACATCTACAAGTAGTTTCATATGTTTAATAAATAGCTAATAACGTTTCTAGCACTGGCAAGAGCCATGGATTTGTTATTTTAAAACCTACATTCAAATCCCAGCCCTGCTACTCGATGTGTCTGTCTCTACATCTGTGTGTGTGCCTATGTGTGTGTGTATATATACATATAGTCTATACATATATAAATGTATAAGTATATACAAATATACACCACTTGTGTACAAATACATATATATGACTGAGAATATCCCTTTATGGGTCACTCATTATGGGGGTTGATCCAAATGATCTATGAAGTCCCTTTCTGCTCTAAATCCTATGAAATAATATGACTACTCTTAAGGGTAGTTGTCTACTGGACTACTGGATACCTAGCACTTTTCCAGTGATGACAGGCACAGCAGTACTATACTAAGTATCACTGGAATTTTTTTTAAATCTCCTTTGTATAAGTAATTTCACCTTGGACATGAGCATAACAGTCAGACAAAGATAAACAAACAGACATATAACAGTTATTTTGGTCAACAGCCAAAACCATGCCAACATCTTCTAAAGCATTAGAAAAAAATCACCAGGGCACATGACAAAAAAGAGAGGAAGAAAAGGAGGGAAGGGGAGGCGGAAAGAAGGAAGGAAAGAAGGAAATAAGCATTTACTAAGTACTGACTACTTACCAGGTACTGTGTTAAGCACTTTACAAATATCTCATTTGATCCTCAGACAAATCCTGTGTGAGAGGTGTTTCATCCTCCACCTCCATCCCAGCAACGAGTAACAAATTCTTGTTCGTTATCCTTCAACAATTCCTCTTGAATCCATCCCTTCTTTTCTGTGTCAAGTGACACCAATCCAGGTCAAGCCCATACTCTTGCCTGGACTACTGCAAGAGCCTCCTAACTTGTTGGTAGCTAAAGCTCTCCCCTACAGTGCTTCCAGTTCCTAAGTTATAGTTCTGTTTATGTCACTCCCATGCTCAGAAACCTTCAGCAGTTTCTCATTATTCCTCAATATTACATTCAAGAAGCCCCTTCAGTCCATCTTCCATTCAGCTGTCAAAGCTATCTTCCTAAAGCACAGATATGACCAGATTATCCCTCTCCACCCCACCTCCAGTCAATAAATTCCACTGGCTTCCTATCACTATTACCTTCAAGATCAAATATCAAATCCTCTGGCATTAAAAGCCTTCATAATCTGCCCAGTCCCCCTTTTTCACTCAGTCCTCTTACACCTTACTCACCCCCCATACTCTCTGTGACACTGGCTTCCTCTCTGACACCCCGCCTTTCTCTACTCTGGGCATTTTTACTAACTCTCTCCATACCTAGAATTCTCTCACCCAATCAACAAGCATTTATTGAGCACCTAATATGTACAAAGCATTCTGCTAAGCATTTGTAATAGCAAGCACCCTAGCACACCCAGGATGGTCTGCTAGGACAGGTTCTTTGATCTGCTTTTAAAGTTGTTTTTTTGTTGTTGTTGTTGTTGTTTTTTAAAGCAATAGGGGTTAAGTAACTTGCGCAAGGTTACACGGCCAGTTATTTCTGGGTGTGGTGTTGAGTATCTGAGCCTGGATTTGATCCAGGTCATCCCGACACTGGAGCCGGTGCTCTTACTCGCTGAGCCACCTGGCTGCCCCTAAGCAATTGGGGTTAAGTAACTTGCTCAAGGTTACATGGCCAGGTGTTTCTGGGTGGGTGCTAAGTGTCTGAGCCCGGGATTCGATCTCCAGGTCTTCTCAACACTGGAGCCAGTGCTCTTACTCGCTGTGCTACCTGGCCACCCCCTGCTTTTAAAGTTTTAAAGGGGTTAACAATCCTACTTTAATTACAGAGAAAGAAGTGAGTATAGAAAATACAAGCAGAGAAATTAGCACAAAGACCAACAGACAAGGCCCCCACTGTCTGAACATAGCAACATGGCTATATATTTTACATACATCACTGGATCGAAGGAACACAGACATCTAAGCAGTCGATGGGTTCTTAACAATCGGCTTGTTCAGAATCTCAACCAGGAAATCAAAAGATCCTTCTTACCAGCAACCCCCAAAGCAAAATACTAACCTCCCAGAATATATAACAAAGACTGATTGGCCCAGAACCAGAAGGCACAAAACCTATGTGACTCGGCACAGCTGTGAATTATCAGGGTTCAAAGGAAATCAATCCTTCAGATGTTCACAATTTATCCTGAAAAAGGGAAACTGAACTCTAAAAAGAAAACAAGAAAAATCCCACCTTGCTTGCACTTACAGGATTCGGGTTACAAAGAAACACAAAAGAAAGCCCTGCATCTCATGAAGCTCACAGTCTAATGGGGAAGACAACTTGCAAACAACTATTTCTTCTTCCTGATTTCCCTGGCTTCCTTCAAGTACAAGCTAAAATCCCAACTTCTACAAGGACCTTTTGCATATGGGTTATTGCTCTATAATCCACTTAATGCTAGGGCCTTCCTCTGCTAATTATCTCCAGTCTGTCCTGTACACAGCCTGTTTTGTCCATAGTTACTGGCATGCGGTCTTGTCTCCCTGTTAGACGTGAGATCCGCGAGGGCAAGGAGACTCCTGCCTTTCTTCCTACCCCTAACACTCAGCAGCAGCACCTGGGACGTACTAGTAAGAACTCTTAAGTAAGTGTTCATAAACTGACTGAGCGCCCACAATCGAATCCCAATTCGCTGTTCTGGCCTTTTTCTCCCTGTAGTCAATGAAATACAACTGTCTCTTAGTAATAACAATATTTGACATTTACAGGGCATTTTATGGGTCACAAAGGGTTTACACGCTTTGAACATGACAACTTTGAGAAAAGTATGACAGACATGATTATCACCATTTTGTACATGATGACACAGAAGTACATGAAGGTTAAATGAGTTGCCCACAACCATAAAACAGAAATAATGATAATAATATTTTGAGCCTCAGTGACTAGAAACTATTAGAGTCTCTTGACTCTCTTGAGTGTTCAAAGCCAGGAAGTTCTCTCAATACCACGTCTTTCCACTATACCACAATGCCTCTCAGAAAAAGAGACAGGTGGTCTGAAAGCGAGTTTTAGAGCTGGGGTCAATGATCCTTATCTATTGGTAGAGGGGACAAAAATCACAGAGAAAATTGAGCTATGCCAAATTCTAGATCCTTCTGGAAAGGATGTGCCTGCAAGACTTTCAGCTGACACCAACCTGAGTTCCAAAATCAAAAATAAAGAAATCTCCAAAGCATAGGAGTTTAGACACAGATAACTCCATCATATGTCACTACCAACTGTCACAGCCATCTTGTCACAGCTCCAGACATACAGTTTAGAAGGCTGCAGCAACTGCACAAAGCTATCACCACAAAAGGACAGTAGCAACCCACATACAATTGTAAGCCACTGGTACCCCTTCCTCATGAAAATACCTACCAGACAGATAGAAGAACTGTCTCCTGCAAAAGCAACCAAATCCAATGAGCATAACTTTATGCCACAAAGTCAGCTCTGGAAGCCATGGTTTACTTTCTATGCTACTGCAATGCTAAACATGTTAATAGGTCCTTCTCTCAGATCCATACATATTCTAGAGAAAACTATTTTTTCTAGAAAGTCAAGAGCAGATTCTCTGGATGTAATCTGTCTATTATTAAGCTATATTTTCTCCTAAATAGGATTCGTACTCTCCATTAAACCACTGGGTTCAAGAACTAATTAAATCTGTCCCCAGGGCAGGAATTAGCCATCATTAACCAAAAACTCTGCTGTTTTTTTTTTAACGTACCATTCACCTCCCCCCCCCAAAAAAAAAGAGCAACTGAGATCTTACCTTTGGAGCATGTGATACCTCATTTCTTTATTTTCCTCTGCAGATTCCTCCATATCAGTCTAGCAAAGGGCTTGCAGATTTTTCTTCAGATTTCTGCCTTGTAAACACAAGCTGCAGCTCCTCCTCTCTCCTGTTAGAGCTGCTTAAAACCCAGCAGGACAGAGATCATGAATGCCCTGCTTTCCTCCTGGTCCTCTACTGGCCAGACTGAAGTACCAATACTTGTGGATTGCTTCAAACGACAGCTTTTATGGCTTTGTCCCTTATTCTGGTATTTCCCCACCTCTTTCCCCTGAGTCTTATTTCCCAAATATTTGACTCACACAAGAGTTAGTCGACTTCCCAGAGGGGCTGATAGGGGAGGGGAGAAAATATTAAAAAAAAGATTATGTAACTAGAAAGCAGGGCTGACAGCTCTGTTCTTGCTGCAACAAACATGTCTCAGCAGCGGTCACTCTCTCCTCACAGCCACCAGAGCAAAGCTCCACAGCCTCCCCTGGCTGCCAAGAGCACATGACAGGCATGGATCCCGGGGAGAGAAACAAGGAAGGCAAAGTTTAAAAGGGTAGAAGCCAGTCAGAGCAAATAAGAGCATCCTGAAACCCAAAGAAACCCTTAGAAACACACACCAAGCAGGTATGTTAGAGGAAAAAAAAGAATGTTCAAAGACCATGGAAAACCAGAACACTAGGTCAGAGATAACAAAGGCCCATTCAAAGGCTACATAATTTTGAACAAGACAAACAACTGCTAAACCAGTGCATATTCCACTGATATAGGGGGACAAACACCCCCAGGAGAATTTTTTAAACAACAATCATAAGCTAAGACCTGTGGGCAGAAACACAAGCCAGTAAAAATGAGATGTGAAGTAATTGCAATAGATGGTGCTGTGGGAGCAATCCAGATGAGGAAAAGAAACCCCAGGGACATATTTCAGAGGAATAGACCCAAACTAGTTTAAACAGGGAAGAGGAATCTTGTCTGGAAATGTAGCTGGAATAGGCACATGGATATGTAACTGGAATAGGCTTATATACATATAAAGCCAAATAAGCACACTCTGACAAGTTCCTTTCAGGAGGCAGACAAAAGCACAAATCCATAATTAAGTAGAAAAGGAAGAAACCCTGCCCTGAAAAGAAATCATTTATCTGTCAAATGTCACCAACAGAAGCTTGAGAGAGGCAGCGCCACCTTGTGTTGGAAAAGAAACACAAAGGGCCCAAAGGCCCTGGTCAACCACTAACTTGGAAAATACCCATGCCTGTGCCATTATTTGCTAGTCACAGTCACTAGCCAATTCACCGGAGGCAATTTTGCCATTCTTTCCTTCCCCCAGAGGTACCATCAGGCTGCTCAGAAAAGCCATCTATCAAGAATACTTTAAAAATGCAGTTTCTTGCTGATCAGATACCAATACAATGATATGACAGGATTGCAACAGACAATGAGGGTACAAATGAGACTGGGGTTAGATAAAGACTATCATTAAAAAAAAAAAAAACACTCAAAAGACCTCTTCACCACCCCTCCATGATGATCAGTCATAAGCAAGAGGGAGGTCCCTGGCTTCTCATACTATTTCTATCAGCCACTTTGCAACATTCATTCAACAAATTTATTACGCATGTATTATGTGCAGAGCACTGTGCTTAGACACCAAGGAAGATTAAAAAGACAGCATGTCACAGAACTTGATAAGTATGGTCTGTCAGTCAAATTTCCTTCCTCCCTACATACATCTGAGAAGAACCAGTCTGGCAAGTAAGAGAAGCCTGCCTCCAAATCTAGTCAGCCCTCCCTCCCTACCTCCCCACCCTATGTCTCTCTACTCTCTACTGCTCAGGCTGCCAAGAACACAGTGCCAGGGCCTTTGTTAAAGACAGTTTGTGGTCACAGACCCAGCAATAACCTAATCTCTCTCTCTCTCTCTCTCACACACACACACACACACACACACACACACACACACACACCTATGTGTCTCCCTCCCCGGTTCTATTAAAATAAAATCATTCACTGTCTTTCTTACAGTGAGTCCAACATCCTTGAAGTCAATGAAGGATTGGTTGCAGAATAAAAAGCAGGTCATTTTGCACATCAGGAAATCTACTCATGAATACACACACACACACACACACACACACAGCATTCCTGTTGCCCTCCCTCCTTTTAAAAACATGTTCATTCTAAGGCAAAAGAATAGCCCATTCTACCAAGAATCCCAAACACAAAGCCCAGGTCTCCCCTCATTTGCAACTGCTTCCTAGACTCTTATCTGTGATATCAGGATATGGAAAAGACAGCCCCACAGAGAACCCTCCAAGTTCACAGGTACCCCATCCTCTTCCACAATGAACAGATGGGCAAACACATACCTGACACAAATTCCAGCTAGGAGCCCACACTGTTCCCAGCATTGTAACATGCCAAGCACCAAGGATGACGTAGCAGTTTATCCCAAAGACAGTGATGCATTAGCTGGTTTGGTTGCAATGCAGTCTGAGATATACTGCAGCGTGAACATGAACACACACACACACATTTTTCTTGTACATTAAGCCTTTTACAAGCAGGAAGGAAACTTGGCTCAGATATGTACTTCTTGTAATGGCTCCCTTAAATCCACAGAATTTCAGTGGGAAACCAAGCACAAAAAACAGAAACAATACCCATTCAACAGCTTTTGGCTGTCTTGTCCATCAGTCAAAACATAACATACAGAGAAAGAAAGATGGGCATTAAAAAAAAAAAAACAAATTTTTGACTGACAGAAATTTGACTGACAGACCATACTTATCAAATACAAATTGACTCTGGGCCAAAACCCAGAGTCAATACGTGCTCTGGTCTTTATCTTCCCTACCTATAAAACAGAATATAATGTATTACCAACCTTTCAAAGGATATAACACTTGGTCAAAGACTCAAATGTAAGATGCTTATATATAAAATCACAGGAATGAAGGTTACTTCCTATCAGAAAGCCAGTTATTATAGTTCATTGTTCCACTGCCTAATTACTTGAATTTAACTCACCCAAATATATTCCTCATCCTAATATATTAAATCATCCTAATATATTCCTTTTTATGGAAGTTTATTAATTACTAAAATTACAACAAAAGATTTTAATTCTATCAGAATAAGAGTTTTGCAATACCATGAGATTTTAATTTATCAGGAAGGAGGGGGGAACAGAAGGGTGCTAAGAGACTATAGGCTTTTCTAGACTAGTTGAAAGTACATTTTGAGTCTTGACTCAGTGGCCTTCAGATAAAAGGCAGTAAATGGACAAGAAAGGAAATCCCAGAGTTCATGCAAATCAAAGAAAGGTAAGAGGTATTATATAATATGGGGAAATTGGTGAGTGGGATGGCATTAGGAGTCAATCAGACATTAATAGCCAAAGCGTGACCAAAGCCTGAAGATTTGTTGAAGGTAGCTTTAAGGGATGGTATATTCCAGAAGGAATCAGACCAAGAACTTCAACTTGTTGACAGGAAGTTCCTAAAATCTAGATCTGTTTCAAGACCAGGGCTCAGACAGTAAGCTTTCTGCATCCAGTCACTCTCTCTCGCTCCCTCACCATTTGGCCACCAGCTCCTGTCCAGCTCAGCAGTTTGCTCCTTGGAATATTTCTTATTTTGTCTCATTTTCTATCTCTCTTTCAAACTGTTAACCTATCTTTATCCAATGGTTCCTTTCCTGCTGTCCACAAACATGCCCGCGTCTCTCTCATTCTCAAAGAAAACAAAAACCTTTCCTTCACCCTATTAAACTGCTCCACAAGCTATCATCCTACATCTCTCCTTCCCTTTCACAGCCAAACTCTTAGAAAAAGCAATCTGGGGGTGGCTAGGTGGCACAGTGTATGCTAGAGCACCAGCCCTGAAGTCAGGAGGACCTGAGTTCAAATCTGGCCTCAGACACTTGACACAATTACTAGCTGTGTGACTTTGGGCAAGTCACTTAACCCCAACTGCCTTCCAAAAAAAAGGCAAAAAAAAAAAGAAAAAGGAACTTTTAAATCCTAGAACTCATGAACTCCCACAACGGAAAGGGGAGTAGCTAATACATAAGGAGAATTTCCAGGCTAGAGACAGAACTGAGAAGAGGACTCCTGTGGTGGCAGAGTCAAGAAGGAGAAAATTTGTGGTATCCCAGCACTCTGTCTGCTCTGTCTGTGCTGATGTTTGTTTGCGATACTTTGTACAGAAGCCCTGGGACCTTACTGGAAGCCCTGAAAGAGGATTTTCTGGTTGCATGTTTACAGAACTCCTGGAGGAGGGTTTTGGAGGTCCTGGGAGTTTACTTACGATTTGCACTGACCTCCTGGACCTTGTTTGTGGGTCTGTGTTGATTTCTATGTTGATGATTTGTGTTGAGTTCTCAGACCTTATTGGTGGGTCTGAATTGATTTCTATGTTGATGATTTGTGTTGAGTTCTCAGACCTCGTTGGTGGGTCTGAGTTAATTTCATAGGCAGATAGTGAATTGATGATGGTGCCAGCAATGTATATGAATATTATTGTGGTTCTGTCAAGCTTTGTCTTCTCAGAAACAGGACTTGAGGTGGACTGGACACTGTGAACTTCGATAGGGAATGGGAACTGGACAAAGAACTGTACAAGGAGTTGGACAAGGAACTGGGAGCTGCCTGCCTTTGAATCCAGGTTTCAGTTGGAGCTGGAACCATGGAAGAGGGGCCATGGAAGCTGAGAGCCAGCCTTGAGTCAAGCTGAAAGACTTTACTTGGATACTGTGTACTGATTGAGAAGATTATGATTTACTGTGACCTAGGGGTGGAGAACTTTTGACTTTCATACTTTGTGATTGAATTAAGGATTTTGTGATTGACTAAATGAATATACTTTGTTTAAAACTATATGACCACTTTGGTGAAAACTATGTGGCCATTTTAGTGATAAGTTGTTGAGTTGTGACATGATGAATACTGTATTTTGATTTTCTGTGATAACCTGTAACATTGTGAATGCTGTACCTTGATTTTCTGTGAATGTTTTGCTCTGATTTGTTATTGAATAAACAGAGAGTTCGCTATACTATGTAATCAAAACCCTGAAAGCTGTTCACAGCAGCAGTCCTCTGGAAAGCTGCTCCATGCTTGGCTTTACACACAGCTTCTAATTCCTGCACAGAAAGAGAAGATGGGTCAGAAAATGGGAAGGGGAAGAAAATCCTGCCCTCAGAAAGAACAAGTTCCAGATCAAATCCTTGATGTCTGCTTCCTCTGTCTATTCACTTTCTGGGCACCACAGCAGCTAAGTACATGAGGAAAAGAACAAGAGAGCCACAGTGAGAGCTAAGAGCTTGGAAAAATATAAGAGAAGAGGAAAATTAAGTTCCAAAAGGTAGAAGAAAGTATTCAGTAAGTATTCAGATCCTCAGGCAAAACTCAAAAGTGCTAAGAAAACCAAATCATGAGAGAAAACATTCATATCATAGGAAACCAGCATAGATCATGTTTCCCAAATCAAAACTATTTTTTTCTACATTCTGGCCTGAGGGGTTTTTAGAAATGAAGGTGAAGCAAAGCCAAGATGGTGGATAAGGGGAAGCCACCCAGCTGAACTCTCTCAACATTCTCCTCCAAACAACTTTAAAATAATACCTGAAATAAAATTTTGAAGCAGCAGAGCTAACAAAAAGTCAAGGTAAGATATTTTTCTTGCCTAAGAAAACTTGGGAGATAGGAAAGGGAAGTTTGTAATACTTGTGGGGAGGTATGATAAAGATATGTCCAAAGTATAAGACAGAGGCAATAACAGCAACTGCTTCAGAAGCTCTCAGCCCAAAGCCAGTGAGTGGATTTACAACTGCTCACAATGAGACTGCAACAGACCCTTTGCTGGCACTGAGTACAACTGGTGTTACTTGGCAACTCTATTGCCCATGCACAGTGCCAGGCTGAAGCTAAAGAGTAGAGAGGAGCAGTGGTGGTTGATTAAAAGGGACAAGGGGCCCTAGTCACAGTACCAAAGCAGAGAAGAGTACTAGCATGCAGCTGAAAGGGAGCAGGATCCCTTTCCTTGGTAAAGACCAGAGTGCAGACCAAAAAAGCAATGACCATACCTGTCCCAGGATCACACCACCTTGGAAGCACCAAAAACTTGCAGGACCCCCCCGACAAAACTAGTTTTAAAAAGAGCAATAAAAAAAGGCATAAAGCTTTGGACAGTGCAAGGCCAAACTTAAACTTAACGTTCAGAGTCATGAAATAGGCTGAAAAAAATGAGAGAATACCAAAAAAGAATTCGGCCATAAAAAGCTACTTTGATGGCAGGGAAGACCAAGACACAAAAACAGAAGACAGCAAAGTAAAAATAGCTTACCCTCCCCCTGAAAAAAAAAAAAGCCTCTAAGAAAAATGTTAATTGGACCCAAGCCCAACAAGAATTCCTGGAAGAGTAAAAGAAGGAATGAGTAGTAGAGAAAATACATGGAAAAGAAATGAAAATGATGAAGATAGAACCAAGATGGCAGAGAAAAGGCAGCTTGCTTGACTCATGACTCGACTGAGCTCTCCCCAAAACCCTTCTGAATACCTTTAAATAATGCCATAAAACAATTTCTGGAGCAGCAGAACCCACAAAAGGATGAGATAAAATAATTTTCCAGTCAAAGATAAAGTAGGAAGTCAGCAGGAAAGATCTGTCACACCTGGGCGAGAGTGAAGCATAGTTCAGCAAAGGCTGGGCCCCGGCAAAGCAGGAACAGGGACCTTGGGAGTTACTGAATCAGCAGCAGCTTCCAGAGCACTCAGTCCACAGAGGGTCAAACAGCTGGTCAGAAGGAGATTACAGGGGTCTCTCTGCCAGGACCAAGGCAGGACTCTATTGCTTTGTCATACTTGGATCTAGGACAAAATCCTGGGGGGCAGTCCCAGGGTAAGGAGGACCACTAGCACACCAGAGCTTGGGGCCACAGTGGAGGTGGGAAAACCTCCTCACAGCTCCAGGGCAGAAATGAGTGCTTGTGATCACTCACATACCAGAGCACAGGCCAGGAGAGTACGAAACACACCTCTTCTTAGATCAAACCACCTTGGAAGAATCTCACTAAAGAAAAAAATTCCTTAAAAATTAGATTGGAGGGAAACGGCAGAACCAAGACGATAGAGAAAAACCAAGAAGTTGCCTGAGCTCTCCCCAGTTTCCCTAGGAAAGAACATTATATCAAGCCTCTAAACAGATTTAGGAAACAACATTATATCAAGCCTCTAAACAGATTATGTAACAACAAAACCTACAAAAAGAGGGATTTTCCAGCTTAAGATAACTTGGAGGAACTTCAAAAAAGGTCTATCTCACTTGGGCAGGAGAGCACAGCCCAGCAAAGTCAGTGTCCAAGCAAGCCAGCAAATGACTCTTAGCACAAATCAACAATGGAAGCCACATCATTCCGGCTCAGCCGGCCAGTGGCACAGCAGGGCAGGGTACAACAGGCATGACTAGTGGAAGCCACTCTAGTGCAATGGGCAAGCCACCAGCACCTGAGGCCCCAGAGCGAAAAGCCTTTGACCACACTCCTCATCCCCAGCACAAGACTCTTGAGAGAGTACCCCCTGTGCCATAGGAGCAGAGTTTAACTTTAAAAGCCTCGAAATAGACTAAAAATGATCAAGAAAAGAAAAGAGGCCTGACCACAGAAAGGCACTACAGCAATAAGGGAGTTCAAAAGCCAATTCAGAAGAGGACAACAATGTCAAATCGCCTACATGTAAAACCTCAAAGGGCTCATTAAATGGTTTCAAGCCCAAAAAGTCTTCTTGGAAGAGTTCTAAAAGGATTTTTAAAAATAATATGAGATTTAAAAAATGGGAAAAGTAATGAGAGATACACAAGAGAGAATCAACAGCTTAGAAAAGAGTAGACAAAAACTGACTGAAGAAATCAATTCCTTAAAAAATACAATTGGCCAAAAGAAAATCCACTAAAGAAAAATACTCTTTAAAAAGTAAAATTGGGAGTGGCTAGGTGGCACAGTGAATAGAGCACCAGCCCTGGAGACAGGAGGACATGAGTTCAAATACAGCCTCAGATATTTAACACTTACTAGCCATGTGACGTTGGGCAAGTCACTTAACCCCAATTGCCCTACCCTACAAAAAGCAAAAAAAAAAGAATAAGTCAAAACAACAAATCACAGAAACGATGGATAATTTCATCAAAGAGAATGACAATAAATGAGACAACATACCAAAATTTATGGGATAGAGTCAAAGTCAAAGATAAGTCAAACTTTGCAGAAATTACCCAACTCTAAATGTTTACATGAATAAAATAGAGAAAGAGAAGATCAAGGAATTGGCACACAACTAAAAAAGCTACAAATAACAAATTAAAATCCCCAATTAAATACCAAAATAGAAATTCTGAAAATCAAGGCAGAGAATAAAATTAAAAGTAAGAAAACTATTGAAATAAAGAAAACTAAGAGCTGGCTTTATGAAAAACCAATAAAATAGATAAACTTTTGTTAATCTGATTTACAAAAAAAAAGAAAACCAAATTTCCAGTATCAAAAATGAAAAGGGTGAATTAGCCACCAATAAAGAAGAAATTATATCAATAACTAGAAAATATTTGCCTAGCTGTGTGCCAATAAATCTGACAATCTAAGTTAAATAGATGAATACTTACAAAAATACAACTTGCCCAGATTAACAGAAGAAATAAAATACTTAAATAAACCCATTTTAGAAAAAGAAATAGAACAAACCATCAATGAACTCCCTAAGGAAAAATCTCCAGGGCCAGATGGATTTACAAGAGAATTCTACCAAACATTTAAAAAAAACAACTAATTCCAATACTATATAAACTATTTGGGAAGATAGGTGAAGAAGTCCTACCAAATTCATTTTATGACAAAAATAAAGTACTGATACCTAAACCCGGAAGAGCCAAAACAGAGAAAGAAAATTGTAGACCAATTTCCTTAACGAATATTCTTACAAAAAATTTAAATAAAATATTAGCAAAGAGATTACAGCAATTTATCAAGAGTATAATATACTATGACCAGATGGGATTTATACCAGGAATGCAGGGCTGGTTCAATATTAGGAAAACTATCAGCGTAATTGACCATATCAATAACAAAACTAATAGAAACCATATGATTATCTCAATAGATACAAGAAAAGCTTTTGACAAAATATAGCACCAATTTCTATTAAAAATGCTAGAGAGTACAAGAATAAATGGAGTTTTTCTTAAAATGTTAAGTAGTATCTACCCAAAACTATCAGCAAGCATTATACGTCATGAGGACCAGTGCTTCTTAAACTGTGGGTTATGACCCCATTTGGTGGGGTCTCCACCCACAACTTAAGAAGTGTTGAAGGAGTCTAGAGTGGAAAACTCTAGGAAGTTTAGGAAGTCCTGATGGCGAGTTCTGAGATAGGATGGGAAGTTTTTCCAATAAGATCAGGGGTAAAACAAGAATGTCCATTATAACCACTATTATTCAATATTGTGCTACAAATATTAGTTTTAGCAATAAAAGAAAAAGAAACTGAAGAAATTAGAATAGGCAGTGAAGAAACAAAATGATCACTCTTTGTAAATGATATGATGGTATATTTAGAGCATACTAGAGAATCGACTAAAAAACTACTTGAAATAATTAACAGCTTTAGCAAACATGCAGGTTATAAAATAAACCCATATAAATTATCAACATTTCTACATATTAACAAAAATTTCCTGCAGCAAAAATAGAAAGAAAAATTCCATTTAAAATAACTGTAGACAATATAAAATATTTGGAAGTCTACTTGCCAAGAAAAACTCAGGAACTACATAAACACAATTAAAAACAATTTTAACACAAATGAAGTCAAATCTAAACAACTGGAAAAATATCAACTGCTCATGGGTAGGCCAAGCTAATATACAATAAAAATGACAATTCTATCTATATTTATTTATTTATTTAGTGCCATACCAATCAAACTACCAAAAAAATTTTATAGAGCTAGAATAATAAAATTCAGCTGGAAGAACAAAAAGTCAAGAATATCAAGGGAATCAATTTTAAAAAATGCAAAGGAAGGTGGCTAAGCTGTGACAGATCTTAAACTATGTTATAAAGCATCAATAATCAAAATTATCTGGCACTAACTAAAAAATTGAACAATGATTGGTGGAATACACATCAAAGTAATAAATGACTATAGCAATTGACTAATAAACCCAAAGACTACAGCTTCTGGGATAAGAACTCACTATTTGACAAAAACTGCTGGGAAAACTGGAAAAGAGTATGGTAGAAACTAGGTACAGACCAACATCTTACACTGTATACCAAGATAAAGTCAAAATGGGTACATGATTTAGACATAAAGGGTGATACCATAAGCAAATTAGGAGAGCAAGGAAGCTAACTGTCAGATCTAGGTAGAACAGAAGAATTTATGACCAAACGAGAGAGAGAACATTATGAAATGCAAAAAGGATAATTTTAATTACATTAAATTAAAAAGTTTTTACACAAACAAAGCCAATGCAACCAAGATTAGAAGGGAAGCAGAAAGCTGGGAAATAATTTTTATAACCAGTATTTCTGATTCTAAAATACATAGAGAACTGAGTCAAATTTATAAAAATACAAAGCATTCCCCAACTGATAAATGGTCAAAGGATATGAACAGGAAGTTTTCACATGAAGAAATTAAAGTTATCTATAGTCACATAAAAAATTGCTCTAACTCACTATTCATTAGAGAAATGCAAATTAAAACAACTCTGAGGTACCACTTCACACCTATCAGATTGGCTAATATGATAGAAAAAGAAAATTATAAATGTCGGAGAAGATGTGGGAAAATTGGGACAATAACGTATTGTTGGTAAAGCTGTGAACTGATCCAACCATGCTGCTGAGCAATTTGGAACTATAAAACTGTCCATACCCTTTGATCCAGCAATACTGCTACTAAATCTGTATCCCAAAGAGATCATCGATAAGGGAAAAGGACCCATAGTACAAAAATTTTTATAGCAGCTATTTTTGGTGGCAAAGAACTGGAAATTGAAGGGAAGCCAATCAATTGGGAAATGGCTGAACAAGTTGTGGCCTATGAATGTTATGGAATACTATTGTGCTATAAGAAATGATGAGCGGGAAGACTTCAGAAAAACCTAGAAAAACTTACATGAATTGTGAGATAATTAACTATTATAGACTTAGCTCTTTTCAGTAATACAATGATCCAAGACAATTCTAAAACACTCATAATGGAAAATGCTAACCACATCCAGAAAAAGAATTATGGAGTATGAATGCAAATCGAAGCATGCTATTTTCACTTTTTTTTTTCTTTCACATGACTAATGTGGAAATACATTTAATATGATTGTACATGTATCAATGTAGAGAGGGGGAGGGAAGAAGAAGAATTTGGAATTCAAAATCTTGTAAAAGTATATGCTAAAAATTTTACATGTAATTGGAAAAAAATAAAATTAAATTCACAGTTATATTTACCAACTTGTGTAAAAAAAATTTTTTTTACTCCATGAGAGTTGTTAAACAATAAAAATAAGAAACAATAAAACAAAGTCAAAAAAATAAAAAATAGAAGATAATGTAAAATATCTCATTAGAAAAACAAATGACCTAGGAATAGATCAAGGAGATATTTAAGAATTACTGGACTAAATGAAAGTCATGATAAAAAAAAAAGCCTACAAATAATATTTCAAGAAATTATCAAGGAAAACTGCCCTGATATTTTAGATGCAGACAGTAAACTAGATATTAAAAGAATACATCAATTACCTCCTGAAAGAGATCTCAAAATGAACTCTGAAGAATATTATAGTCAAATTCTAGAGCTCCCAGGTCAAAGAGAAAATACTTCAAGCAGTCAGAAAGATTACATAAGACTTAGCTTCCATATTAAAGGAACAATGGGCTTGAAATATGATATTCCAGAAAGCAAAAAAGCTAATTTACAACAAAGAATCACCTATCCAGAAAGACAGAGTAATCCTTCAGGGGAATAAATAGCCATTTAATGAAATAGAGGAATTCAAGCACTCCTAATGAAAAGACCAAAGTTGAATAGAAAATCTGACATTCAAACAGAAGACTCAAAAGAAGTATAAAAAGGTAAACAGGAAAAAGTAATCTTAAGAGATTCAATGAAATCAAACTGTTTACATTCCTATATGGGAAGATGATACATGTAACTCCTAATAATTTCATCATTATTAGGGCAGTTGAAAGGAATTTGTATAGACAGAGGACATTCAATCATGTTGGAATAATCTCAAAAATATAAATAAATAATTGAAGGTGGAAAAAAGAAGAAAGCAATAGGAGAAGAGGGAAAGGAGAGGTAGAAAGAAGAAAATTGTCTCAAAAAAGGCACACAAGGAAGAGCTTTTACAATAGAGGGGAAAATGAAAGATGGCAGACAATGCTTCAACATCATTCTCATTAGAATTGGTTCAAAGGAGGAAGAAGATATAGATATACATAATTTATAGATATATATGCATGCACACATACACACAGTTGGGCTAGAAATGTAAATTACCCAATAGTGAAATAGGAGGGGAAGAGGACAAGGGAAAGCAAGGGATCATAAAGGGAAAGGCAGAGTAAGGGAGGCAGTGATTAGAAGCAAAATAGAATTCTGAGGGTGGATAGGATTAACAGGGAAGGGAAAAACACAGGAAATAATGGGACAAAGAAAAATACACAAATTGGTAACCATAACTGTGAATGTAAATGGGGTGATTTACCCATAAAACAGAAGTAGATAACAGAATGATTAACAAATTCAGCAATATGTTATTTACAAGAGATATACTTAAACTGGAAAACACTCACACTGTTAAAGGGCTAGAACAGAATCTAATACTTCAGCTAAAGTAAAAAAGGCAGGGGTAGCAATCACAATCTCAAAGCAAAAGCAAAAATAGATCTAATTAAAAGAAATAATCAGCAAAACTATATTTTGCTAAAACATACCACAGACGATGTAATTATCAAAAATTTTTACAGCAAGTTTCTCTGAAAAAAACCTCATTTCTCAAATTTATATACAGAACTGAGTCAAATTAATAAAATAAGAGCCATTCCCCAACCGATAAATGGTCAAAGGACATAAACAAGCAGTTTCAAAAGATGAAATCAAAGCTATCTATAGTTATATGAAAAAACACTCCAAATCTCTATTCTTTACAGAAAAGCAAATTAAAACTACTGTGAGGTAACTTTTCACACCTACCAGAAAAGACAAAATGCTAGAACGGATGAGGGAAAGATAGGAACACTAATGAACTGTTGGTAGAGTTGTGAACTGATCTAACCACTCTGGAAAAAATTTGGAACTATGCCCAGAGTTATAAAACTGTGCATATTCAGGGGCAGAGTCAAGATGGCGGAGTAGAAACAGGACCTCCGTGCAGCTCCTGCTCCCACCACCTCCAATTCATGTAAAAGGGGACTCTAAACAAACTTTGGAGCTACAAAACCCACAAAAGGACAAAGACGCTAACCTCCCGCTGAGGACAGCCCGGCAGGCCAGGAGGAATCGGCCAGCGCAGCTCTCTGGGAGACGACCCCAGCCCCGCCTGAGCCAAAGGTTTTAGTCCCAGGGCCGGCCTGACCAACCACAGGCTGGAGGGACTCCAGATCACCAGCAGCTGTGGCAGTTTCCAGAATTATCAACACACAGATACTAAGGACAAAGTGAGAAGTTAGTGCAACACAGACACTGGGATCCAGTAGTTGGGAGTGTGTCGGCCTCTTCCCCAAGGGCAAGAAGCAGTTGAGGCACTGCAGCAGCTTCAGCTCCTGGCCTGCAGAGTGTAGGGGGACCAAGCAAACAGTCTGAGGGGCGGCCAGGTAGCACAGCGAGTAAGAGCACCGGCTCTACTGTCGGGATGACCTGGGGATCAAATCCGGGCTCCGACACTTAGCACTCACCCAGAAATAACTGGCCGTGTAACCTTGAGCAAGTTACTTAACCCCAATTGCTTAGGGGCAGCCAGGTGGCTCAGAGAGTAAGAGCACCGGCTCCAGAGTCGGGATGACCTGGGATTGAATCCGGGCTCAGACACTTAGCACCCACCCAGAAACACCTGGCCGTGTAACCTTGAGCAAGTTACTTAACCCCAATTGCTTAGGGGCAGCAAGGTGGCTCAGCGAGTAAGAGCACCGGCTCCACTGTTGGGATGACCTAGGGATCAAATCTGGGCTCAGATACTTAGCACCACACCCAGAAATAACTGGCCGTGTAACCTTGCGCAAGTTACTTAACCCAGATTGCTTTAAAATAAAAAAAAAAAAGAAAGAAAATGGGAAATTGAATAGAACTAAGAAACTTCCAGAAAACCAGAACAGAGCAAACAAAAATCAACTGACTCCATGAGGCGGCAAACAATAGTAGACACTGCCAGAATTCTTTAGACAAATACAGTCTTGTTCCCTAAACCAGGGAAGGATAAAAGAAAGAGAATTACAGACTAATATCATCAATGAATATCAATTGAGAAAAAATTTTTTTGTTTATTTTTTAGAAGGAGGAAGGCAGGGTACTTGGGGTTAAGTGACTTGCCCAAGGTCACACAGCTAGTAAGTGTGTCAAATGGCTGAGGCTGGATTTGAACTCAGCTCCTCCTGACTCCAGGGCCAGTGCTCTATTCACTAATCCACCTAGCTGCCCCTCAATTGAAAATTTTTTAACAAAAGCCTATCAAACAAGCTACAGCAATTCATCCAAGAAATCATTTATCATGACCAAGTAATTAGATTTATACCAGAGATGCAAAGATGGCTCAACATTACAAAACAATCTACAGGGGCGCCTAGGTGGCGCAGTGAATAGAGAACCGGCCTTGGAGTCAGGAGGACCTCAATTCAAATCCGGCCTCAGACACTTAACACACACACAAAAAAAAAACCAAGCCATATGACCTTGGGCAAGTCATTTAACCCCAAGTGCTCTCCAAAAAAAAGGGAAAAAAAGAATTCCTGATGAAAAGACAAGATCTGAATAGAAAATATAACTTCAAATTCAAGACTCAAAAGAAGCATAAAAAGGTTAACAGGAAAGGGAATCCATAAGGCACCTTAATAAGGTTAAACTGTTTACATTTCTACATGAGAAGATAATATTTGTAACTCGTAAGAACTTTCTCATTGTTAGGCTAATTAGAAGGAATATATTTAGGTATGTGTGGGTGTGTGTGTGTATGTGTATATATATATATATATATATACACACATATATATCTATATATAGATATGTAAGTATGTATATATCTACATATGTATGTGTGTATAGATATATATAGACAGAGGGTACAGTTGTGAGTTGAATATGAAGGGATAATATTGTAAAAATATAATTCAAGAGTGAGAGAGGAACACATTAAGAGAAAGATAAAGGGAGAGGCAGAAAGGGGAAAATTACCTCGAGTAAAAGCTTTTATAATGGACCTATAGGAACACAACTACAAAACACTTTTCATACAAATAAAACCAGATCTAACTAAATGGAAAAACATCAGCTGCTCGAGGCTGGGTTGAGCTAATATAATAAAAATGACAATTTTATCTAAACTAAATTACATATTTAGTGCCATACCAATCAATCTACCAAAAAATTACTTTATAGAGCTAGAAAAAATAGTAACAAAATTTATTTGGAAGAACAAAAGGTCCAGAATATCAAGGGAATTAATGAAAAGAAATGTTAGGGAATGTGGCCTACCTATACCAGATTTTAAACTGTATTATAAACCAGCAGTCATCAAAACTACTTGGTACTGGGGCCGGCTAGGTAGCGCATCAAACAGAGCACCGGCCCTGGAGTCAGGAGGACCTGAGATCAAATCAAGCCTCAGACACTTAACACTAGCCATGTGACCTTGGGCAAGTCAGTTAACCCCAATTGCCCTCCAAAAAGCAAAAATAAATAAAATGATCCATGATCTAGGTATAAAGGCTGATACTGTAAGCAATCTGGGAAAGCAAGGAATAGTTTACCTGACAGATTAATGGAGAAGGGAAGATTTTATGACCAAACAAGGGTTAGACAGCATTATAAAATGCAAAATGGATAATTTCGATTGCATTGAATTAAAAAGTTTCTGTACAAACAAAGCCAGTGTAACTAAAATTAAGAGGGAAGTGGAAAATTGGGAAAGAATTTTTACATCCAGTGTCTCTGATAATGGTCTCATTTCTAAAATCTACAGAGAATTGAGTCAAATCTATAAGAATACAAGTCATTAATTGATAAACGTTCAAAAGATATGGACAGGCAGTTTTCAGAGGAAGAAATTAAAGACATCTATAAGCAGATGAAAAAATGCTCTAAATCACTACTGATTAGAGAAATGCAAATCAAAACAACTCTGAGGTACATCTCACCGGCCAGATTAACTAAGATAACAAAACAGGAAAAAGACAAATGCTGAAGGATGTTGAAAAATTGGAACACTAATGCATTGTTGGTGGAGTTGTGAACTGATTCAACCATTCTGGAGAGCAATCTGGAACTATGCCCAAAGGTCTGTAAATAAGTGCATACCGTTTGACCCAGCAATACCACTTCTAGGGCTGTATCCCAAAGAGATTAATGGGAGGAAGACCCCTATGTACAAAAATATTTATAGCAGCTCTTTTTGTGGTGGCAAAGAACTGGAAATTAAAGGGATGCCCATCAAATGGGGAATGGTTAAACAAGGTGTGGTATATGAATGTAATGGAATACGATTGTGCTATAAGAAATGAGGAGCAGATGGACTTCATATTTACCTGGAGAGTCTTATACAAACTGATGTTGAGTGAGAAGAGCAGAACCAGAATAAATTTGTACTCAATTATAGACACAATGTATGTGTGATGACCAACTTTGATAGACTGGGCTCTTCTCAGCAATGCAAGGATATAAGACTACCCCAAAAGACTCATGATGAAAAGAGATGTCTATATTCAGAGAAGGAACTACAGAGTTTGAATGCAAATTGAAACAAACTACCTACTCTCTTTCTTATTCTTGTTTAGTTTTGTTTCCTCTTTCCCATTATTCATTCCATTGCTTATAAACCTTTGCAACCTGACTATTGTCTAATGTGAAAGTATTTGCAGATCCTATACTTGATTGCATGCTGCCGTTGGGGGAAAGGAGGGGGAGAAAAGTTTACACTCAAGGGATTGTAGAACTGAATCTTGTAAATTAAAAGTAAACAAGCAAATAAATAAAGAAAAAATTAAAGCTTTTATTTTTTTAATTTTAATGTTTTTGTATTTTTTTTATCAAATGCTTTATTAACTTCTTTCTAGTTTACATTGTTCATTTCCACAAGATTTTGAGTTACAAATTTTTATCCCCATTTTTCCTCTACCCACCACCCCAAAATAGCGATCCCACTGGATATCCCCTCCTCCAATCTGGTCTCTCCCATATCTTCTCCCATACCCCCTCCAACTTTCCAGCAGGGCATGGTGAATCGCTAATGCCCCAGTGACTATATATCTTATTTCCCATTTACAAGTAAAATAATATTGATAATAATATATATATATACATATAAATATATATATATAATAAACATTTAATTTTAAAACTTAGAATTCCAGATTTATTCCCTTCCTCCCTTGTCACCCACCCTTACTGGGAAGATAAGCAATTCAATATAGGTTGTACATGTGTAGCTATGTAAAACATTTCCATAGTACATATATTGTAAAAGACTGACTCTACTTCCCTCCCTCCTATCCCATCTCCCACTTTTTCTATTCTCTACTTTGATCCTGTCCCTTTGCTAAAGTGGATGATTCCAACTTCCCTCTCCCCCAGCCTGCCCTCCCTTCCATCATCCCCCCTCTCATCCCCTTCCCCCCTACTCTCCTGTAGGGTGAGATACTGTATTTAGTGTGTATGTCATTCCCTCTCTAAGCCAAATTCAATAAGAATAAGGTTGACCCATTCCCTTTTGACTTTATGTTCTTCCCCTCCATTGTGACCATTTTCCCTTGCCTCTTCTATATGAAATAGTTTACCCCAATCTGTCTCTCCCCATCTCCTCTCATTATATTCCTCTCTCACCTCTTAATTTCACCTTTTAAGTATCATCCCTTCCCATTAAACTGGTCTTGTGCCCTCTATCTATGTATACCTGTACACATATACAGACACATTCATATATGTATTCATACGCCCATATACCCTCCTATATAGATATGTGTGTATGTATTATATATGTGTGTGTGTATATATATATATATATATATATACATACACACACACTATTCTATTCCCTTCAATTATTCTCATACTGAGAAAAGTTGCATAAGTTACAATTATCATTTTTCCACGTAGGGATGTAAATAGTTCAACTTTGATAAGTTCCTTATGATTTCTTTTCCCTGTTTACCTTCTCATGCTTCTCTTGCTTCTTTTATCTGAATGTCAATTTTTCTATTCAATTCTGATTTTTTCATCAAGAATGCTTGAAAGGGGGCAGCTAGGTGGCACAGTTAGTAACAGTGCCGTCCCCGGAGTCAGGAGGACCCGAGTTCGCTTCTGGCCTCAGACACTTAACACCCACACAAAAAAACTAGCCATGTAACCTTGGGCAAGTTACTTAACCCCAACTGCCCTCCAAAAAAAAAGGAAAAAAAAAAAAGTCCTCTATTAGACTGAATAACCACATTTTCCCCTGAAATATGATACTCAGTTTTGCTAGGTAGGTGATTCATGCTTTTAATCCCAGCTCCTTTGACCTCTGGAATATCATATTCCAAGCCCTTCAATCCCTCAATGTAGAAGCTGCCAGATCCTCTGTTCTCCTCATTATGTTTCCACATATTCAAATTGTTTCTTCCTGGCTGCTTGTAATATTTTCACCTTGATCTGGGAATTCCGGAACCTGGCTATAATATTCCTAGGAGTTTTCTTTTTGGGATCTTTTTCAGGAAGTGATCAGTGGATTCTTTCAACCTCTATTTTGCCCTCTGGTTCTAAAACATCAGGACAATTTTCCTTGAGAATTTCTTGAAGGATGATTTCTAAGTTCTTTTTTTGATCATGGCTTTCAGATAGTCTAATAATTTTTAAGTTATCTCTCCTGGATCTATTTTCCAGGTCACTGGTTTTCCCAATGAGATATTTCACATTGCCTTCTATTTTTTCATTTGTTTGGATCTGTTTAATAGTATCTTGATTTCTCATATAGTCACTAGCTTCCATTTGCTCCAATCTAATTCTGAAAGAATGATTCTCTTCAGTGAGCTTTTGAGATTCTTTTTCCATCTGGCAAATTCAGCCTTTTAAGGCATTCTTCTCATTGCCTTTTTGAGCCTCTTTTGCCATTTGAGTTAGTCTATTTTTAAGGTGTTATTTTCTTCAGTCAGGTTGTTGACTCTCATTTCATAATTTTCTTGCATCGTTCTCATTTCTCTTCCCAAATTTTCCTCCACTTCTCATATCTGGTTTTCAAAATCCTTTTTAAGCTCCTCTATGGCCTGTAACCAGCTCCTATTTTTCCTGGAAGCTTTTGGTGCAGGAATTCTGATTTCACTGTCTTCCTCCTGTTCCATGCTTTGATCCTTTTTGTCCCCAAAATAGGAGTCTAACACCGGATTCCTCTCTTTGCTTTGCTTCCCTCATTTACTCATGTTGCCACTCAATTACTTGACTTTTGGGCTTTTTGCCACAGTAGGCCTCTGCTACCAGACAGGGGAGCTTTGTACCAAATGCTGGTGTTTTCTCAGCTGCCAAAGGTATTAGTTCAGTGCCTGCTCTGAAGCCTCCACACACTCTGGCAAGCTAGTCACATATCCCAGGCCCTCCTCCCTATACTGCAATCCAGATCCAAGCAGGTTAAAGCAAGATCAATTACCCTTCACACTGGTCGCTTGGTCCCCCTACAGTCTGCAGGCCAATAGCTGAAGCTGCCATGTGGCGGTATGTGGAGGTGGCTGCACAGCCATGGTGCCTCAGCGGCTTCTCCCTCCAGGGGATTAAAGGCCAACTGCAATCCCAAACTACCAGATCGCAAAGTCCACACTGCACTGACCTCTCACTTTGTCCTTAGCATCTATGCATTGATAATTCTGGAAACTTGCCACAGCTACTGGTGATCTGAAGTCCCTCCAGCCAGTAACTGGTCAGGCTCGCCCTGGGGCTAAAACCACCAGCTTGTGGGGCTGGGGTCGGCTCCCAGAGCACTGCACCAGCTGATTGCTGCCGGCCTACCAGGCTGTCCTCAGCAGGAGGTTAGCTACTCTGTGTCATTTTGTAGGTTCTGTAGCTCCAAAGTTTGTTCAGAGTCACCTTTTACATGAATTAGACATGGTGGGAGCCGGAGCCCAGGGGAAGTCCTGTTTCTACTCCACCATCTTGACTCCAATTAAAGCTTTTATAATAGAGAAGAGCAGGGAGCTGAGGGGAAGTAAGTTAACCTTACTCTCATCAGAATTGGCTCAAAGAGGGAATGACATACACACTCAATTGTGTATAGAAATCTATCTTGCCCTACAGGAAAGTAAGAGGGGAAGGGGGGGGGAGGTAATGACAAAAGGAAGGGCAAATTGGGGGAGGGATAGTCACGATCAAAACACTTTTGAGGAAGGACAGAGTAAAAGGAGAAAGAACAAAATAAATGGGGGAGGAAGGGGACAGAATGGAGGGAAATATTAGCAAAAGTAACTGTGAAAATAATTTTCAAGCAAGTTTATGTGATAAAGGTGTCATTTCTCAGATAGAGAACTGAGGCAAATTTTTAGAAATAAGAGCCATTACCCAATTGACAAATGATCAAAAGATATGATCATTTTCATATGAGGTAATCAAAGCTATCTATACCCGTACATGAAAAAATGCTCTAACTACTGATTGGAGAACTGCAAATCAAAACAATTCAGAATTACTAGCTCATACCTCTTAGATTGGCTAATAGGACAGAAAAGAAAAATAACAAATGCTGGAGGGTATGTGGAAAAAATGGGACATCAATATACTGTTGGTGGACTTGTGAACTGATTCAACCATTCTGGAGAGCCATTTGGAACTATATCCAAAAGGCTATAAAACCATGCATACCCTTTAACCACTATAACCACTACTAAGTCTATACCCCAAAAGAGGAAAAGCAAAAACAAAAAGGAAAAGGACCTATATGCACAAAAAATACTTTTAATAGTTCTCTTCTAGGCCAAAGAATTAGACATTGAGGGGATGGATAGCCATCAATTTGGAAATAGTTGAACAAGTTGTAGTATGCAATTATGATGGAAAACTATTGTGTTACAAGAAATAATGAGCAAGATGCTCTCAGAAAAACCTAGAAAGACTTACAAGGGCTGATGGCAAAGTGAATGTACTGTGTACAATGGTATATCAATATATCAATATTTTAAGATGACTGGCTGTGAAAGACTTAGCTATTCTCAGAAATATAATGATCCAAGACAATTCTGAGGGACTTAGGATGAAAAATGCTATCCATCCCCAGAGAAAGAACTGATGGTGTCTGAATACAGATTGAAGCATACTTTTTTTTTTTACTTTATTTTTCTAGGAGGTTTTTTTTTGTCTGTTTTCTCTCACAAGATAACTATTATGGAAATGTTTTGCATGACTACAAATGTATAACCTACATTGAACTGCTTGCCTTCTCAATGGCAGGAGAAGGGAGAAAATCTGGAACTCAAAGTTTTAAAAACTTTGTTAGGTTAAAAATTGTTTTTACGTGTTACTGGGGGAAAATAAAATACTAAATACTTGAGGAAAAAAAATAACAGGTCTCTCCATTCCAGAGACCAAAAGTAGGATAAAGTTGTAATCCAATACAAAGAAATGGCAGTGTGAATTCAACCACTATCTCTCCTCCAAAAGAGAACTACTTTCTTGTATTTCAACGGGTTTTTATGCTGATAATATGTACCTACAGAAAGCAGCAGGTCAAGCACATAAAGTTTGCTGACACTTGTTCAATATAAAATACTGGAAAATTTTTAGCATTTGCTCTAAATATAAGGTTCCTTTTTAAAACAATTAGGAGGTGTTTCAACCACCAGGAGATAAAAATCATACAACACAGAAGTTCAAACCCCTCTTCCCCCCCAAAGACCAAATGTGAAAATACCCAATATAAGACAAATACTTTTCCAATCTAACAGCAAGCAGCTTTAGTACACTTACCTAGAAGGTAGATACCTCATTTAAATTCTTCCTAACCTACTAGGCACAAATCATTACAATTCCAACTGTATTTAGCTATATTTAGACAACTAAGATCTAGTAATGGAAATGCATATTTAAAGATCTTCCTGCCCCTAGGCCCTTTGATAGGCTTAAGAGACTCTGAGAACCTTCCTTGATTTGAAAATATACTCTGCCTCCTGAATAGGTTGAATGTGGTCACATGGAGCCTGTGGCAGAAGGCTTGGTTTTCAGGAATGCCCACACCTTGATGCTGTGTGACTGCGCAGTGGGTCAAGAGGGTGGTTACATTCCCAGGAGAAGGCTATATAATCTCTGATGTGAGGCTTTGCTTTGGGGCTCACTTTGAGAAGTGTTCTGTGATTTGATCAGATGAGACAATGGGAAGCCGTTGTTGAGAGCCCCCAGGCTTTGAAAAACCCAGATGTTGATTTGGTATGGATGTAATGGTTGGACGGTTTGGAAACCTGTCTACTTGATCTGTTTCTCTGTCTTGATAATTCTGTCTGTATACTCTGAAGTTCGGGGTGCTGACCTTTTTCCCCTGAACTAGGTAAACGACATATATTTGACTGATTAAAGTAAGCTTGTTAACCCATTTTGAGTTGCTTTCCTTTAGCAAAGCAGATCTAAGAACCTGTGCTGGCAGCCACCCTGGGGATGCTGGGGTGCTTGCTGCTACAGATCTGAAACTTAGTTTTCAGATAAAAAGGCATGTAGTTCAATTTCAAATACTTTCCATCTAGTGTGATAGAAAGATCAACTGATCTGGCATTAAAAGACCAGTGTTCAAATACTGAGCGTGTCCCTTATTACTTTGGGCAGGTCACTTAATCTCTCTGCACTTCATTTTCCTAAGCTGTCTTACAAGGGAGGTGGGACTTTTAAAGTTTCTTCCAATCCTAAAATTCTGTAATCCTACAAATCCTCCATAACACTATACCAACAGGGACGGCCAGGTAGCACAGTGAGTAAGAGCACCAGCCCCAGTGTCGGGATGACCTGGGGAATCGAATCCAGGCTCAGACACTTAGCACCCACCCAGAAACACCTGGCCGTGTAACCTTGAGCAAGTTGCTTAACCCCAATTGCTTTAAAAAAATAAAAAAGCACTATATCAACAGAGAATATGTGTGTGTGTCTGTGTCTGTGTAAATCCATATGATACTTTGATATGCCAGCAAGGAAGTTATCAAAGTAAATAAACCAAACTATGGGTAGACAGCATTCAAATTCAGTCTTAACTTTACACTATGAGTGGCCTCACATGTTCTCTGACAGATTAATAGTGAGTTTCACATATGTCAACTACCAAGTGGTAAGTTCAACCTACAAAAACAAAAAGCAGAAACAAGAAAATATATATAAAATAAAGCCTAGTGCTCTATAATCTCATCAAGCCATGATGAGCCTTTTTTTCCAATTTATTTTGAACTTAAAACACTTTGTAACTATAAAGTGCTAGACCATAGGTTTCCAAAGTGGGCAATACTGACCCGGGGGGGAGGGTTGCTGGAACAATCCAGGGGAACAGCACTACCCTCAGGTGCAATTGAATAAGGGAGTGGTAAAAGCATAAGGAAAGAAGAGAAGAAAATTTTTAAAAAACATTTATATATCTTTATCTGTGGAATAAGAGTTAAAGTCACAGTGATTCCATTATTTTCCAAATAAACACACAAAATGCAAGTTATAACTTATCAGTCATTAAGTCCACTGACAGGTCTTAACAAGAAAGTATTGGCAGGCGAACATGTCATGATTTCTTGGGAAGTTCAGAATACATTGGCAGGAATATGCATGTGTAATGACTTGTTTATGATATGATACTATAAGGTGACATGATATAATATTGCATCATCAAAATTTCAATGCAGGTGAAAACCCACAAATTTACAATAAATTATTACATTTAAGATGCCTCATTTTTAAAAATTTATATTTTTTGAAATGACACAAATTTCACAAAAACTGTAAAGGGTTAAAGAAAGTAGATTCCAAATTAAACCAAAAAAAAGAAGAAAACAAAACAAAGCAGATTCCTAGGGGAGTGCTGAGTAATTTTTTTTTTAAAGGGGGCAGTAGGCCAAATAAGTTTGGAAACCTCTATACTAGACAAACATGAGTTTTAACTATTATTGGCTCAGGAGATATTCCTAAGTAGATGTCACTGTACTGAATACACTGAACCCATAATACTACAGAGATATACAACCACTGAAAGACAACTAGGAATCCACATAGGAAAAACCAAGTGAATAAGGAATGAATGACATGAAGTTAGACTGGCTGAGTTTTTTCACCAGTAACATATCTATCTTCCAACAGATGGACAATAAGACCCAGAAGTGAATAGAAAGGAGAGTGTGACCTGGAAGGCATTGGGGAAACAGCACAGGGTATTCAAAAGTCCCAAGTATTTGAAGTTACAAAAACTGCCTCCTACCAAGAGGCTCCTGGCGACATTCAGTGTTTGCAAAGCAAGGCACATCACCATCTCCCAAAAAACAAAACTGCAGTTTGACCTAAACGACAACGAAGAGACATAGAGTGGTGTAAATAAATTGCAGCTTATCATCAATGATGACTCACACTCAAGAAATGGCATCAATGACAGGTATGACAAAAAAAAGGATGTGGGTGACAGAGTGAGAGTAAAGGACAGATGGACAGCCCAAGGCTTGCTCTGGCATTCATAAAACATTATGACCTGGAGGAAATCCTCTGTTATGTTACGTAGTTCTGTGAAGGATTTAAGGAAAGACATGGACAAGAATCACACAGGAAGAAGTCACAAATGTCCAATGATGGAGGAAGTATCCACACTAATGATATCACAGATTTAATAAAAGAATCAAATTATTATTGGCTCTGGACTACTGGTAGTTAATAGCCTCTCAGAAATACACCTGCTCACATGCAGTACATTAGCTAATTTTAGAAACTAAGTCCAAATATAATTGATTATATCGATATGTCAATTTGTTTTCAAAAATCATAGCTACTGGGGCAGCTAGGTGGTGCAGTGAATAGAGCACTGGCCCTGGAGTCAGAAGGACCCGAGTTCAAATCTGGTCTGAGACACTTGACACTTACTAGTTGTATGACCTTGAGCAAGTCACTTAACCCCAGCTACCTTGCCTTTCCCCCTCCAAAAAAGTAAATAAATAAAACTTTTTAAAAATAATAGGGGCAGCTAGGTGGTACAGCTAATAGAGCACTGGCCCTGGAGTCAGGAGGATCTAAGTTCAAATCCGGCCTCAGACACTTAACACAAAAACTAGCCGCGTGACCTTGGGCAAGTCACTTAACCCCAATTGCCCTCCAAAAAAACCAAAAACATAAAATAATAGCTACCACTTATATAACATCCAAAGTTTATTCCTTAAAATTACTCCAAATAACTTGCTCTAAAGGGAGAGTAGCCTCAAATAATTTTTTAACAGATCAAAAGAGACCTAGATTTCTTATTAACTAAGACATGGTACCACCAACTTCTCTAGCCACGACCCACCAGTCACCCAGTCACAGGATACTCATATGCTGCAGGTATGAGTTTTGTGATAGCAGAGAAGTTTCCAGGCCTTATGCTAGTGATCATGCCACTTTAGTGTGAGCACCAAAATCTGGCTTATTTCTCCCAAATGGTTGCAAAGATTTGATAATCATAAACTATATTGTCTTGCTTTTGTCTGGATTCCCTGCTCTACTGCCATCCTAATAATACTAAGCCCTCAGTTTCCTATCACAAGAGACTGATATCAAGTTTCATATACTTGATCCCATTTCTCAAGTCTAGATGCTCCACAGCCTCATTGGAAAAACTGCTTATTAATCACCATCAGCTGGGGAGTAACTTGGGAAATTTCACACAAAGATAAAGACTTCTTCCAGAGGACTTGGGTTCCAATTCAAGCTCCACTTAAAGACTACTTATATAACCTTGGTTAAATTCCTTAACTCCTTTGGGCCTCCGTTTCCTCATATGTAAAAATAGGGAGTTGGATTTCCTGATCACTGATTCCTGATTTCTAGCTCTATACCCCTCTCTCCCACTACTGGCACTCCCCAAAGCCACTGCCCTTTGATCACCGCTCTTCACATAACCAACCTGTCCTGCTTCAAAGCTAGTTACATAATCAAGACCCCGGTTTCAGAAGACAGAAGTATTGGTGGAAAGAGTCTTGGACAGTGGAGTGGGGAGTCCTAAAGGTCTGGTATCAATTTAACAAATAACTTAAGCACTCAACACCTTCATGCAAGATACTTCATCCCTCCAGACCCCATTTGCCTCCTCTGTAAAACGAAGAGGTTAGAACAAAGAACTTCTAATATTCCTTCCAGCTCTAACTTTCTCTAATAACAGCATGGAGGGTGGCTCTTCTTTCCCTCCAACTTTCAAACAGCTACCTGAAAAAGAAGCTGACACTCACTGCCTCAAAGAATAGGCTAATCATTCTCAGAAAGACTCATCTGGGGAATTTACTTACACTGTATTAAAATTCTTGTTTTGTAGAGGGGTGGCTGGATTATTTTATGACAATTAAATATAGACACTCTTAGATAATAACAGCAGTAGCTTCAACAGCAACTCCAGCTTATGTTTATCTAAGTCCTTTCACCCAAGAAACAAAGCACATCACCAAGTGTCAGGTATTCAACCAAAAGTCAAAAAAATAGCAACAATAATAAATATTTACCATGAGACAGAAATAGTTTTATTCCTAAAGAAATGAGAGCAGTGGAACCCTACCTTTCACCTAAAAAATACCATAGTAAGAATTGGTTACTGACAGATACACAACACAGAGAAGCAACATGGCACAGTGAAAAGAACTGGAGTTGGAGATAGAGGACATTGTACAAGGTCACTTAATCTCTCCAGGTCTGAGATTCCTATAAAATGACAGGGTTGAATTAGATTCCTCTCTGAGGTCCCTTACAGCTTTAAATCTATGATTCTAAATCCCCTATGAACTTACTTACATGATAGGATCTAATGAGAAAAAACTATAAACAAATCTGCTTACATGCAGGACCTATTTAATCACTGAGACAATTTCAACAATGTTGGTCAAAGCAGCAAGTAATGTACCAAATTCCTGAGCTCTCTCATTTCCCAAAGACCTAGTATTTAAGGAAGACACAGGCGAAGAAGGCAGAAAAGAGGGGGCTCCAAGTAAAGCATTCTTATCCCTACCATAATTTGTCTATTCATTCATGCAGCATGATTCTCAAGCAATTAGAGTAATTACTCGAAGAGTAAACTTCTTCATACCTCATGTGTAAGGCCAAGCCATCTTGTAGGCTTGGGAACCCCAAATCAGAGAGAGTATCTGAGCTGACAGAAGCTGGTGACAAAGATCCTTCTTTCTCTTCCAGCAGATCCAGTTTCACCAAGTTGCTGATCTCATCCTCCGAGTTATCTTCAGACACAGAGCCAATTATGAATCGAGAGTGCTGGTTCAGCTCCAGAGGCTTGGCCATGGGAGAAGGCTCATCCATTATGTTATCAAAGTAGGCTCTCAGAGCTAGGGGGAAAACATAAAAGTTGTAGAGCAAAACAAAAAAAATGAATAATCAAGAAGGAATGAGGTAGGATTGGAGAAATACCTTTTCTGAATATTTCAGTGCTTTTATTTTTCCTAAATATGGGATGAAATCTAGTATCATACCACCACCTACTCCTAAGCAGTAAACAGCAATTAATCCCTTCCTTTCCCCAAAACTTCATACATTTTCTCCACGTCTCTTAAGTCATTTCTATATCCCTCAATGACTCAGAGCTGTCCAATTTGCAATTATAAGGGGCTATAAAAGCTTCTGGTTGCCAAATATAATACTGATGTGTGAAGTTTTATTGTGTTTTATTAAAATTTGATATTTATTTAACCTATGTATATTATTGCTGTTTGATTAAAAACCAAGTAGTAATGATTGTCTGGCTCTGCCTTCCTATCTGTGGGACTCTGGACAAGCTACTTCAACTTTCTAGGCCTCAGTTTCCTGATGTGTAAAATTATGGAGTTAGAATACAAGACCTCTAAGATTTCTTCTAGCTCTAGAGTTCTAGTATATTTTTGTGGTCATATCTTTAAAATTCACTGTGGGTAATATTTACATCAACTGTATCAAGTACACAAGATTTCCTTAATGGAGGCATTTCCTCAACAATCCATATCGGACTAGCATTGGAGTCAGAGATCCTAGGTTTGACTCCTAACTCTCCCCCTTCCTACCTAAGGAACTATAGGCAAGTTACTACAATTGTCTGGGTCTCAGTTTCATCACTTATAAAATTATGACATTGTACATGACTAATATGAAAATATGTTTGGTAGGAATGTATATGTAGAGTTTGTATCAGATTGTATGCTGTCTTAAGAGGGGAGATAGAGGGAGAAAATTTAGAGCTTATGGAAGTGAATGCTGAAAACTAAAGGTAAACAAATTAACTAATTTAAAAAAAAAATTATGGGATTGGGATGGCTAGGTGGCGCTGTGAGTAAAGCGCCAGCCCCAGAGTCAGGAAGACCAGAGTTCAGTTTGAGCCTCAGACACTTAACACCCACACAAAAAAAACTAGCCGTGTAACGTTGGGCAAGTTACTTAATCCCAATTGCCCTCCAAAAGGCAAAAAAAAAAAAAAATTATGGGATATACCACATGGTCTCTAAGATCCCTAGTTCTAGCTCTAGGTATCTACGTCTCAAAGAGTTAAGTACTAGAGTCAGGTGTGGGGAACCTGCAGCCTTGAAGCCACATGTGGCCTTCTAGGTCCCTGGATGTGACCTTTGACCTAGTCCACTTTTACAGAACAAATCTCCTTATTAAGGGGATTTAGTCTGTGAAGTTTGGATTCAAAGGACCGCACCTGAGGACCGAGAGAACTACATGTGGCCTCAAGATCACAGGTTCCCCAACCCTGGACTAGACCATGTATGATCACATAACTAGTAAGTACTAGAGATCTGAACCCAGGTCTTTCTGACTCTAGGTCCAAAACTCTAGCCACTGTGTATATAGCATGAAATATATTAATTTTTTTTTAAATCCCAGCTCTAACACTTATAGGCAAATCCATGAGATTTTAACTTAAAGACTATTTATGACCTTCATGAGTGGAAAGAATCTCATACCAATGAAATCATAAGTACATGACATATTGCTAGGTGTATATTTGCAAATATATGTAGACATACAGATAAATCTCTCAGTATCTAACACAGTACATTATACTTAGTATTCACTTAAAAGCTTACTGAATTAGTATGTGTATATATGTATACGTATATACATATATACGCACACATATATATATGGGGAGAAAGAAAAAGAGAGACACATCATTTTGGAATAAATTTCAGAAAATATTTTGTTTTTTCAAAAACGATGCTAAAGGCCAATATATGTGCAGAAATTTCCAACAAAAAACCATCTGCTCTCAACACTGGCTTAAATGTGAGCAAGCAGTGACTCTATTATCAAATGTCATGAAAGTGTTGCTTGAAATAAGTCCAATATTCTTTGACAGAGTATCTTACTAGGTGTGGACAGACAGTGAATGCCAAGCAGAGGCAAGTTACTATATGGAAAATAGAAAGTATCCCTAAGCGGGGCGGCCAGGTAGCACAGAGAGTAAGAGCACCGGATCCAGTGTCAGGATGACCTGGGGATCGAATCCGGGCTCAGACACTTAGCACCCACCCAGAAACACCTGGCCATGTAACCTTGAGCAAGTTAACCCCAATTGCTTAGGGGCAGCCAGGTGGCTCAGCGAGTAAGAGCACCGGCTCCAGTGTCAGGATGACCTGGGGATCAAATCCGGGTGCCAATACTCAGCACCACACCCAGAAATAACTGGCCATGTAACCTTGAGCAAGTTACTTAACCCCGATTGCTTTAAAAAAAAAGAAAGTATTCCTAAGAAAAGCATACAACAAGACAACCATGGGAAACAATACTCATTCTACCAGAATTCAATAGAGCTGTAATATCAGAAAACTTTGAAAGCACTGTGTTCAGCTCAGTATCAAACAACTTGAAACCATTTTGTTCTATTTAAGTGTATCCCAACACTAATTTTGTGACATTTAAACATGTCTATCTCATGAGGATTATCCCACTATTATGCAAAGAGCTTTCAAAAAGCCTAAGAAGACTTACATGAACCGATACAAAGTAAAATAAACAGAACCAGACCACTGTGTACAATAACAGCAATACTGTACAATGATCAACTGTGAGTGACTCAGCTATTCTCAGTAATAAAATGATCAAAGTCAATTCCAAAGGACTTATGATGAAAACTGCTATCTACCTCCAAAGAAAAAACTGATGGAATCTAATTACAGACTGATGCATATTTTTTTTACCTTTATTATACTTGGGTTTTTTTGGGTCTGCATTTTCTTTTGCTCTATGGCCAATATGGAAACGTATTACATCACTGTAATCTACATCAAACTGCTTGCCTTCTCAAGGAGGAGGGATGTGAGGGAGGGAAGGAAGGAAGGAGAGAATATGAAACTCAAAATTTTTTTTAAAGTATGTTAAAAATTTTCATTTACATGTAATTGAAAAAATTAAATTTAAAAAAATTATTTTCATTCCAAAAAATATCTAAATGCTATAAGGAATTTTGGGGGGTGGGATATGAAGAAGGAAGAATATTGTTAAATCAAACAACAGAACACCAAGACTAGGGATTACTGATCTAGGGAACAAAGTTACTTCTTCTCCCTTTCTAGTACATACATAAAAACTGCTTAAGCACTATTGTTTTTGCAAGATTTTTTTAAACCTGTAAATGAATACTGGTTCTCTTAAAGGGGCAAAGCAGTTTTCATATAAGTTAGATGCTAGAGGAATGACTCTAACAATTAGGAACTGAAACATATAAACATCTCCTAAAGAGAAAAATAAAGATTAATAATTTTTTTTACTCCTAAAACTGTAAGAAAATTCATACGATAGAGAAATAGGTACAGGTTCATTAGCTAGTTCTTAAGTATATATAAGAGGTCTCTATATAAGTGAAACTTTTGTTGTTGTTGTTTTTTATGTTTTTCCAGAAGTTTAAAAGGAAAGTCAATAGGTTTAGAGGCTTTATTTTGTGTAAAAAAAAAAAAAACAGAGGCAATTAAGTGGTGCAGTGAATAAAGCACTTGCCCTGGAATCAGGAGGACCTGAGTTCAAATCTGGCCTCAGACACTTAACACCTACTTACTAGCTAACACCTACAAACTAGTCCTTTAACCCCAATTGCCCTGCCTTCCCCCCTCCAAAAAAAAAATCTATAAAAAACCATGGATTTCAAACAGTAGTCCTAAAACCATTCAAAGGACTCTAACCAACTCTTAATTCATATTTAAATGAAAAGTTATAAACCTAGTGCTAGCTGCTGAACAATTAAAATACTGGTATAAGTAACAGACCAAACTATTCTTGAACTATGACAGGTACGCAATATGCAGAAATCCAAACTGTAAGAGGTAAGATTCTATCAGTGATGGTGGTTCCCAGCTTTGCTTTTAGCAATTTCATAAAACAGACTGTACTTACACAAAATCAGGAAGCTCAAAATAAGCCCCAGAATTCAGTCATGTGAACAGAAATTTCAGTTGGTTAGGCCTTACTATTCTGCAAGGGCATGTGTTTTAAGTAATCACCCTAATTAAAAGACAAGGTCTTTTTAAATTCTGAAAAACCTTATTCAAACTATCCCCAAGTCAGCCAAGCTACCATTATCCCACAAAAACTAGTCAGACAGCCCGTTACAGAGGAGAACAGTCATAGGATAAAAGATCTGGAAGAGACCTGAGAGTACATATAATTCAACCTCATTTTAAAGATGAGTAAACTTGGAAATGAGCCAAAGTTATCACTAGGGAGAAAAAAAGGTAGTCAAAGGAGAACCAGAGTAGCTGTCCACATAATTCAAAAGCAGTTCCATGTCCTATCCCATCTTGGTTGATCACAGTCATCTATTCAGAGAATGGCACTTGGATCTAGAGATCAGTCAGGGGAAGAATGGGGAAATAATTAATTTCTCTACTGTTTCTCCCATAAGCTCCTTGCTCATGAAATACTATAACACCAGTTTTTCCATTTCCAAATAGTAGGATAATTTTTTAAAACCTGCCTTACAATTTAAATATTTCAACATATTAATTTTTATGACATTCCAAACATTATAGACTTACCTCTTATAATTCTTACGATGTAAGAAGATATCCACCTCCAGAAAGAACTATTAAAAAAGAGAGAAATTTAATGAAGCTTGTTTCTAGTCTTTTTTTTTTTTACTCAAAAGAATACAAAATTAATCAATCCTGCCCATTCTATTCCCCCCCGGGCATTTTTAAACACATTTGTTAAACAAATAAGTCACTCTGCCAGGCACTGAGGATTCAAAGACAAAAAGAAAAACAGCCCCTGCTTTGCTGGAGTTGACATTCTTACTTGGGGGAATCGAACATGTACACAGCCAAATAAATGCAAGATCATTTGAAAAAGGAGTCCAAACAGCTAATGAGAAATGGGCTTCCTGCATGTCACACAGGTGCAGAGCCATAAAAAATACTATGGTGAGGAAGTAAAACCTGAGGGACAGGCAGGGAAAAAATAGAGTAAAGGGAGAGATGATGTGGCAAGTAATGTAGTTTGGCTGGGATGTAGAATGAGTAAAAAGGAGTCATGGGAGCTTAATCTATAAAAGTAGGAGACTGAAGAGCTTTAAATGTAAAGCTGAAGAATACATATTTTATCCTAGGAAGCCAGTAAATATCCTTAAGCAAGGGAGTAATTCAAAATAGCATCTCTCTGGTCAAATCTATCAACTTAAAGCATAAATGTTCAGTTGTTCAACTACTGTTTTATTCACTGTGCCACCCACAGGCCAGGCAAGGAAGTTCAGTTAAAGCAGCAAGGAGCCCTGAGGGAGACAAAGGAGGAAACAAGGGCCAGGCAAGTCAAACCCCACCACCACCCACCCTTTGACCTACCCTCAAACACCAATGCAGATGGCCCAGAACCCTGAGCCCAAGAGCCTTGGTAATAGTAACACTTTCAGCCCAGCACCCTCAGCCATCATCCTGGTAAGTAACCAAACCTTATGGAGATGAACCTTGACAACTGCTCCAGGAGGTACTACAGCCACAGCTACTGAAGACCCAGAAAAGAAAATTCTTTCTACCAAAGTCTTTGGCACTGTCAAGTGGTTCAACATCAGAAACTGATACGTTTTTATCAGTGGAAATGATATTAAAGAAGAGGCATGAACATCTGCTTTGCCACTGCACCCTAAGGAGCAAAGAGACCTTTCATCTGACTTGCAGTTGAAACCTTCCATCCCCAATAGAACATGAGCTCTTCAAGGGTAAGAACTGTCTTACTTTTGTGGTTGTATCCCACAGTGCTTTGCATTAATTAGTAAGGGCTTTAAAAAAGCTTCAGTCATACATTCAGGTCTTCAAATTAAAAGCACTTCTTACACTGCTGATGGAATTGTGAATTACAGCAAACTCCTTGAAACAACACTACAGAATTGTATTTTAACCAAATGAACTCACTACTAGAACAATATTCTAAAGATGTTATATATTAATGGGGGGGGGAATGAGGGAGGGGAGTGAGGCCCACAGGGCAAAGAGGGGAGGGGAGGTCAAACTGTACAAAGGTATTCCTAGTAGTCCTTTTCATAACAACAAAAAGCTAGAAACAATCCACATGTCCAATGACTGAAGGAGAGCTAAAAAAAATTGTATAATATTAATATAATGGCATATGTCAATAAGCCTTTATTAAGCAGCTAAAATATAACAGAAGAACAAATATGAAAAGTATTTATGGATTTATATGAAATAATTTAGAATGAAGAAAGCAGAACCAAAATAATGATACATACTGACTACAACCATACATTTTTTTAAAAGCCAGAAAAACACACAAAAGATAGAATTAAGTTTAAAGAAATATAAAAGCAAACAGGATAATTTTGAACTACTTTGTTAAAGATAAGATACAATTTAAAAATAAAATATATGTAAAGGAAGTTTACAACTATACAATCTTTTGCCCTTATTTGAACATTTAGGTTTGTAATAAAATTAGGGGAAAATCACCAATAGGATTTTGTACTTCTACACACTCATCAAATCCATTACTCAGTTTTAGAACAACAGCCCTAGCTGGCCATTCTACAAATGCTTAAAATTGGCCAGTCTGGCTAAAATTACTTTAATGGAATTTTGACTTCACTGATGTAGCTACTTCTTTCTAAGTCATCATTCATGTAATGTCTTCTTACCCTTTTTGACATCCTTCCATATCCTCCAGGAATTCTTCAACCACTTTTCTTTTTTGTATGCATATTTGGGCTAATCTTTTTTGAAAGATTAGAGACCTCATTTAGGAGGCTCTGCAATGTTCTAGGACTCAGTGCAATCTACAAACAGGGGCATCCAGAGAACCTTGCCACACACAGGCAATATCCCTTCCATTTGAACTCTTCTCTGGATATCCTTCTGGACAACAGAAAATACTTTTGGTGAAGATACAGCTCCATATTTTATGATCTGCTTGATATTAATAATCCGAGGGTCAAACTTGTCCAATGTATTTTTCAAGGAATTTTGTATGATTGTGATACATGTATAAGAAACCTTTAACACAATAAGAACATTTGACTCATATTCACTGAGCCTTTCAGAGATGTAGGTTGCTATAAAATATCAATTGTGATAGCATATCTTGTCACCTCATTATACTTCATCAAGGATATCTTCATTATACATTTTCCTTAAGATTTTGCAGAGATGAGAGTAGGTGTATATAGGTTGGCCATTCATTACTAATATTTTCTTGGTAATTTTTTTTGATTGAAATAAGATCTGACATTTTTTCTCCCTAATCATTGAATATTGTCCACTCTTTCAGATATCTTGAGAATTGATCCTTTGATGCTATTGCCTATGGCCTTGTCCAGCAGCATATATCCAATCAACTGCCAGATCTTTCTGTTTCTAGCTCTACAACATCTATTGCATCTGATTCCTTCTCTCGAGTCACCACTTTAGCTCAGGCCCTCATCACTTCTTGACTAAATTACTACAATGGCTTCCTAATTGGTATCACTGTCTCAAGTCTCTCCCCACTCCAGTCCCTTCTCCACAAAGCTGCCAAAGTACATTTCCTTAAGTGCATTTGACCATGTCAAACCCTACTTAATAAACTCCAGTGGCTCCCTATTGCCTCTAAGATAAAATGTGAATTACTCTGTTTAGCTTTTAAAGTCCTTCACAACCAGACCCCAACCTATCTTTCCATCCTTACTATATATAATTCACCTTTCCACACTCTATGACCCAAACTGGCCTTCTCTATTCCTCATATGTAGTACTCCATCTCCCATCTTTGTGCCTTTGCATATGTATCAGGGTATGTTTCATGCCTGGAACATTCTCCCTCCTCACTTGTCCCTCAAAGAATTTTTCTCTTCCTGTAAGATTTAGTTCAAGCAATATCTTCTACATCTAGTCTTTCCTGATTCTTTCTACCAACTACTAGTAGCCTCCCTCCCCACACTGTATTCTGCATTTATTTTATGTATATATTCTATATATATATATATATATTCTTATGTATGTGCACACATTGCCCCGACAGAATAAAAGGTCCCAAGAGTAAGTTGTTTCTTTGTCTTTGTATCCTCAGTACCAGCACATAATAAGTCACTTAACAAATGCTAGCTGATCAACTGGTGATATTTTTTTGCATATCCTTATCAGTGCATGAGCACTGAAAGATGCAACAATCAAGTTTCCCATAACACGTTACTCATTGCTTATTAAAATTAATTCAACAATTCCTTTATCTGCTTCTCCAAGGAGAACCTGTGTCTATCCTTCCACTTGGATATATTTTTGTCTTGGAGTTTCATTTCTAATAAGAATAGTCAGAGTGAAGATTAATATGATTCAGTAAAGAATAGAAAAGTATGGAAAGATTCACGAGCTGACACAAAGTAAAGCAAAGAGAACCAGAAAAACAATATACATAATGACCATAATGTAGATGGAAACAACAATAAGTAAATAATCAAAACTGGGGCGGCCAGGTAGCACAGTGAGTAAGAGCACTGGCTCCAGTGTCAGGATGACCTGGGGATCGAATCCAGGCTCTGACACTTAGCACCACACCCAGAAATAACTGGCCGTGTAACCTTGAGCAAGTTACTTAACCCCGATTGCTTTAAAAAAGTAATAATAATCAAAACTGAAAGGTATGAAATTATGATGACCAAGCTTGGCCCCCAAAAAGAGATGTGAAAAGGCATCTCCCACTCTTCCTTATAGAAAAAAAGGGAGGATGGATATAAAATGCTGCATAGAAGATCAAATTTGGTTGCATTAGTTAGTTCTGAACTTTTATTTTTCTCTTTTTTAATTCTTGTTATAAGGCATCAGTCTCTAGTAGGAGGAGAAATACTGAGAAATGAAGATGTAAAAAGAAAATTATATATGTATATACACAAATAGAGATTAATTAATATGATTGAGTTATTTCATGAGGAATCCACTTGGTTAACAGACAATGATCCCATATTTAGGGTATCAACAGCTAAGTCAGTATTTAGAGGGATAGGGATTGGACCTGTGACTTTGTTGACAGAAGAAACTCTGGGATGAGAGAATCACCCTTGTAGCTTCTCTACACCTTAAGTCTCAGGGAGTTGCCTTGCCCGAGGTAACAAATCTAGCATGTATCAGAGTCAGCACTTGAACCCAGGCCTACCTGGCCCTGAGGTCAGTTCTCAATCTACTATAATATGCTATTAGTATAGTGTGTATAGATGAACTAAAAACTGTGATTCTTAACAACTTCTGCCCCCCATTACTGCAGAAGCAAAAGGAAGCCATACTGAATTAGGGAACATTTTATATTCTCCTTTGTTTCCTGAGTTCACATGGCAAAAGAATTTATTTATCCCAAAGAGACTGGCCTACTTATTGGTGATCAGTCTCTCCTTACTTACGCTATTCAGCTACACAGGTCCTCAGAAAAGAGATACCATCTGCTTTTAGGACCACGGGTGAGGTCTTCTCAACACGAGAGAACCTCCAGAGCTTACATTTCACAAGCAGAACTTTCAGGGTCACTCAGGTTCCTCTCTACACAATGATCATGTGACAGAAGAGGCCTTCTAGAAGTCTCCTCTTATATGCTTCAGTAAACATCTTAATTCCTAGCCTAAACCCCCAATTCCTTATCCTACCAATACAAGGTCACACTTTATCAGTGTTTTAATTTCCACTTCTCCTCCAAAACAAACAATGGGAAAACCTAGTTCTTCTCTGAGTCCATTGAATCTCTGAATATATTTCCAACTGGTCTAATATCAAAAAAGGTGGTCGAGATAATCAAACCAACTATCAACCACAGATGCTAACACTGCAGAGCAATGAGTGCTGTTTGTCCAAACTGTGATCCAGATAGGTGGCATAGTGGGTAGAGCACCAGGCCTGGAGTCAGACCTAAGTTCAAATCCATCCTCAAACACTTAGCTGTGGAATCCTAGACAAGTCATTTGACCTTTGCCTGCCAGTTTCCTCATCTGTAAAATGTATGTAAATATAAAATGTAAGAAGGTCTCACAGGATAGTTGTGAGAATAAAATGAAATAGCATTTGTAAAGATCTTTGTAGACCTTAAAACACCATATAAATGCTACCAATCAATATCATTATCATCTGGTGAAGTTGAGTGATCTGCCCAAGGTCTCACTGGGAACCTTGCCAAGATTTGAACCTAGGCCCCCAATGACAAATCCAGTATTCTTTCTAATACACAATGGGGCCTCTAATATAACATTTTCCCAAATACATGAACTCAGAGAAGTTGAGTAGGCAGGGACTTAATACAACCCCTTCATCTTACAGATAAGGAAACTAAGGTCTATAGGAATATTAAGCAACTTGCATAAGATAGCTTAGGTAGCAAGTATAAGAGCCAGGATTTGAACCCAGGCCCTCTGCCTCTAAAGTTCATGCTCTTACTGATTCTCAGAATAGATGTCTCTTAAGTATTTAAAGGGTTGTAATGTGGGAGAGGCACGGGACTTTTTGTTTATCCCCAAAAGGCAGAACTAGGAATAAGAAAGGAGGGTTTAGGGGCGGCCAGGTGGCTCAGCAAGTAAGAGCACCGGCTCCAGTGTCGGGATGACCTGGATCAAATCCGGGCTCAGATACTCAGCACCACACCCAGAAATAACTGGCCGTGTAACCTTGAGCAAGTTACTTAACCCCGATTGCTTAAAAAAAAAAAAAAAAGAAAGGAGGGTTTGCCTTGCGAAGAGGCAAATTTAGGATTAATGTAAGGAAAACTTTCTGCTGGGAGTAATCCAAAGGTGAGATGGGCCACCTCCTCCTGCCACAGACCCACTGAAGGACTTCCAGCAAAAACCAGATAAACATTTGTCAAGTATGATGTAGAAGAAATTCTTTTTCAATCTGAGTTAAGAGATGCAGGGCTATGAAAACTTTATCTGTGATTCTAATTGTACCCTATTGTTCAAAGGGTATTAATGATAAAGTTTAAGTACTTTCAGGAAACTACTCTTTCTTATACTTTTATCAATAATAACATCATGTTTTATTGAAATAAAATGTGTAACTTACCCTTCTTTTTCATATGGAAACCCTAACATTTCTTGCAAGGGGTCCCAAACTTTGAGATCTATCCCTAAACATGAAGTGAGACTAATCCCAACTAATGCATTTGCTACAGAGTCGGAATAAAAGAAATAAAACAGGCTTAACAAATCTATTTAAGCTTTGCTCCCTAAACTCAAATGGCACTGTATTTTCTAAGCAACTATTAAAAGAGGAAACAATTAGCTTCAGTTGCCTTCTGATAAAAGTATATGAACTAAACATAACACATTCTAGCTTTTTCAAGAAAATTTTTCATAAACAAATTCTGAGCCACTAAAACAGGAAATAAATTCACTGTTTTCCATTTTGTCAGCTTAATGATCAATATTTTTAAATAGATTTTGCTAAAACCCTCCCTACTGCCTAACCCCTTCTTTAATGATTTGCAGTGAGTGATCCTTAAGAAGGCCTCAAATCAAAATGCCTTTCATTTCAAAGGCTAGTGCAGCAAATTAAACTTCTATATTTTGAAATATGTTTATCAAGAGTTTTCAGTTGTCCAAAATCAGGTTAAGAATACTCTGTGGGGGCGGCTAGGTGGCTCAGTGAATAGAGCACCGGCCCTGGAGTCAGGAGGACCTGAGTTCAAATCCTGCCTTAGACGCTTGACACAGTTACTAGACGTGTGATTAAACGTGTGACTTTGGGCAAGTCACTTAACCCCAATTGTGTTCCAAAAAGCCAAAAAAAAAAAGAATACTCTGTAAAGCATATACTGTTCCTCAAATTTCTTCGTACCTAGCCCCGAATTGATTTTTCCTGCCCTTTAGTTCACCCCTCTGCCCCCAATTCGTCTTTCTCAGTTGTCAAAATAAGCTTCCTTAAAGATTTCATATTCAATTCAATAAATATTTATTAAACATATGCTATACATATAAACAGCACTATACCAGGTACTAGAGATATAAAGAAACAGTTCCTATCTTCAAGGAGCCTACATTCATTTGAGGAAGGGAGGAGAGAATAGCAATTGAAATAAATATAAGGCAATTAGCCAAGGAAGAAAGCACTGCTCTAACAACTGAGGGCATCTGGGAAGATTTCATTGAAAAGGTAGTATCTGACCTAAACACAGAAGATAAGACTCCTGGGTCTAAGATAATGAGGCAGTACATTCCAGGCTTGAAGCCTGCTTAGAAGAAGGCACAAAGACAGGAGAGACAGAATGCTGAGTTTGGAGAAAAGTTAAAAGTTCAGTTAGATTAGGATATAGTGTGTGAAAGGGAGAAATGTGAAATAAGACTGGAAAAATAGGCTGAAGTCACATTATAAAGGACCACAAATGCCAGGGTGAGGAGTTTGTATTTTATCCTACAAGCAATAGAAATTTGTCTATCCCCTTCCAATAGAGTCATTGAAGTTTTTAAGTCATCAAGTCAACAAGTACTTATTAAGCATCTATTATGTGAAATGTACTGTGCCCAGTATGAGGGATACCAAGAAAGGTAAAAATTAACTCTTGCTCTCAAGGAGCTTACAATCTAACAGAGGAAACAATATGCAAACAATTAAATATAAACAAGATACTATATATATATAATTTGATCTGGTTATAACCAATTAGAGCCTGCTAGATTACACTTTAATGAAGTGCTGGTCCTAGAGTTAGGAAGAGCAGAGTTGACATTGGACACCAGAGGTGTGACCCTGGGCAAGTCATTTAACTTCTAAATGCCTCTGTTTCCTCATCAGCAAAATGAAGATCATGTGGATAAAATGAAGCAATATTTTTAAAGCACTTTACAAACTTTAAAATTCTATATAAATATTATTGTTGTTATCATTATTATCTAGCAAGTATGACGTAATGGAAAGTGCAATGAATTTGTAGACTACCTAAAAATGTGTTCAAGTTTCAATTCTGCTATCTTCTACACACTGACTATGTGCAACCTCAGGAAAGTCACCTTGAGCCTCAGTTTACTTATCATTCCATAAGTACTTATTAACTACTATGTGTCAGCCATTGTGCTAGGAGGTAGGGATATAACTACAAAAATAAATCAGTCCTTACCTTCTTCAAGCTTCATTCTATCAAGAGAGAAAAAAAATTACAAAACCATACATAAAACGGGTATAATAAGTGTACTACTTACCTAGTTCAGCTGCTGTACAAGTCTTTTTTGTAAAATACTTTATAACTGTAAATGTTATCTAAATATGATTTAGGATGACTGAGGAAAGAAACATCTTATTTGGCTTCTCCACCACATCTAGTAAACTTATTGATAGGAAATCTCATCTTCTTTCTCACCTGTCTGCACTCATTCTTTTTCTTCTTCGGCTTCTTCACCATGCCACCCCCACCTATGCACACGCACAGGCGCGCACACACACACACACACACACACACACACAGGAGACTGTTAAATAATTAGCTTACCTAAAGGAATCCTTGGAGAAGGAATCTTCCCCCAATAAATATGCAATGAAAACATAAAAATAATTTAAAATTTCAAATCTTTCCCCAATCTTGTGTATTAATGATGTCCATCTAAAACACACATAAGTCCCAGAGCGGTTAAACCTGTCTGAGTGCAGAACAGGCTAAAAAAAAAATTCCTAGTCACTGAGCTGAAAAAGGGATAAATACCACAAGATGCATTACAGATGGAACTGCCTACAGCATGGTGGTAAAGGCAATACCAGGTGCACAGGTTTTTTCTGGGGCTGTCTTTCACAATGTCACAATCAAGTGCCATTACCCCAATTTGAGTGTTCAGGCCATGAACACTAAATTCATTAAGTAATTTCTCTCCTACTTTCTCTTCTTTCACTTTAAAAACAGCCTACCTGCTTTGTTTGATATATTTTAAAATTGCATGATGAACATAATCCAGCTATCTCAGAAAAGACAGGATGGAGAGTTTTTCTATTTTATGACAAAACAAACTTTACATATTTAATTGTTTGCCCTTTACTTTGTATTTTCATCTGACAAAATTAGATTAGTTTGCCAGGTATGAGACAGGCAGAGGAAAGGATAGATACTTCCAACACTATAACTGCAAGGCAGCAGATAAATCAAGGACAAATTACAGGATGACACCAAATAGTTGTGGCCTGCTTGGTTATATATCACATTGCCTTTTTGAAAAGCAACAATAAATTAACAGCACAGAAATGGTCGGCATCTCACAATCACGGTAAGAATCCTATAAAAGAAGACAGTTTTCTCACCCCCTACAGGAAGAGGAAGTAGTGTGTCCATAGAAAGTAAGGCTCCCAGTCTGTCCTAAAGGAGTTGGGAGGAAAAAAAATGAATGAAATATAGGGAGTGTGTGTCATCAGGGCCAATTTCTCGGAGTTAAAGTCAGATTATTTCTCACACCACACACTTCAGGAGATTACTGAAACACATTTTAAGTAGGAATTTAGTAGTAGTAGCATTTATTTAGTCCTGCGTGTTGCTGGATTTCGTTAAGATTATGTCTTCAAATCAATGCATTTTAAATTTAACATCCACGCCGCGTCTGGAACTACAAGGCCTACCTGGGGACCCTAATCTGAAAGGATACTTTCCAAACCACCCCCATCCCGGGCCCTGGCTTGGGCAGCTCCTTTCCTCCCATCCACACCCCAACCTCCCCTTCCCCAAACTAGGACCCCACTGTACGTAAAAGCTCAGTTCACCTTGGGAAACAGGAAATGGGGGGGGGGGAGAAGAGGACGGTGGAGAGGAGAGAACACATGTGAATGTACGTGTACAAACACACACACACACACACACACACACACGCGAGTGCACGCGCACAAGCACGACTACTACTACTGACAAAGCCAAACAAAAGTAAACCCAGTCACCCTCCGGTCGGCCCAGGAGCCTCCACATGTGCTCCCACCCACCCAGTCAGCACAAGGGGAGCAAAGCAAGGATTGTCTTCTCAAACCACAGGTCCTGGCCCTCCACGAGCGCGCGACTCAAGGCGCCACCCCCCCCCACACACACACACACACACTCTTCTGCCCCCCACGTGGGTCTGGTCCACCCGGGAACAAGGGATGGATGCTGGTGTCGGGGAAGGAAGCTGACTCGAAGGAAAGGAAAGAGAGGAGGGGATGCGGGAGGGGCACTGATGCGACTGCAGAGAGGCGGGGGGCTCGGAGCACCCCAGCTCCTGGGTACGCGCCCCCCATCAAGCCCCCCGGGGGCACGCGCTCACGGTCACATGGGCGAGCGGGGAGGAGGGGCGCGCTCCAGTGCCCGCAGTTTGGTTGGGGGGGCCTCCTCTTTCCGCTCCCGGCCCGGTCCCCGCCCTCCGCCCCCCGCCCCCAGTTCTCCGCTCGGAGTTCTGGGCTCCGGCTTTCCCCATCCCTCACCTCAGGGTGGCGGTGGTGATGATGGCGATAGCGGTGGCGGCGGCACCCCGGGGAGCCCCGTGCGGGTCGAGGAGGCTGCACTGGGCAGGAGGAGACGCCGGCCGCTCAGGCGATGGCTGACAGGGTTTCTAGAGCCTCCGCGAGGCCGCGTCGGGGCGGAGCCTCCGGAACCCGCCCCCTGTTGCTAGGCTCCGCCCGCGATCCGCCCCCTCTGCGCCAGCCCCCAGTTCGGCCGGACGGGCGGCGAGCCCCGGGGTGGGGTGACTTAAATCCTGGGGTTACTCGAGGCCATTCACCTCCGACCCCCTGGCGGGAGGAGAAGGAGTGCGAGGTGGGAGGGTAGGAGTGGCCTCTCCCATTGGCCGCCTGTGCTCGCGGAGGGGGACACCGCAGCCAATGAGAGAGCGACCCTGGGCGGGGCCGACGTGAGGCGATGCTGATGGTCCGAGGACTGCTCTGCCACTCGCGGTCGTCGGAGTGTCGCCGGAGGGCGGAGGGAGAGAAGAGTGTCTGGACTGCGGTAGCATCCCCTTCCCCCTGCCCAGATCCCCCCCTCACAACTTCCTCCCCTCTTGGGGGCGGGTGGGTGACCTGGCCGACTACGCGACTGGTCCCTGGCTGCATGGGGACCTACCCCACCCCTCGTGGACTGGGGACAAAGGGACGCCCTGGCCCCCATGTGCAGGCCTTTAAAGGGAGGAGGATAGAAGGGGGGGGCAGGGGTACAGCTAGACACCTTAAGGTTTAGTTTGCAAAATGCTTTACATACCTCTCAGTCTCCCTGCAGCCCACTCGGGCACGTACCAGCTCGAACTAGTAGTATCCCCATTTCAGGGACAAGATAGCTGAGACGGAAAGTGGTGAAGTAAATTCCCATGATCACAGGGTTAGTGATAAATCACGTTGTTGTTCCGTCCTTTCTGACCCTTCCTGACCCAATAGACCATAGCTTGCCAATATTGCCCCTAGGATTTTCTTGACAAAATCCTGGAGTGCTTTGCCTTTTTTTTTTTTTCAGGAATAAATCACATTATAGAGGAAGGAAATGAAGCTCAGAGAGGTTAAATAAACTTTTCAACACACTCAGTATTACGCTTCTACCAGGATTCCAAGGGAAGTCTTCCTGACTTCGCCATTGGGTCCTTCTATACTATGCCACAGTGGGACTTGGGTGGACTTCAACTTTTACGGAAAAGAGGTTTCTAGAACTTTGCATTCTCACCCCTGACAGCCAAAGGCCCCTTCCTCAATGCAAGTAAAATGCAACTCAAAGTCTGCAGGCATAAGGGATAGTAAGAGTGCTGAACAGGAAAACTTGGTAGCAAATTCTGTTTCTGATGCTAGCTGTCATTGGGACCAGAGAAAGTCCTTTAAGTTCTCAGAGTTTAAGTTTCTTCTTCCTCTTTAAAGGGGTGATGATAGTACTTGAGAGGCCTGTTTTTATTAGGAAGTTCAAATTGATGTATGAATTAAATTCAAGAAGTATTAAGCAGCTGTTGTGTACAAAGCCCTGAGGACCCAAAAATGAAAAACAATCCCTACCTTTACCACGTTTACATTCTACTGCTTTGTTTTGGTTTGGTTTCAGTTGGTTTTGGAGAGGGGAAGGCAAGGCAATTGGAGTTAAGTGACTTGCCCAAGGTCACACAGCTAGTAAGTGTGTCAAGTGTCTGAGGTCAAATTTGAACTCAAATCCTCTGACTCCAAGGCTGGTGCTCCATTCACTGGGCCACCTAGCTGCCCCTTGGGTTTTTTTTTTTTTAATCCTATGTTAAAAGAAGTTATCAAGAAGGGAGTGAGTAGGGGAAAAGTTTGAGTACCTATCATAAGTCAGTCTTCCAAAGAGATATTTTGGGTTTTGCACATTAAGAACAGAAGGTGAAGGCTTGGAGGGTACTCCAAAGTCACAGTATATGTGGCCAAGGTATACCAGTCAAGCCAAGAATAATGATAATTGTATTCAAAGGAGATATTTTGGATGTTACATATTGAAAGCAGAAGGTAAAGGATGGAGGGAACTCCAAAGTCATAGTATGTCCAGCCAAGTCTTGCAAGTCAGGGAAGAAAGGTAAGTTAGAGCAAAGCTTATTGCACAGAGTAAAGGTGGGACAAGTGACTCTTGCTGTCTGTGTGGTATTGAGCAACTGACCTTTCTAGGCCTCGGTTTCCTTATCTCTAAAGTGAAGAGGGTGGACTAGATGGCCTCTGAGGTCATTCCTTGACTCTAAATCTTATTAAGTCTTACTATCTTTTAATCATTGTAAAGATCCCAGTATTGCTCTTCTAATATTTGCACAATAGAATAAGAGAAGAAAAGGAGAATTGAAGGGAGAAAGCACACCTGGCCAACACATAGAGGAGATCACAGCAGTTTACATACCAGAAGCACAGGCATTTCTAGCACTGACTCAAAGGAAGCCCTCACCTGTTGCAGCCTTGCTAGGGTAGAGTGGTTTGGGGGTGGATTTAGCAGAACAGTAACCCATGGCAGACATCATTCACCTTTTAAACACTGAAGAGGGGATAGCTAGGTGGCGCAGTGAATAGAGCACCAGCCCTGGAGTCAGGAGGATCCTGAGTTCAAATTCAGCCTCAGACACTTAACACTTACTAGCCATGTGACCTTGGGCAAGTCACTTAACCCCAATTACCCTGCCTTCCCCCCTCCAAAAAAAGCAAATAAATAAACACTGAAGAGTAATATCACTAGGTAGATGCCTGATCCCAAAGCTCCTCTACTAAATTTTAAAGAATGGACTGGAGAGGTTGAGAATATAGAAGGCTACAAACCACATGACATAGGCTCCCCTAATTTTTCTTCCCTGTGGCTGCTTTCTTTGACTATCTTTGACAAGAGGTGGTAAAAAACTTTTTTTTTTAAGTTAGAACTTATCAAAGATACTCCACTTTGAAGTTTGCCTGCTATATGAATTGGAAATGCCCAATGAGAAGCGTTTTCTTTCCTCCCTAAAGTCTGACTCAAAGGTTGGATGAATGAAGTGATTTTGATAAGGAATAAGAAACCTGTGGAAGTCATTATAGCATTTACCTCTTCTATGAAATACTCAGCGTGAACACCTTCCCCCATGTTCCAGTTTCTATTTCCTAACACTTCCACAAGGTATAACTTTTAAAAAATTGTTTTTGATTCTTAATTTGACAAATACCAAATAAAATGTGCTTTATACAATATATACATAAATATACAAAATCAAGCAAGTAATGAAGATTGCATGTAAAACTATGATTCTCTGTTACCTGCAGCTTGCTTTTTCTTTTACATATATAATAAATTCAATGCTGCTTTCAAAGCCGTCTTCCTTATCTGTGTTGCCTTATAAATTTCCTTCTGTTCATTTCTGTAATTTTCTGTAATACAATTGTTGGTCATCATCTTCCCCTAATAGTAACACACACACACACACACACACACACACACACTGGAAAAACAAAACCCTTATAACAAATACACTGAACCAAGTTAAACAAATCTATGCATTGGCCATATCTGAAATACATCTCATTTGAACCTTAAGGTAATCATATGTCAAGAGAGATGGATAGCGGGGTGGCTAGGTGGTGCAGTGAGTAAAGCGCTGGCCTAGAGTCAGGAGGACCCCAGTTCGGTTCCAGCCTCAGACACAACACCCACACAAAGAAACTAGCCGTGTAACCTTGGGCAAGTTACTTAACCCCAACTGCCCTCCAAAAGGCAAAAAAAAAAAAAAAAAGAGAGAGAGATGGATAGCATGCTTTATCATAGGTTATGCCTGGTCATTTTATTGATCAAATTTTCTTAAGTGTTTCAAAGTATGCCTTCACAGTGTATAAACTATTCTCCCAGTTCTGCTCACTTCTCTCTACATCAGTTTACTCAGATCTTCCCAGATTCTCTAAAACCATCCCTTTTGTCACTTCCTATACAAGATAAATGTTTCACCAGGTTTGCTATTTTTTACCCTAATGGTCTTAGAAGCAAAACAATCCCATGAGCCTGTTTGTTCCTACAGACTAACATCCTAAACTGGAATTTGAGTGCAACTCTGTGCATATAATGATAGACTTCACCAAAAATTTAAGATCTAACCATAATAGTATTGTCATCATTGTAATAAACAAACCACCTATAAGACTCCCTGGGATTTAAACATCCAAGCTGCAATGTTGTATCTGTTCTTCCTTTTATCTGTGTAATGTTGTTTGGGGCCTGCCATAGCCTGCCCTCCCCCTCAGGCAGCCTCAACACTACTCTAGAAGTTATTGCCACAGAAGATATTATTAGGCCAATAGGAGGTGGAGGAGGAGAAGGGTGGAGAGAACCTACTATTCAAGATAAACAAGTGAAAGGGGAAAGCTAGTCATAGTCTCAGAGCTGGATGGGCCCTCAAAGCCCATTTCATCTTAAACATCACCAACAAGGTGTTAGACAGTCTCTACTTCTAGACCTCTAATGAGGAAGAACCCACTGCCTCCCTCAGGCAACCTGTTCTAACTTGAGGAAACTTTCATTGCTAGGAAGTTTTTCCTGACATCAAGTCTATAGATCTCAGTTTGCAATTTCTACCCATAGTTCCTCGTTTTCCCCCCTCAGGCCAAGAAGAACAATTCTAATGTTTCATATAAGAGCTTTCGAATCACTCCAAGACACATATTGTGTTTCCCCATTCCTCTCTTAGCCCCATTTTTCTCCAAGTTAAACACCCTAGTTCCATCAATACATCCCTAGATGGAATGGTCTCCGACCTCACCATCTAACTCACCCTCTTCTGGACATGCTTCAGCTTGTCAGTGTCTTTCAAATGGGGCTCCCAGAACTGGATATAGAATTCCAAATGTGGCATAACCCAGTGAGAACATAGTGGGACTACCATATTCCTCCTCCCAGACATACACCTCTCTCAATATCAACCTAGTGTTTCTGGCTGCCATATTACACTCTTGAGTCAATTTAAACTTGCAAGCCACTCAGATCCCCAGATGCTTTTCACATGAATAATTACCTAGTCATCTCTCCCCCTTCAACTGATTTATTTAAACCCAAATGTGGAAATCTTCTTAGATCCTGACATTATCATTCTACCATAACACAGGGCAGTTAGGTGGAGCAGTGGATAGAGCCCTGGGCCTGGAGTCAGGAGGATTCATCTTCCTGATTTCAAATTCAACCTCAGAAACTTACAAGCTGTATGACCCTGGGCAAGTCACTTAAACCTATTTACCTCAATTTCTTCATCTGTAAAATTAGCTGGAGAAGAAATTGGCAAACCATTACATTAGCTTTGCCAAGAAAACCCCAAACGGGGTCACAAGAATCAGACCCGTGATTCTCTGAAAATGTCTGAACAACAAAATACATCACATTCATCTTTAAGTTCATGTTTATACTCAGTCTGTGCTTTTGTAAATAGCTCTGGTATAAGGGGAATGAGCATGAACTTATATTTGTGTTTGAATCCTAGGTGCTATACTTCCTAACTTCCTGACCAAAAACAAGGACCAACAAGTCCTTTGTCTTCTCTGAGTCTAAGTTTCCTGAACTACGAAATACGGACAATGATCCTAAACTGCTTCATCTGGTTGTGAAAAAAGGGCTACGTAAATTTCAGTTGTTATTATTACATTATTACCACCATTACTACAACCACAATGTCAGAAAAGCCCTCTCTTCTTCCATCTGCTTATTTAAATTCTACTGCTCAATTGGGAAATATTTAATGAAATAAATAAAAATATCTTAAGGAAAAGAATAATTAAATTCTATTACTCATCTTTCAAAGTCCAACGGAAGTCATTTATTCATTCAACAAGCATTTAGATAGTGCCTACTATGTGTTAGGCATGGTACTAGGCACTGAGGAAACCCAGACAAACATGAAAAACCCCCTGCCTTCAAGGAGCTTATATTCTAATGGAGAACAAAAGTTCTGCTTCTTCTCTGCAGCCTTTGAGGACTCCACCACACACTATCTCCTTTGTCTGAATTCAGTACTACATAATCTGGCACCTGCTTTTTCTCTAATTATTTCTTGTGTTAGTTCTATTTCCCAAACTAAATTGTTCTTTACTGGATGATAGACACTGCATTTTGTACTTCTGGATTCCCCTAAAAAGTTTAGTCTAGCACTGGGTCCATCGTGAACCCTTGCTTAATACTTATGAATAAAAATAGAGACCACGTACCTGATTATCTGCTCCACTCCGAATGTCTGCCTCTAGGAGGCAAAGCCTCCAGCAGGTATACTTAGAGGTTTCTCAGGAGGACAAGAATTAGCACCCAGAGCTGTGCCTGGAGTTGTCAGCTGAGAGGAAGAAAAGACACAAAGCAGCAGCTAAGAGTTGTCCTAGACTATGAGTGTTAAGGACCTCACACCATAAGGTCAGAAAGTGTCCTCAGTGAGGCCACTCTGAAACTCCAGCCAAAAAAGACCAAAGGTAGAGTTGCACAAGGGAGAGTGCTCTTAGAATATAACCACAAGGTTTTCACATGGGCCTCTCATGTCCCCCTCTTTCCTTAATTTCCAGTCCCTCAATACCTCCCTTTCCTCCTTGCATTTTAAGTTAACAGTGTGGTATAATAAAAAGAGTGCTGGCTCCAATGTCAGAGGATCTTGGTTCACATCCCATCTCTGCCTACTATCTGTTTGACCTTAAACAAGGCACCTAAAGCTCTTTTGGTGGGCCTCAGTTTACCAAGATGCAAAACAAAGGGATCAGACTAGATAGCCTCTGGAAGGTTCCCTTCCAGCTTTAGATCTTTAATCCTATGACATATCCTATTTTCTCCCTTATAACATTTTCAAAATTAATTTTTCCCATCTTCTTCAATAGATTTCTATCATTCTTCCTTCCTTCTTCATGCCTTGCTTCATATCCCAGCGAAAATCCTGCCTTCTGCAAGAAGTCTTTCCCAGTTCCCCTTAATGTTGGTGCCTTCTCTCTGAAATTACCTTTCATCGATCCTTCATACATCTTTTTTTGTACATAGTTGTTTATGTGCTATCTTCCCCACTAAAGTGAGAACCCCTTGAAGTCAGGGGCTGCTTTTGACTTTCTTTGTATTTCCTAGAACTTAGCACAAGACCTGGCACTCATTTTCTTATCAAATGTATTTGTTGACATCTTCTTCTTGGCAAAAAAAAAAAAAACCCAACCTCCTTAAAATATCAGGTCTTGTAGCTATTGGTCTACAAAACCAAGTTAGTGCATATAAGTGATTTACTGATTCATAACCAACCATGATTGCAGAGGAGCTATGGAGAATGCTACACACTCCCCTGACAGAGAGTCAATGGCCATGAGACATACGTTTTTGGATATGGTGGCCACTAAGGGATTTTGTTTTGTTTTATTATGCACATTTGTTACTAGAGTTTTCCTTCTCTCTTTTTTTTTTCCTTCAGTGTGGGAAAGGAGTAGAGAAGTGAGAGGGGGCAGAAAACATTCTTGATAATTAAAAAAAAATTTTTTAAAGCAGTTAACCAAGTCTTTGAATCTTTGTCCACAGTTGTCATATAAAGACAGGGACATACCTAGCTGGCTTCTCCAAAGCCTCTTCTAGCCCCGAGATTCTCTGACTACCAACTCACCAACTTCCCTAACAAATGCCCACACTACCCAGTTAGGACACCTGCTAAATTGACTTTCTTCTCTTATTTTCATCCCTCCTTATACTTCCCTATAATAACTTTATATTTTGCATAACTCTTTCCTCTCAACAGCCTTGTCAGGTAGGTGGTGTATAATTCCCCATTTTATATGGGGAAACTGAGGTTCAGAGAGATGATATTGCATGCCCTTGGTTATATAACTAAGAAATAGCAGACACAATATACATCTACTACCCCATAATACTCTCTATTACCTTTGATAGAAGAGAGAAAACAGACTTTTGTCAAGTACCTACTATGTTCTAGGCACTTTACACGGCTTATTTCCTATGATCTTCACAACAACTCTGTGCCACCCAGCTGCCTCAGAAGAAACAGCTTTGTGGATAGAGGACAAGAGGTAGAGTTAGGAAGATCTAGATTTGAATCCCAACGACTACACTCTAACAGTGTGACTTCTCTGAGATTCCTTATCTGTAAAGTGAGGCAAATGCCTACAAATAGTTCCTACCTTCGAGGTAGAAGGCATTGAGGTGATATAGTCAAAAGAGCGCTATGCCTGGAGTCGGAAAGACCTTAACTTAAATCTGACCTCAAATACTTGCTAACTCTATGACCCTGGACAAGTCACTTAATCTCCCTCAGCCTCGATTTCCTCAACTGTAAAATGGGGATAATAAAAGCAACTACCTCACAGAGTTGTTTTGAGGATCAATGAGATAATATTTGTAAAATGCTTAGCACAGTGCCTGGCATGTCGTAGGTGCTTTATAAATGCTAGGTCCCTCTTTTCCCTTCCCCAAAGGATTATGCAGAAATGCAAATGAGATCATGTATATAAACACACTTTGCAAGCCTTAAAGTACTATATAAGTACTATATAGGTCCTACATTTCCTGTCTTTTAACACTTTACTCTGCACTCTGTAATCCAGCTGGAGATGTGCTAGCAAAATGTTTAACACCTGGCTTTCCGAAAACACATGACACTATTTTAAATGTGCATTTTAACATTTTCTTCATCGCTTTTTAAAGTCTAAATGATCAACAAAACAATAAATCAAGTCCTGAAATGCAGAGTTTGATGATTTCAGAGGTGGAAATGCTTACACTTAAAACTGAACAATCCTCTCCCCCCAGCTGTCTCCAGCACATCCCCAGGATTGCCACACTGCTCTATTTTTTCCTCACACAGTATGTTTCATCTCCTGATCGGTCAGTACCTTTGCACTAGCTGTCCCTCATGCCTGGCATGCTCTCCCTCCTAATTTGAAATCTTAGAATCCCTGGCATCCTTTAAAATTCAGCTCAGGTCATCTCTAGCAGGAAGCCTTTTCCAGTCCCTTCCCCCAACTGCTAATACTATTCCTCCTAAGGTTATCTTTTATCTACCCTGTACTTATCTTGTAGGTATCAATTTATGCATATATTGTCTTCTTACCCTACCCCACTAGAATGTAAACTCCTTGAGGATAGGAACTCTTCCTACTGCTTTTCTGTATCATCCCTTAGGCCTGGAACAATTTCATAACTACCCCATATCTTAACTTTATATTTCTTCTCTTATACATCTACTTGGGCAAGTAGGTGGAAATCTATATCCCTAATAAATCTCCTGTCAATTAACAGCAGATCTTGTCAGAGAAAAAAGAGATGAAAGAACAAAGCATAAAGGAAGACAAATACAAATTGAAGTAAAACCAGGACTAAGGACAGAGGGTGAAATGGGGATACACAGAATACTCAGCCAGATCATGCTCTCTTAGGTAATACCCTGGAACAGTTGTTGATTCTGTGAATTGTCTATCTTGGCATAGAGGAAAATTTACTGGACTGGGGAGTCAGGAATGACATGGGTTCAAACCTGGCTGACCTCTGATAAATTACTTACTAGCCATGAGATCATAGACAATTCTCTGAGTCTCAGTTCTCTCATTAGCAAAATGAGGATACTATTAGCAGGGCTGTTATGATGATCAAATAAAAGAATATGTGTAATGGAAGGCTTGGCCAATGAGGTCCCAGGCCTTTCAAGCACAATTTGATTTGCCCTTCCTTTGGGAATGAATATTCTCTGCTGCTTCTAATTCAACATGAGGAAATTCAGAACCTCATTTCATCCATGTTGACTTGAGGTTGTTACTATGTGATGATGAAAAGTCTTCTGCTTGGTTGAGGAGGGAGAAGTACTAAAGATTTTGTAGAGATAAGCATGCATATAAATGGGTCCAGGGGACAATTTCTTAATCCCCTTCTAAATTTCAGAAGAGGAGGGTTGTTTTGAGCTGCCGCATAGGGTGAAGGGAGGCAAGAGCTAGCTGGCTAGTTCTCCCCACAGAGCAATGGTGCTTCTGTTATTTTATGTCTATTACTGATCTTAGGTCAATAAGTAAGAAAGAAACACCCAGGCAGGTAGTAAGACTGGAAGTCGCACCAAAGCTATTCAAGGAACATCCTGCCAGAAACCAAAGCTCATAGCAGAGTCAGCTGGTGGTCATAGTAGCCAAATCCAATGAAGAAGCTTGACCCAGCCCCAGGTGAACTGATCTATTAGCTGAGACAAAGACTCAGTTATGCCAAACAAGCCTAAAGAGAACTTGATAAAGAATCTGTGAAAGAAAAAAAAAAGATCCCCAAAGCTAGGAGTCTTTAGGTACCCTACATCCCTACATGTCCCCTCTGACTGCACTTTTGTGCCTGACTACCTTTGTACCTCAAATTTGAGTCCAATCTCCTGTAATGTTAATGGGATTTAAGATCTTCCCTGTCCATTAATAGGCCTCACTTCGGAGCTCAGTAAGGGAAGTTTGCTTAGGGGAGGCTTGCTTGTAGGAAGGTTTTCACACCTTTTGCTAATGTCTAATTAGTCACTGAGTCATGAGGATTGTGAAGCCTTTTGGCTCTGAGAAGTGTATATATATTCTGAGTTGGTATTTTGCTTTGGGGGCTTGCTTATGAGAAGAATCTTGTGAGTCCCTGGTGGAGATTCTGAGTGGCTGTATGTTCAGAGCTCCCAGACTGCTCAGATGAAAAGGCTCTCTCAATCCAGGGATGTATGTAATATGTATTATTGATTCAGGCAGTCAGAGCCCTGTCTGTTGGTCTTTATTTCTCTACTTGTATTTTTTCTGAAGTCCTGGGTGCTGCCTTTTCCTCTGAGCTAGTGGATGTAATTAAAAAATATTGACCCCTTAAACAGTTATCTTTCCTAGTAAAGCAGTAAAGAACCTGTGCTAGCAACTACCTTGATTGCCACTACATCTCCCCAGGGACTTTGTGTATGTACAAAAAAGAGAGTGCTGGTTGTTGTTGAGTCATGTAACTCTTCCTGACCTCATTTGGGATTTTCTTGGCAGAGATACTAGAGTGGTTTGACATTTTTTTCTCCTGCCCATTTTACAGATGAGGAAACTGAGGCAAAAAGGGTTAAGTGACACTAGTATCTGAAGTCAAATTTGAACTCAGGTCTTCTTGACTCCAGCCTCAGTGTTTTATCCACTGTGCCACCTAGCTGACCAAAAAGGGAGTACATCTCCTGGTTTGTGTGGGGGGGGGGGGGGAGGGGGAGGGGATTTCTTTTGCAACCATCGTTCTTGCTAAACCTCAATAAATATCTTTTTGTAAAAGCTGATTGTTGTCCACTAGTAGATTGATAGGAACACACCAGATGGAACAAGAATATTAAAACCTTCAAGGCTGCACCTAGAAACCTGAGGGGTTTGGTAGTTATTGATCTCTGGGAACTTAATCTGTTAGTCCAGTAAGAGTTGGGAAAGTGAACTCAGAACTTGCTATACACATAATATGCCTTGCATACCTTAAAGTACCATATAAAAGTTAATTGGTCGTATTATTACTCCATATTAATTCTCAAAAGCAGGGATCCCCTCTTGCCAAACATCCATACTCTCAGAAGAATCAAATATGCAGCCCCATAAATATTTGTTTGTCATATTTATGATGGCTTACAGAAAGATATGATAGGGAATGTGTCCAGGGGTCCAAATGTAACTTGCATTTTTATACTTCTCTTTGATCCTTAGTTTCTTCATCTGAAAAATGGGAATAATATTACCCATAACTACCTCACAGGCTTATTGTGTGAGGATCAAATGGGAAAATAGATGCAATATGCTTTATAAGCCTTAAAGTGCTACATAAATGTCAGGTGTATATATTTTTGATGAAGATGAAGAATGAGAAATATCAGTGTCCTGAGCCCCTGGAAACATTGCTATGCAGATTTGCCGGACCTGTTTTGAGGGAGATTAAGAGAATCACAGATATAGGGTTGAAATCTAGCCCCCTCTTTTAAAAAATATTTTTAAAGATTTTATTTATATCACTTTCATTTCTGAATATATCCCTCCCCAGTTCTCATAAGTTATTCCTCATAACCCCCCAAAAAATTTTAAAGAAAACAGTTCAGCAAAACAACCCAGATATTAAAAAAAAAACTGATATTATTTACAGCATTCCACAGTCATAGTACACTACTTTCTCAAGGAAATGACAGAGGTACCTTCTCATATCTCCTTTGTGGTTATTTGGTCATCATAATTTTACAGCATTCAATTTCAATGGCTGTTGTTCTTTCTGTTTACATTATTGTAGTCATTGTGTATATTATATTCCTGGTACTGCTTACTTCACATTTCATCAGTTTATGTAAATCTTCCCATGCTTCTCTAAATTCATTATATTCATTGTTTCTTATAGCATAATCATATTCCATTTCATTCATGTACCACATTTCATTTAGTCATTCCCCTTTCAACAGACATTTTTCGGTTCTTCACTACTACAAAAAGTCCTACTATAAAAATCTTGGTGCATTTGGGGCCTTCATATCACTGCTCAATCCCTATCAACAGGATTATTGAGTCAAAGAATATGAATATTTTAATCACTTTCTTTGAGTAAATGATTAGACCAATTCATTACTCCACCAATAAAGAATTAATATGCTCTCTAACATTAACTGTTAACCTCTTTACCACTTAGTGCATGTGAGGTGAAATTTCAGGGTTATTTTGATTTGCATTTCTCTTAACAGTGATTTAGAACAATGTTTCCAATACATGTTAATAGTTTGCAATTTTTCTTTGGGAAATTATTTATTCATATCCTTTGACTATTTATCTATTAGGGAATGGGTATGGAGCATAGATTTAGAGCTGGATGGGACCATAGAGGCCAACTAGACTACTTATCTCATTTGCTCCTAGTTGAGAAAACTAAGCTCCAGAGATGAAGTAACTAGCCCAACTACTTGTAGAGTTAAGCTTCATGCCTAATTACCAACTCCCTCATTTTATAGGAGATGAAAGGTTACATCAACCAGAAGGGTCCTTTAAGCTCTCTTACATTAAAATTCCACATCCAAACAAAAACAGAATTAAATTAAGCAATAGAAAAAGAACAGGATATGTGCATGAGTTAATGAACAAATGAAAAAGCACTTATTAATCATTTAGGATACACCAAGCACTATACTAAGTGTGGAGGTTATAAATAGAAAAAAAGAGATGGTCTCTGCTCTCAAGAAACTAATCTCTAATTGATAGAAATAAGAAAGAGTCCAGCAGTAGGGAAAGAAGGAAGGAGGGAGAGAAGGAGGAAGGAGGGAGAGGAGGAAGGAAAGGAGGAAGGAAGGAAAGAAGGAAAGGAGAGAGGAAGGAAGGAAGGAAAGGAAGGAAGGAAGAAAAGGAAGGAAGGAAGGAAGAAAGGAAGGAAGGAAGGAAGGAAGGAAGGAAGGAAGGAAGGAAGGAAGGAAGGAAGGAAGGAAGGAAGGAAGGAAGGAAGGAAGGAATCTCTTATCTCCTCTGACTGTGGATTCAGTCTAGGAGCTGGCCTCTACTAGGATAATTCTCAGACTTGTATATGTAACTGAAATTCATGGTTTCATTAATATACCATCCTCTTTTTTTGTTCTTCTTTGAATATTGACATGTTCATGTTTGTTGATGATTTTAAGTTCATGGTTTTAAGAAAAAGATGAAGAAAATGAGTTTTTCTGCCACCCTGTGTTGTAGATGAAAACAGCAAGAAAACTCAGATACCTCTCTCCCTTTCCTCTGCCCCTGCAGGATCCAAATGAGAATATCAGAGTGCCAAGATACCCAGGAACTAGAATAATTTCACAGTCCAATCATCTGGAAAGGAGCTAGGGTCAAAAGAGCGGTGGCAAGAAAATATGTCAATAATGGACTCTCCACCAGCTGAGTGGGAGAGAACTCTTGGCTAGCCCCCACCCTCACGGGGTGGAACACTTCATACCAAACTCCTCCCAAGAGGCTTTCTCTCTAGTGTTAACCTCAGCTTCCCCTGCCCCAATAAATATTCCTGCATGAAACAAAAAAAAAGGAAGGTACCTGAGGCAACTGACCTCCTTTGGAAGAGATTGCAGCTCTCTCTTCCCTTTTCCCACTTGGGCTCCTATAGGCTCAGTCAGTGTCTGCCAGAGTCATGCCATCCAACTTCACATGGTCTTATTCTCTGCTATTTGGGAGTTATAAAATATGGATAAATAATATCTCCTCCATTCTAGTCATCGTGCAGTTGTTTTTCAGTCATATCTGATTCTCCATGACCCCATTTGGGGTTTTCTTGAAAAGATACTGGAGTGGTTTGCCATTTTTGCAGATGAGGAAACTGAGGCAAACAGGGTTAAATGACTTGTTTAGGAGAACATAGCTAATAAGTAACTGAGAGCAGATTTGAACTCAGGAAGATAAGCCTTCCTGACTCCAGGCCCAGCATTCTGTCCACTGTGCCACCTAGATACCTTTTAATTTAGTTAAGAGCCTCTGTATTTTCATTAGAAAATCTCCTCTTGGGGCAGCTAGGTGGCACAGTGAGTAGAGCACTGGCCCTGGAGTCAGGAGGACCTGAGTTCAAATTTGACCTCAGACACTTAACATGAAAACTAGCCTTGTGATCTTAGGTAAGTCGCTTAACCCCAACTGCCCTCCAAAAAAAAAGGAAAAAAAAAAGAAAATCTCCTCTTTCATCTTTAATCACATAAAATTTCTACCTCTAGATATCTCCACACACAATCACTTCCTTCTCTGCTGTGTTTAACCTCATAGAAGACACACACACACAGCCTTTAATACACTAATGGACACATTAATTTGAAGAAACTAGTTTTCTTAAATATTAATAGTAAACAACAACAAAAACTCTGAAAGACCAAAGATTAGGAATAGCACTCATCTGTCTCCCAGGATAGCTAGCACAACAATGAAAGCAGGGATGTTTGTTTTCCACCAGTTTTCTTCCTGGCAACAGATAGCTACAGCCACTCAACACAGGCTCCCTAGCTCAGCTGCAGTTTTTCCTTTTTCTCTCTCTCTCTCCCCTCCTTTCTGCCAGTTTACTAGTGATCACAGTTGATATCCCTGGCAGTGGTGGCTTAAGTGAGGCATTCCCTCCTTACTGTCTGTCTCTCTGATGTCATCGTCTCTACCTCCTCCTCTGGAAATAGAGAAGGACCAAGTCATTCCAGGTTCAGTAGAAAGCACTGAACACTGATCTCTAGTATTCATGAAGTACTGGGGGGTGGGGAGAGGAAGAAAATATGTCAGTAATTTTGCAGTCCTTTGCAAAATCAAATGTGGTATATATGATACCTGCAATTATACATAACAGCATCAAAATAAGCACTTATCACCACAAAAATCATCAACCCAACATCTCAGGTAATCATCTCAGGGTGCCACTTATAGCAAATATATTATTTCTCAACACTAAATGCTATGAACATAGAAGCATGTAAGTCATCATTTTAAAGAATGCTTTAGGGACCACAAATCAAAATCACATGTAGGACATACACATGTTACAAAAGTTTGTGTATGTCCAGAGAACACAAGCAAATATTCATGACAGCAAAGTAAAAATAAAGCAATAATCACATCGATAGGTCTAAAGAGCAACAAAATTTGCTATATGTAAGTAACAGGTAATATATCTATAGTATGGTTATCATATTCAAGATGCTGACACAAGCAAATAAAACACATAGAACAAAATAGCAAAACAAAAGCATTCTCAAAATGTTGGAACAGTAATTAACACATACACCAATGACTGTAAGCAATTACATTCAAGACATATATTACATTGGTAAATACTAGCATTATCATATGGATATACATGTAACCATTTTTCCAAAATGGTTGTTGAAGAAAAAATATTAACAATAATATTGTACTCTCTGGTTTTGGCCCAAGTCTGTTAAGAATAATTTTCTTAAATTTAACATTAATCTTTATCCAAAAGCAAGATGGCAGCTGCAGAACCAAGCCATCACCAAAAGATTTCTCTCTTGTTGCAAGAGAAATTAACTTCACACCATGTCAATGACCATGAAGGAATTATTAATCAGTTCGTGCTGACTTGGGGGCACTGCAAATAAGGCAAAGCCACTTCTTCAGGCCAACACACTGGCAATGCGTGAAAGTCCTCAGTGCTTTTTTTTTTCAAAACACCAATATTGCTTACAGTAACTACCATCTTCAGATGACATGTACTCCCACCAACACCTCTGCCATGCTCCCAATTTTCCCAAGCCCTTAATTTGTTCTTCCCAAGCCTCAAGGCTTCTATGACACCTTGCCAGCACCCTTTCCACATGTCCCACCCCACATTAGGGCTCTTCCTAACCCCTACCTGGCCCACAGCAGCAGCCCCAGGAACCACAACAATATTCTTGGATCCTACCCCCTTCCTTCTAGCCCTCAGACTGGCCTCCCCCAGCCTTGAAACAAGCCACCTCAGGACAGAAGGCCAATTCAACAATGAAGGTGAAAAGAAAGGGTAGCCTTTCTCCTGCCTTTCCTCCCCAAGGCCAAGAGCACACAGGAACAGGAGAAGGGGAGAGGACATCTCCCATGGGCTCCCCTTATTGTCCTCTGTACCCTATGTTGATTTCTTTCACCCTCCCCCTGGAGATCTGGAGGGAAAGAGACAGGACAGAGTAGTCAGTTAGGAACTATCTCACACATACATACAAACATACGCACAATCTTGCACATGTACTCACTACATACACATATACATACAATACATGCATGAGAATACACATACTATCCTTTGTACAAATTTGGCTCAAAACTATTTGGGCTCACATTAAAGTGAAAGGGACCATCTCAAAGACTGAACAGTCACCCTGTGACCTATCTGTCCTTCCCCTCATCTCCAGAGAAATACCCTGAAAAATCACTACAAAGTTAGTTCCTGATTTTAGGTAACACCTACCCATATGCATACACATGCATACATATAAGCAGGCATACAAGGAAACTCAGAGGGCCCCATCTGTGTGTGTATAAATATGTATTTCTCTACTCAAAACAATTATGTAAGTTTTTTAGGCAGCTGGATTTTCCTTACCGTGTTTCCCCGATAATAAGACCTATCCCGAAAATAAGCCCTCCCCTTACTGTGTAAGATTCCTCTAAAATAAGCCCTCCCCTGAATATAAGCCCTATTGAAATTGCTACTGTAGTGAAGGTGATCCCCTGCGCTACACGCTACATTACGGTACCCTCTGTATGCACCGTCCCCCCCCCCTGTGAAACTCACGCCGCGCTCTGAGCTGCATCCAATCAGAGCTGCAGCAGTGAGCGCGTCATCCTGTTCTTTATTGAATTCATTATTGAATAAAGGTACATTTTTTTGTTCACATTTACCTGTTTATTAAAATTGCTGTCAATGTTCATTAAAATAAGCCCTCCCCTGAAAATAAGCCCTCTGGTGTTTTTCTGTCCAAAACAAATAATAAGACAGTGTCTTATTATCGGGGAAACACGGTATGAATAACTGATCCCCAAAGGCTCCTTTGCCCTTACTGTTTATCTACTTCCCTGCCCCCATCTCTGTTCTCCTATCCAGCATTTGCCTCACTTGCAGAGAAGAGGACTGTGGGAAACTCCAAGATTCTCATCCTACCAACTCCAGTTCACTATCCATCCCTTCTCCTTACCTGGGGTAAATTGCATGCCTTCCCCAGAGCCTAAGGGGATGGAGCCACTATTGTTTTTACCCATTTTAACAAAGAAGAAAAATTCCAACCCCCCTCCCTAAAATCTATATTTAATCCATATCTTCCTTGGAGAGAGAGATTCCAAACTGACACAGTCCTCCATGCCCTCCAACATGATTCTTGACCCAAGAAGATTTTTATAAGAACAAAGAATATATATCTTAAAACATAGTCTGTGTTAACATTCCAAAATTGAGCAACCAAATCATTACCCCATTCTTCCTGAACCCTCACTCCTGCAGGTAGACAAAAGAACCTTGTCCTTTGCATTAACAGCTAAATCCTTTCTCAGTGGAGATGGGTTGGTCCTAGTGCCAAACATGACATGAACAAGACAAGAGTTAAATGTGGTTATCATCCTTCATCCATTTACCAACTTCAAGGTCTTTTTTCTTTTTTGTCCTGGCATATTGATAATCCATCTTTCCAAGGAACCTTTCCTAGGAGTCTGGAAAGGGGCTTTAAAGAATGATATCATGTCTTAATATTTTCAGTTTTAATATAAATTTTCTCACACCCTTGTATGTTATAAATTTGTATGTTCACCAGTCAAAGACACCTGGCTCTTCTGTGACCTCCTGATCTTTCATTATACCTGAGCTAGTTGATTTTCTGAAATAATAGTTTTGCATCCCTGAACTGGAACATGGGAAGGGTCCAGCTGACTAACTCTGTAGGATGTGTCTTTACAGATGAAAAGCAGGAAAAGTGTTGTCTCTGTATTCAATCTTCTCCCATCATTTGAACTGAGTCATAATAGATAGACTTCTCTTCACTCGAAACATCTGGTTCAGAAAGTCTTTGCTCAAATGGAAAACTTTTGCCTTTAAGTCCACTGAGGTAGAAGACCACATGACCCTACCAACTCATCAGGGAATCTAATCAACTCACTTATACATGATAATTGGTTGTAGTGACAACTTTACAGGACCCCCTCTAGTGTCTGGGAATGTTTTATAAACAGGCAAGTTTCTCATTCTCTCCACAACCAGATATAGAATGCTGTTTGTTCTTCATTTTCTAAGAGGACCAATGACATCACGAGGTGATGTACTTCCAATATGAGAAATCTAGGGGTAAAATGAACTTCTAGAGTGAAGAGATTTCTAAGGCATATTAGAGAGAGTCCAGAGAGTTTGGAGAGGAATGGAAATAATCTTCTAAACTGATGCTGGAGCTGGGTGGTTGAGCTTCCAGCGGCTTCTCTCTCAACTGAGAGATGTACTCATTGGGGGTGTCTGTGGTCTCGTCATCCTTAGAACTTCTAAAGCACAACTCAACAGATAGACGTGGCTCTCATTTTAACATCAGCGATAATGGTGAGAGGCCGATTGCATCTTTCCTAGTGGAGGAATGCCCAATGCGATTTTTGTTCTGGTCTCAATGTTCCTAACATATTCAACAGTAGGTGGCTGAAGTACTTAGAATGTAAATGCCCTTGAAGTTGGGAAGGTATAGTTCTAGACTTCTTTTTAAAAAATATATTTATTTTATTCTGAACCTAAGAAATAAAATGAGCATTTCTTTTTCTTTTTTTTAAAGCAATCGGGGTTAAGTAACTTGCTCAAGGTTACACAGCTAGTTATTTCTGGGTGTGGTGCTAAGTATCTCAGCCCAGATTTGATCCCCAGGTCATCCCGACACTGGGGCTGGTGCTCTTACTCACTGTGCTACCTGGCCACCCCTAAAACGAGCATTTCCATAACATAGTACAATAGAAAAAATGATGAGTGTACATAAAACTGCAAATCTATTGTAATAAAGTTATCATATAACTCTTTTTTCCCCCTTTTTTCTTCCCTCCCCCCATCCTAGAGATGACTACCATTAAAAACAAATATGTATGTGTGTATATTTATGTATATATACACACATATGAACACATGTGTATTATATACATATATATGTAAAACCATTCTATACATACTTCTATTTATCAGTTCTTTCTCTGGATGCAGATAGCATCTTCCTTAATATGTGTTTTATAGTTAATTCGGGTATTTATAATAGTCAAAATGACTTAATCACTCAAAGTTGTTCTTAAAACATGTATACAAATTCTCTTGGTGCTTTTCTAGTTCTAGACTTCTTAATGCTGGCCAAAGTTAACATCTTTTTTTGCAATGTGATTTCAAAGTCTCTACCTTGGTCTGAAAGGATCCTAACAGCAAGTCTAGGAACTAAGAAATATTAATCCCACAATACTTTAGCAACTATGGACTCTTTCTAGCTCCTGATTGGACATATTTTTGCATATTTTATGAAATGATCAGTCACTAACCAACATATGGCTGATATGGCTACTATCTCCTTCCAGGGATAGGAAGTCGGCTTAGACAAATTACAGAAATTTGCCAGTGCTTACATTCTCAAAGCTTGTGACTTTGATTAATAGTACTTTACATGAAATGTTCATATTTCATTCTTTTTAGTGACAATTTTAGCCATCTTCAACCAGAAAAAGCTATTTCTCATATTTCATTCTTTTTAGTGACAATTTTAGCCATCTTCAACCAGAAAAAGCTATTTCTAACTAGTTATAGGGTCCTCTTTTGACCCACATATCCAAACTCGTCATGTAAAGCTTTCATGGTCGTAGAGAAATATGTCCTGAAGAACGCCAACTGCTTTCCTGTGTATGAGGTCAGTGACAGTGCAGTGTGGTATTATATTACATAGTTACCACTTCTGCCATTGTCTCAATAGTAAGATGCTTTGGAAGGACGAGAAATTGAGTCCTTTAGCATCTTTGCCTCCAGTCTGGCCTGTAGAACTTCTCACTATCCCTCATCAGTCAACTATTCTTGCTGCCAGTCATCCACAGACAACCAAGGAAGAGAAAGTTGGTTCACATAGGATATACTGCAAAGCTGTCTGGTGGAAGTCCCCAACTTTCAGTTACTTGACTACCCTCTTAGCTTTTGCTCCTTTAAATATTTTTTTTTGGAGGGGGGAAGGTAGGGCAATTGGGGTTAAGTGACTTGTCCATAGTCACATGGATAGTTTTTTTGTGTGTGTTAAGTGCCTGAGGCTGCATTTTAACTCAGGTCCTCCTATCTCCAGGGCCGGTGCTCTATTCACTGCACCACCTAGCCACCCCTGCACCTTTAAATATTGCCTTAGCTTCAGTTTCTCATGACCTTCAGGAACAGGGGATTAGCACCCACATTAGTCTTCCCCGGGTGGTAATGTAAACAAAATTTGTAGTTGCCTAAGAATACTACCCATATTTGGCATGCAGCATCTAACTTGGCACTAGTCAGTATACATGTCAATGGATTTTTGTCTGGCCACCTTGCAATTTCATTCCATATTTATAGTCTTGAACATCTTAATGACAAATCACTTCAAAGTCAAGAACTCCAGCTTGGGAAAGGGGAAATGAATGAGTCTTTTTTTTTCATGCAATCAAACTTTATTGATGATTCAAGAATATAAGTATCAAAACCGTCTAGGAACAAACCACCAATTTGATTCCTAAAGGTCCTTGTAAGCATACCTTATACTAGTGCTCATGACTCATGACTTTCTACTCAGCCAGAGGCCATGTCTCAATGAATGAGTCTTGAAGTTGCTCAGACCTCTGGAAGCAAATACAACTGGACTCTGGTGATCAGCACTCTCAGTACAGAACTACTCTCAAGTCCCCAGGCTGGCACCTGTATGCAGTACAAAAGGCTTGCTTGGATCTGCACAAGCTAATATTGGTAATTGTGTTGACACAGTTGACTGAGTCTTTGAATGCTTGTTCTCAGTTGTCCATTCATCAGTCTCTAAAAGGGAAGAGAAAAGAAGGGATTAAGCATTTATATAGCACCTACTATGTGCCAAGAACTGTGCTAAGAGTTTTTACATTATTTCATTTGAGAGCTTTGTGGAGTTTAATACAGCTTTGTATTTCTTGCCCTTCTGTTTCTAGGTCTCTTAATCATATATACATGAATGTGGTTATTCAATGGTGTAGTCATGGAAGTCTAGTCCTTAACAAATGTGTGATAATAATCATAAAATCCTAGAAAAGTCCTCAGACCTTGCAAGTTCTATAGACTCTCCATTCAGGAGTATTTCAATATTCTCTGGGTCAGTGCTCATACCTTGTTGAGATACTATATGAACCACATACTTGACAGAGGTTCCTCAGAAATGATACTTGTCTATTGAAAGCTTTAGACCATTATCCTCTAGCCAAGTCAATACTTTCCTCAGTTTTTCCTCATGTTTTTTCCAGAGTCTTTCCAAAGACAATAATTTCATTAAAATATACAAACAGTTGTGGATAATTCATATCTTTTAACTACTTTCTCCATCAGTCTTAGAAAAGTAGCTGGCAGCTTTTGAGTAACTGAGGAGTTGAGAAGTCATTTTTATTGGTAATTGCTAGCCTTACTAGTAAATTGAATGTGCTCCTAAATTTGTACTTCCATTTACCTTAATTTTCAATTGCAACTATTGCTGACCCAAAAAAGGAGGGAAGGGGAGAGAACAGTCCCTGAAATAACCCTCCAGGAAAAAAAAACCCTAAGAGTTCACTGGTGGAATTTGCCACCTGAGGCTTTTTTCAATCAAGGACTAAACTAGGGACCTGACCCTCCAGGACCCAATCTCTTCTGAACCAGATATGAATGCTTGCAGGAATGGCATTGATGAAACCCAGCAGCTTCTTGCTTAAGATGACCTGGACTCCATAGTGCCACTGAGGGAGCCATCCTGGGGGCAAAGAGCCCACAAAAGGAACTCTCATGGAAGACTGGTGGGGTCTCATGATGGTGATGACTTGGGCTTAGGTGAATGACCTTGGCATCTTCAAACATCTGACCAAGCTCTAAGTGCTCCACAGTACCTGCCTTAGTTGCCTTCATGCCCATTGGAACAAATTGTTCTCATCCACCCATTCCACCAGGGGAAGTTTTCCCATGCTTGAGGTAGACATCCCCATAAGCACCCATCAGTTGCTCTCAATCTAGTTTTTAGTACATCTGTTGAGACAGTTTTAGGGGGGTGTGGTTTCTGCCATGCCATAGCTTCTTGGAGCCATAAGTGAGAGTTGGGTGACTAGTTGAACACCAAAGGTAAATGAGCAGCCTTGAAAAGGACTTGGCATACACATACCAGAGGTCCTAGTTTTCCCTAAATAAACTATACGAGGTCCTAGTTTTCCCTAAATAAACTATACATCCTACTTAAGGTATGATATAAAAGTCACATCTAAAACAGAATGGAACACTAAAATCACAAAATCCAAACTTTATATAGTTCTTCATATATGACATGGGCAAAACCCAATACTAAATACAAACAAGTTTTTTTCAAACAACCCTGAAAGGTAGGTGGGCAGGACTACCAGATGCTTATCTAATTTGATTTATAGCAAGCTAATAACTTAAGGCTTAAAAAACTCTTAGGGCAGTGTGGTATAATGGGTACAGATATAGAATTTCTCTATGTAATTTCTAGTTCTCAACTAAAATTAAATTATCATATTTCAGACTAGGTAGCAGGGTTGTTAAGACTTTAGGACTGTGCTTTTCACAAATGGGGGCCTTTTAAGGGATCCTTACTATACCAAATTCAAAGATGATTATCACCCTTATCTATTATACCTCTAACTAAATAATTTTCAAACATTTATATCATTTTTAAAAATTGAATCTATATCCCAAGAGAATAAAAAAAGAGTTTACTTTTCTAAAAAATTATTAAATTTATGTGAGGCACTATCTTTAACCATATTACAGATCAGTAAACTGAAGTAACACAAATTGTTTTAAGATCACACAGCTATAAAATTTCCTGAGATCAGAGTACTGTAACTCAGGTTTTCCTTGACCCATGTATTTTCCCAACATTTTGTCTAAATGTCAAATAGAATAGATTCTGATTTATCACCATTCTCCTACTAGGAGATCACATCCCTCTTAAAATGAAACCAAAATAGAGTCAATTGGGACAGTTAGGTTGCACAGTGAATAAAGCACCAGCCCTGTAGTCAGGAGGACCTGAGTTCAAATCCGGCCTCAGACACTTAACACTTACTAGCTGTGAGACCTTGGACAAGTCACTTAACCCCAAATGCCCTGCCTTCCCCCCTCCAAAAAAGAAGCAAACAAAAAAGAATAGCGTCAATCACCCCTGCATCTATTTTTACAAATGGTATCATACAAATCTTAAATTTTATCTTTTTTTTTCTTTTTACCAGCTAATCTACTGCTAAAGATTTAAAAGTGGCAGTCTTATATTAAGTTTTGATCTATCACAATCACCCTAATAGGGGAACACACTGAGACAACATTATGATTTAATTTCACTCATTGCTCATTGCTATCAATTCAGTCTTAGCTCCCTTTAACTTTTCTCCATTTAGTTTCAAATAACAATGAGTCTTACCAAGTTCTTGTCTTCACCCTCTATACTTGCCCAGATGAGAAATAGATGACCCATAGGAGGAAGCTTCGTGGTCCCCTCCCTCTGATTATTTCAGTGAAACCAAAAACCCTCCCTAAATCTTTCTATTTTCCTTCATAAGCTTTTTTCCCCTAAGCATTCTTTAACCTGCTCAATTTCTAAAGTATGTGTGTGTGTGTGTGTGTGTCTGTGTGTGTGTGTGTGTGCTGCCTGTGAGTGGGTATGCACAGACACATATTATAAATAGGATTAGGAATTCCTTCTGCAAGCAGATATAAGTTCAAAATTTCTTTGGGGTATACAGTGCAAACGAGCATAAGCTACAAACTAGTTTTGGGTCCCAATTAAACCTGGATTTATAATTTCCAATATTCAAGACCAATTCTCAATTAAAATTCTTCAAATATAAAAAAAAAAGAAAAGTAGCAGGGACCTCCAAGGTGCCTTGGGACTAGGACTGTACTAGAGTACTGTGGCTCTCTCCAGTAGAGTTCCCGAGGGATCTGTTTGGCCTGGGCTGCTTAACATTTTTATTAACAACCTGAACAAAGGCAGAAGTTGTAGATGATACAGTTCTATAAGGGATGCAGACGTCTATAGAAACCAGCTGCAAACAACTCATAATGACTGATCATTAAATGTTCAATGTTAGCATTTACAGCACAGAAATGGACAAACAATGTAAATCAGGGCTTGGTTTATTGTTTTGCTGACTGTCTAGACTTCAGAAAATGATGGGAAAATGTTAACAATGCAGATTAAACTTAAAAGTGTGTCATGTATACATTTTTTTTGAGAACCAGTTGTTAAAAACATTTTCCATCACAGCCCTATTTGAGATATTACCTCAAACTGGTAAAAGCCAGCAAGAAATATGAAAGCAGTCTTCACTCTATCTTGTTTTGCCATAGGAATATGGTAGTAACCATTGCTTAAGACCAATACTGAGAACCAATGGCTTCCCAACAGAAAGTCCAAAGCATGATGTACTAGTCCATTACAGTTCTTTTTTCAAGTCTGGTGATCTACATACATTTATAGCCTTCCTCCTCCTTCTTCTTCTGTACCAGCACTATAACTGATATGCTAGACTCTCTGAAGATGCTATTTATTAGAAGATCTTTGAGACAGTTTCTAAGGTCTCCTACAATGGATAAAGGAATTTTTCTAGATCATTCCCAGGTCATTTTCAACACCATTTCTAGATCAATGGTCAGGAATTGGTGAACTGTATCCTATGCATTGCTCCTTAGGCACATTCTACATCCTTTTCATGCAGTGAGAACATATTTGTTCTTTTGCTATCTTTCTACTTCAACTGATCCTTCCATTCTTTGGGCCCTATAGAATCACAAAAGTAAAATTTCTCAGGACCACTTCTTTGCTTGAAAAACTAGCACTGCAGTGATGTTCCCTCTTGCCAACTTCCTCTCTTTTCATCAGGCTGCTCTCTCTCCTGCCATTGCACATATGGTTTTGAGTGACACCAGCAAGTCTCCCTGATCATCTCCCTATCATCTCTTATGAGACCTATCCTTTTCCTCCTCAGGGATGGAGAAGGGCTAAATGTATTTATTACACCATCCCTATTAGAATGTAAGCTCTTTGATGGCAGGAACTTATTCATTATCTTTTTCCTAATACCTAGCACATTGTGTTACACATAGTTGGTACTTAATAAATGCTCATTAAATTGAATTAGATTGAATTAATCTACTAAATGTGCACTCCCAGTGCTTTCTTCCAAATAAGTACTGGACAAAAGATCTGATTTGATCCTGCCTGGGGAAGCTGTGGAGACCTTGGACTTTGGCAAAGAAACTGAGTGGAATATTTCCTCATTTTCTTCTTCTATGTCTAAGTGTTGTTCCCATTGAGTCTATTGGACAGGGTATTAGAGCATGTGCATTCCAGTATTTACCCTTTGACTAAGGAAGATGAAAATCTTGGAGTAATCAAGAGATAAGATAGATGCATTAATAGAGATAGTTATCTAGTCAGAGATAAAGAGGCAGCTAGGTGGCTAGGCCTGAAGTCAGGAAGATCTGAATTCAAATTCAGTCTCAGATACTTACTCCTGTTTGAGCCTGGGTAAGTCATTTAACTTCTGATTGCCTCAGTTTCCTCAATGATAAAATGGAGCTAAAAATAGCACCTACCTCACCCGGTTGTTGTGAGGCTCAAAGGAGATAATATTTGTGAAGCATTTAGCACAGTACCTGCTACATGGTAGGTGACTGATAAATGTTTATTTTCTTCCTTCATCCAAGATAACCTGTCAACATTTTCCTGAATTCTAGAAAGCATTTTGTAGATTGGCCCTCCCAACCAGCATCAAAGGGAATTCTTATTGCTAGCATCTACTTCAATGCTCTGCAGAAATACCGATCATATGAAAGATCATTTAATCAATCAATAAACCAACAAACATATATTAAATGCTCGCTACAGGGTGTCCCTAAAGTCTGGACACATAGGAATCTCAACTATGCATATTTTCAAGAAATGAAATGAATGAAATTTTCAACATTTTATTTAATTAACATAAATGAGATTTCATAGGAAGACATAGGAGACACAGGAAATGTCATGGCTAAAGTTTATGCTGTGTGTGTGTAAAATAAATGCAAGATAACTGGGAGAGGGGCAATAGTCATTGGAGGGATCAGGCAAGGTTCCAAGTAGAATGTGCTACTTAAACTAAATTTTGAAGAAAACTAGAAATTCTTAGAAGAGGAGGGAAAGGGGCACCTAGGTGGTGCAGTGAATAGAACACCAGCCCTGGAGTCAGGAGGACCTGAATTCAAATCCATCCTCAGACACTTAACACTTACTAGCCATGTGACCTTGAACAAGTCACTTAACTCCAACTGCTCTGCCTTCCCCCTGAAAAAAAAAAAGGAAGAGGAGGGAAAGGCAGAATACATTCTAAGCATGGGGGTGGGGGGATAGTTGATGCAAAATGTCAGTCAATAAACTAACCTTTATTAAAAAAAACTATAATGTACTAGGCCTTGCACTGATTACTAGAGATAAAAAGACAAAACCTAGATAATCCCTGCCCTCAAGAAGCTTGTTTCCTAAGCACTTCTTAAACTGCTGGCCCCACTGAAGGAATACAATATGTTCACAGTTAACCATATATAGGTTCTCCAGAAAATATAAGCAAAGTTATTTGAAGGGGAAATGTGGGAATCAGGAAAGGCCTCTTGAAGCAGGTGGCCCTAGAGTTAAACCTTGAAGGGAGCTAGAGATTCCAAGAATTCAAAGTGAGGAAGGAGAGCCTTCTGGGTACAGTAGAATAGTCAATGCAAAAGCATGGAGATGAGAGTGTGTTATGTGGGAGGAATACTCAGAAGGCCAGTTTAACTGGATTGTGGAGCTCATAAAGAGAAGTAAGGCCTAAAAAAACTGAAAAGGTAGGCTGGAGCCTGGTTATGAAGGACTTTAAAGGCAAAACAAAGGATTTTGTGTTTTTTTTCCTAAAGGTAATTTATTTAGAGTTTATTCCAAGTAAGTACTGGACAGAAGATCTGATCTGATCCTTACTGGGAGGGCTGTGGAGGCCTTGGGCTTGGGCAAGGGAACTGAGTGGAACATTTCCTCATTTTCCTCATTTAGAGGAGGGACATGGTCAGACCCACGCTCTAGGAAAATCATTTTCTCAGAGGTAGGGAGAATAAAACAGAAGCAGAAACTTGAGGAAAGGAGACCAATTAGGAGGCTACTGCAATAGTCCAGGAGAGAGATGATAAGGAACTACACCAGGAAAACAGCCTGTTGTGCTAGTAACAATGTTGGTAGAGAGGAGGGAAGTGAGAGATGTGGCTATTTAGAGATATATAGCTGAATATTTGAGAGTATGTGTGACTACATCACTATGTATAATCCTGGGCTTGCCCATCTGAGCATTGATATGTCTGATACATATCTCAAAATCTATCTATGTATGCCCTTCTGTATATTTCTGTCAGTCAGAAAACAAGCATTTATTAAGTGCCTACTGTATGCTGGGCACTGTGTTAAGCATTGCTTATGTATGGGTCTTAGTGACAGCACAGCTTAATGAATGCAAGGCTAGTTTTGGAATCTGGAAGACTTGCATTCAAGTCCTACATCTGATTCATACTAACTGTGTGATTATGGGATAGTAACAACCTCTTAGTGCCATAGGCAACTATAAGACTAGAAATCAAAATGACTTGCTGATCCCTATCAACGGAAGGAATTTTCACAACAGAAATTCCCTGTACAAATAAATCACAGGTAGGATCACAGATTTAGAGCTGGAAAGAACTTTAGAAGTCAGTTCAATCTCCTCATTCTGCAGATGAGGAAACTGGGACCCAGAGAGAAGTTAAGTGACTTGACCAAAATCACACAGGCAATAAGTGGCAGAGCTGGGTTCTCTGACTCCTAATCTACTCCTTTTCTCACTGCACCCAAGATATATTTCTCCATCTGTATGCTACTTCCTTGTCTATTATATATAATATATAGAAATTAAAATTAAATTCTTAAATTATATGTATGTATCTATCTCCAGTATTTAGCACAGTGTCTGCCACCTAGAAGGTGTTTGACAAATCATTGCTGATTTGACTTGATTTAGTCCTTTGTGCCTTTGCCTATAAGTCTCTGCATGGTGTTTCCTGTTAGTGCCAATAAGACCTCTTCCATTCATTCTCATCCTGTGTGTCCCTTGTCCCATTCCTCTTTTGGTCTGCATGCATGTGTCTACGTGTGTCTGTGCACAGGGTTCTGATACTAATAGCTGTGTGACGTGGGGAAGTAAGTCACGTAACCTCTCTGCCAGTGCCTTTCTCCCTCTATAAAATGAGGAGGTTGGACTAAATGATCATTAAGCTCTCTTCTAGATCTAAACCTTATGGGTATTGATGTGTGCCTCTGTCTGCATGGGTGTATGTGTAGCTGTGTGCCCTCTCAGCTTGGGGAAACCTCCCCATGGTACAATTCTCTTTGTCAGCGATCTTGAGGAAGTTAGGGGAAGACCTCTTGAGTCAATCATTAATAAATTATTCAGCCCGTTCTCATATCAGCTCAAAGTCTTGATCATTGAGAAAGGAAGCAAATTTCTCTGGGTTGAACAAAAGTCTCCGGGGATCAGACCTACCCTTGACGGCCCAGCAGTCCAGCTGGGTTCTCACAGCAGCCCTGGCAGATCAGCTACCCAAAGGGGAACATGTGCCGTTGTGAATATGGATACAATTCTATTTTTCAGCCTGATTTTTGCAGCCTATGATGCCAATCAGAAAGGTAAGGACCTTTCTTATCTTATTCCCCATAGAATTCAACCTTAGGGAGGTAGTCTATAAAATTTCCTTTCTTTGCTGCAACAGAAACATAGAGAATGCAAAAGACAAAATACCCCAAAGATTATCCATCCCCCTGCCTTAGGAATAACCTGAACCAGACAGACAGGAATAGATTCTTCTGTGATAGAAACTCTTTGGCAAATATAATACCATCATCTTCTTTGGTCTTGTCATGAATATGAGAATCGTATTATATCTTTCAATCCATTACCCATCATGCACTTGCTCTGTAACTCATATGTTAGTCTTTCCCAAACCCCTTTAATTCTAGTGCCTTCCTTCTGTTGATTATCTCCAATTTATCCTTTCTATAGTTTGATTGTTTGCATAGCTGAGTAAAGATGCATTGATACATCTATATGCATGTGAGCTGTAAGTACTTGAGAGTGAGAGTTCCTTAGGAGCAGGGATTGTCTTTTTACCTTTCATTGTACCTCTAGTACTTCAAATGCTACCTGGTACATAGTAGTTCCTTAATATATGTTTACTGACTGACAGGCTGAATGATAGCATCACTGCTAGTTTCTGAGAACTGTTTGTCTTCATGATTTTGAAAACATTCTGAAAAAGATCCTCTCCAAAGCACTGTTAGTCGAGCCTGAGGCCAAGTGGCAGCAGGTGTAGCCATTACAAATATAACAGTTGAAGAAAACCCACAATTTCTTTGAGTCATAAGTAGAGTCATATTTGTTATGACCTATGGGTGAGAGAACTTACATAGAGGTATCCTATCCAAAGTTATACCCAAAAAATTATCCAAAATTCTCTTTATTAAAACAGGTCAGATACAGAAGGGAAAGGAAGCAAGATTAGAAAAAATAGGGGTGGGAGTATGGGGGACAGGCCTTCCTTTGCCTTCCAACTCACAGAATTACAGAATTTCAGAGTAGAAAGGGATCTTGGCAATCAACCTGTACATAAAAATAATTCCCATTTCAACATCCCCAATAAGGGATCATCCAGCCTTTGCTTGAAGAATTTCAATGAAGGATAACAGCCAACCCCATTTTTTCATTGCTGTATTTCTTAGAGAAAACTTCTCCTGGCACCAAGCCTAAAGTGCCTCTTTGCCACTCCCATCTGGTTCTGCCCTCTGGTCACAAACAGAACAAGTCTAATCCCTGTTCTAGGAAAAGGTTATCATGTTCCCCTGAGCTTTCTCTTCTCCAGTTGAAATAGTCTCAGTCCTTCAAGCAATCTTCATATGGTCCAACTGCTCCTTTACTCTCTTCCCTCCTCTTCCTCCCCCAGCATTTCTATTATAATGGATTGATTCATTATTTGTTTATTTGTTGTGATGTAAGTGTTCATTTTTCTTTTTATAACTTTTTTCTTGTGTCTGTATTAGTCTCTCCAACTAGAATGTAAGTTATTTGAGGGCAGAGACCTTTGGTCTAGAGAGCAGAAAACCCAGCTCTGTTTAATAGCCAAGTATCCTTGAATAAGTCATGTAACCTGTCTGAGTCTCAGTTTCTCCAACTATAAAATGAGGACCGTGCCTGGCCTGCATACCAGTGTAACTGAAACTCTTCTTCTCTCTCCACTTCTAACTACATGAAAATAGGATCTACCAGTTTATTACTCAATCTGGGTCTCATCCTGGGATGCAATACTCAGTTGGGTGGAAGTAGTGTTAGATTCCACATCAGGAGACCTGGGTTGGAATCTGGGCTCCATCCTTCATTCATCCTCTCTGTGCCTTTGTCTCCTCATCTATAAAATGAGGAGTTTGGACAAGATGACTTCTAAGGTCCCCTTATACTTCTAAATCTATGACCTCAAGTTTATTTGATTCAATGAAATACAATTTGATATTTATTAAATGGCTGTGTTATATAGATCACCATGTTAGACAAAGGGGAGATGCAAAATGCACTGAAGACACATCCCCAGTGTCTATCAGAGTAATAGGACAGACTCAGATAAGTGTGACCCAAAATAATATAGGATAGGAAGGGACCTCAGAAGCTATTTAATCCAACTCACTCATTTTACAGATAAGGCAACTAAGGTACAAAGAAATTAAGTGACTTTTAAAAAGAATCAGATGAGATCATATGTAATAGGGCCATGTAGATAGACAGAAAGATAGATGCGTAGATAGAGCAAAAATGTATTTAAGCACTGTGCTAATGCCATGCACTGTGCTAAGTGCTAGAGATAGATGCAAGCTCTGACCTCCAAAAGTTTATATTCTAATGGGGGAAGACAACACATAAAGGAATCTTTATGTGGCTCCAATTGAAAACTGGTGGGGGGGCAGGTGAAGAGAAGAAAAAGGAGGGTGCCTACATGATGGGGCATGGTGAGAAAATAGTCAGGGAGTATGCTGGAGGCCTGGGCCTTGGCAACATATGGCAAAAATTCACCTCTCAAACTCAAAGAAGCCCAAGTTTCTAGTTGGATGGAGGTGGTCAGAACACAGGATTAACCCTCATTATTATCATTACAACCCTCAGACCATCCAGGCGTCTACTGAGTGGACCTTCAGTAAACACTGGTTTTCTTCTATCCACATTCCTCAGAACTCAAAGTCAGCGGCTGTCAAGTAGAGCAGTTTCCTGCATTATTCCCAAGTGACACCAGAAGCATCGAAGTGCTGCTGACACAAGGTAGGGGGACTTACCTTGGAAATTCACTTCCCTTTTCTGGAGAGTTTTTCCTTTAGAAGTGGGGCTTCTCCTTATGCGAATCCTGAAGATTAATTATGTGGAAGGTCTGCCTCTCCAAGGAGGGTTTCATTGAATGCTTTTTAAGCTAATTACATAGTAAGCATTATCTGGGGAGGACTGACGCTCCAAGCCTACCCTATGGGTCTCACTGCCAGTCAGACAAGGGGAGGCCAGAGCACAAACGAGAAGAAGGCCCAGATACCAGACACACCTGGGGAGGGAGAGTGAACAACATCAGAGAAGAGATGAGCTTCCTCCAATGGAGAGTTTAGCCTCCAGATTCATGACAGGAAGAAGTGAGAATTAAAAGGGTGGCTTGGGAAGCATAAAAAAAAAAAACAACTGATTTTGTAATTTAAAAAACAATTTAAGTTAAAAAAAAATTAGGAACATATTGAAACCTGCCTTGGTCCTCAGCCCCAGGGCCAAATATGAACCAGGGAAGAAGAAGGATACAATGGAAAGAGTGCTGACTTTGAGGAGGGGGAAGCCCCTAGCATAACTCTTCCTTCTGCTACTTATTACCTGTGCAAATCTGGCAAAGTGACCTCACCTCTGGGTCTCAGTTCTTTCATTTGCTAACTGATAGAATTTGGACTAGATGACCTCCAAGTCCCTTGTAACTTTAAATCTGTGATCCTGAGATCAAGCCCAGGAGTATGGAGAGGGAATAGTTAACCCTTATCATTCAAATCATTATTTACTTGGATCTTGCAGTTTTATCCTATGAAGCCCTGGGCTGTCCACCCTTTCAGGACCTCCTCACCTACCTGTTTTTAGTCCTCTGCTCTCAGCCTGTACAACCTTGGCCAAATTACATGGCCTTCCTATGCCTTAATATCTCCACACTCATTATGGGAAAAGAAAGTTTTGATCAATAGATAATAAAGAGATTGTTGATAGCAAGACAGAAGAGAAAGAAGGGGAGGAAACCAAGGACAACAACCACATTGCACAAAATCATAACACAGAAGTATCCACTTGCTTTACAAGGCAGAGTGCCAGTCTCAGCTATTAGCCTCTTCCTCCAGGGAATTGCCAGGATGTCTGTCTATTAAAATGTAAAGGAGGGAAGATTAGGTTAAAAACTATGTCATTCTGAGTTGGGTGCTGTGTGGGCATACATCTGCATCTTTTAAAAGGGATGGGCATGCTGAAAAGGTAAGGGAGAAAGGAGGCAATTCAGAAGGTGGGGAAGAGGGTAAAGGAAGGGTGGAGAAAGGATAAGGGAGAGGAGGAAAGGGGAAGTGGAAAGAGGAGGGGAGGAAAAGGATGGGAAAGGACAAGAAGGGGGAAAAAAGGAGGGGAGGAGAGGAAAGGAAGAGAGGGGAGGGAAGGAGGAGGAAGTAGAGGAAAGAAGAGTAAGAGAAGGGAGAGCAGGATAGGAAAGGAAGAGAGGGAGGAGGAATAGAGAAGAAGATAGGAGGGAAGAAGAGAGGGAAGGACAGAAGAGAAGAGGAAAGGAGAAGAGAGAAGAAAAGGAAGGGGAGGAGAGGGGTTAGAAGAAAGGGGAAGAAGGGGAGAAGAAGAGAGATAAGAGAAGAAAGGAGGGGAGGGAAGAAGAAAAAGGGAGGAGTGGGGAAGAGGAATGAGGAAGGAAGGGGAGAACAAAAGAAGGAGGGGAAAGGGGAGGAAAAATGGGAAGGGGAAAGGAAAGAGGAAACAAGTAGTTTCCACTTTGTTTGCAAGCTGCAGGGATGTTGGTGGTTCTTCGAAGGGGTTTGATCCAGCCTTTAACAAGGCCTCCCACTGCTCAGACCAAGAACTGGTTGTCTTCTCTCACCTTTGCCCCCTTCTCCTTCCAGAAGCCCCAAGAGAAACCAAAAGGGAAGGGCTGGGACAAAACCAGACAGTGGCTACACTGCAGTGCCTTGGCTCAGGGAGCAAAGTGACAGTAAATCTTCAGGATTCAAAGAAAAGACCAAAGGCCAGGTACACCTTGAAAAGCCTGAGTGTCATCACTGCCCCACTCCGGGACAAGCTCACTGAGCCAAGCTGCTACTCATCTACAGTGCCCAAATTGTGGTTCCAGGCCGGACTCTATCTTACCGTCCAAGGTAAGACACAGGGCCCATGGTTTAGAGGAGGTCTCTGAGTCATTGACAAAGAAAGGCAAAAACAGTTCCTGACCCCAAGGACCTTACATTCTAATAGGGGAATATCACACATAAAAGGGCTCTGAAGGGGCACCTTCTTCAGGGATGGTACCAAATTCTAGAGAGTCAGAAGCACTGCCAGGGAGGGATATTAAGTATAGCTGGCCTGAGTCTCCAAAGTGGAGACTCTGAAAGGAAATCACCAATTAGAGAAGAAGGCCAGTACAGCACAAAGATATTAAATGTGAAAAGGCCCCATGTCCATGATGAAAAGGCATGGGAGAAAAATCTGGAACAGTCAGAAGCATATTGACCACAATGTGTCAGTTGCAGCTAGGCAATGAAGTGGATAGAGGGCCTGGCTTGGAGTCAGAAAGACCTGACTTCAAATCCAGTCTCAGACATTTGCTAGCTGTATGACCCTGGGCAAGTCACTTAACCCCTATTTGCCTCAGTTTCCTCATCTGTAAAATCAAGATAATAAGAGTACTTACCTCCCAGGGCTGTTGTATAGAACAAATGAGATAATAATTATAAAGCATCTGGTACATAGTAGGTACTATATAAATGTTAGCAATCGTTATTATGTCCAAAAAATGTATCTCTTATTCTGCATTTGTTTATTTGAAACATTGTTGCTTCATGTTATTCATAAGCCTTAGGTTTTTCATTAAGTCTGTGTGTGCACACGCGTGTGTACTGTCTCTCTAACCAGAGTGCAAATTCTTAGAGGACAAGGACTTACGGCCTAGCAGTCAGTAGGCCTGGCAAGTTATTTTCCCTCTCTAGACCACATTTTCCTCTTCCATAAAATGAAAGCGTTGGCCTGATTTCCAAGCGCTCTTGCAATTAATTCTATTTTAACATTCTGGAATTCTGATTTGCAGCATTAGCTAATTTTCAAGGCATAAATGCTCACACTGAAAATGTAACAATCAGCTCACCAAAGAAGGTGAACATCGGGTGGGCATCAAAACTAGGGAAAAGTGAGACAGACAGACAAGGCCAAGTGAAAGGATAAGAACCTGTAGACCAGGAGCAAATGTAGATGCTTGTATTAAAGGGACAAATGAAAATGCTGAAAAAGGGAATCCCTTTTTCTTCTGAGTCACGTTACTGGCAGACTGAGCTTGTGAGTCAGCATGTAGGCAGCCAGCAATACCCTAACAAACCAATTAAAATCATAGCACCAGTCTAAAGATGTCACTCCCCTACTTAAGAAGCTTCCCTGCCCTCCTGTGGCCTCCAGGATCAAACGCAGGCTCCTTTGAAATACGAAGCACAATCTGACTCCAGACTTTGTTTTTTTTCCGAGCCAGTGACCCATTACTTGCCCTCAGCTCATTCTTCTCTCCAGCCTTTGCACACCAGAAGCTCAGGGGAAGCCAATGGGCTCAGACTCAGCTGAAACCAGTCAGTGGTTCCCTGTCAGGACGTTGGCTTACTTGCTGCTCTCTGTACACATCGTTATGTCTCCAGCCTCAGTTCCTTTTTATAGGCTCTCTGAATGCTCTTCCCCTTTACCTCTTCCTCTTGAAGCCCTCTCACCTCAAGAACCACCTTCTCCAAGAGGCTGTTCTTGGTCACCCCAGGATTAGAGCCATAATCACTTCCTCTCCCTGGTTCATCACTTTGTTTTTATGTTGAATATATTTTGTACTTATTCCTTTGAAGGCAGAGACGGGTTTCATTTTTGTCATTGTATCCCCAGCACCCAGCACAGGGCTTGGCACACAAGTGTTTAATAAATCCTTATTGAATTGAATCCAATGGAATAGCTGGTTGGCCTAATGCTGATCGGTGGTTCTGCCCACCAGAGAAGGAAAGATGGATTCAATCCAAGGATGTGACTGCTCCTGACCAGCAGCCTGAAGAGGCAGGTGGTTTGAGTCCCCTCTCTCCACCTCATAATAAGCTGGGGAGGGAGAGAGAAGGCAACTAGGTAGGACAGTGGATACACTGTTGGACCTGGAGTCAGGAAGACCAGAGTTCAAATGTAACCTCAGTCACTTCCTAACTGTGTGACCCTGGGCAAGTCACTTAAAATCTGTCTGCCTCAATCTCCTCATCTGTAAAATAAGTATGTGTAAGGTATCAATTACCTCTCAGGATTATTGTAAGGCTCAAAAGACATATTTGTAAAGTTCTTTGCAAACCTTAAAACATTACAGAAATATAATTATTATTTGTTTGCTACTATAAATAAGATTGGATACATCCTTTTACATATAGGCATGATGTCAATGGAAGGAACTCTAGGTCTGCAATGAGATGACCTAATTTCATAAGATCATAGATTTCTAGTTGAAAGGGATTCTAGAGACTAACAAATCCAACTCCCTCATTTTACAGATAGGGAGACTGAGGCACAGAGAGATCCCTCAGGATCACATAGCTTATAAGTGTCAAACAGGGTGGCAGCTAGGTGGCGCAGTGAATAGAGCACCAGCCCTGGAGTCAGGAGGACCTGAGTTCAAATGTGGCCTCAGACACTTAATACTTACTAGCCACGTGACCTTGGGCAAGTTACTTAAACCCCTACTGCCCTTCCAAAAAAAAAAAAAAGCAAAGAAAGAAAGTGTCAAAGAGCATTCAAATGCAGGTCTTCCTGACACTGAATCCTGCACCCCATCTACCATGTCTTCAAGCTGCCTCTGGTCCTGTCACTTATTGCCTGTGTGACCTTGGGCAAGGCCTCTTGTGACCTCTCTGGGGCCCAGTTTCCAAAACTTGGAGAGGGTTGGACTAATCCTCAGAGATGCCTTTGGTCTCTAAATCTACAATTCCATGATCCCTAGGGTATAGTCCTTGTAGTGGGATCACTGATTGGGTCAAAGGGTAAGAACAGTTTTATGACACTTTATATCTTGCTAGATTGTGAAAAAGCCAAACCTCAATGAAGAGTGACAAATTTACAACTAGCAAATATGCTATTGCTAAATTAAACAGGACAGGCAAGGTTGTGAATGGAAACAGAAGTGGGGACTTTTAAAGTTCCGTGGGAAATAGCATGCCCAGGAAGCTGTGGGCCAGATTAAACCAGTTAGTAGCTAAACATTAATTAAAGAATCTGGATTCTGCAAGTGCAATTTTATGTCTTGGGGGATTGGCTTTTCCCTTACTTTCCTGGTAAAATTTCTATTTGAAACATTCAAACCCTATGGTGGCTGAAGCAAGAAGGAAAGAGATCTTCCAGATTTCAGCAAGAGAATTCGGTGACTCAATGCACCTCAAGACACCAGATTGTTGGGGCAAGGGTTGCTCCAGCTTAGAATCCTAGAAATAGCCAGCAGAATTGGGTTGAACAGAAACATGAGAGCATTAAAGGAGAGAGTCTGAGGCAACTGTGATCAGGTTTGCACCGGGAGAGAACAGTTCTTTAATCCACATAACAGATACTATCTCCATTGTAAGTCAATAAATTGGCATTTATTAATCAGACTTCTGTGAGTCTGGTTATCATGAATCAACTTCTTAGAACCTGATCACCCCCAGGACAAACTAAATAAGCCCTGGGAGGTAGGAGATGTGGGCTCTCCTGCTCCTCAGGTAACCTTGGACAAGTGACCCTCCCTCATTGGCCTCATTTTCCTCTTCTTGAAGAGTTAGACAAGACCAGTGGTTCTGGAAGTGAGGTCAAAGGACTCCTGGGGGTCCCCACAAAGTCAAAACTTTCTGTTTAATAACAGTAAGATATTTTAGCTTCTAAGGTAGTAAATATTGATAGATCTAACCCACATAAGCAAAACTCTTTCTTTTTAAGAATGTAAAGAATGTAAAAGGGTTGTAAGACCCAAAAATTTGAGACCAAGGGACTATGGATAGAATCATGGGATCAAAGGGTCATAGGATTTAGAACTGGAAGGGACTTTGGAGTTCATCTAATGCAAAGTCCAGTTCTTGATCCTTTGAAGCCTTTTCAGCCCTAATACTCTATGAATGAAATGGAGATTTTGAACCCACAAGACCCTCAAGGAGAGCGGTAATCCTGACACACTTAAGCACCCCTATCAGCCTTATACTCCATTGATTAGGCAGGCTTACCATTCAAATGAAACTAAAATTCAGTAAACTGAAAAATCATTTCCTAACTTAACTGTTTTGTCAATGGGGCTTTTGGCAGAGGGGAGGTTCTGAAAGTGGGTTTTTTTCCTAGTTTGGGTTGTATAATCCTATGAAATAGATAGTATAAATTAATAATAATAGTAATAGCATTTATATAATTCTTTAAGGTTTGAAAAATGCTCTGTAAACACTATCTCATTTGATCCTCACAACAACCACAGGAAGTAAGTTCATCCTGTCTTACAAATGAGGAAACAGAGGCTTAATGGCATTGGGTGACTTTCACTTGTCTGATATTTTTGGAGTCTTTTACTTTTTATATTTTATTTGTATTGATATCTTGCTTCAATACAATAATAACAGTTAGAATTTCTATAGTGCTTTAAGTTTTGCAAAGTGTTCTACATGTTATCTCATTTAACCCTCACAACAAACCTGTGAGGTAGATCTTAATTTGTTGTTGTTTAGTCACTTTCAGTGATGTCTGACTCTTTGTGATCCCTTTTGGGGTTTTCTTGGCAAAGATACTAGAGTGGTTCTCCAGCTTATTTTACAGATGAGGAAACTGAGGCCAACAGGGTTAAATTGCTTGCCCAGAGGTCACGTAGCTAGTAAGTGTCTGAGGCTGGATTCAAACCCAGGTCTTCCTGACTCCAGGCCTGGCACTCTATCCACTGTGCTACCTAGCTGACTCAGGTTCTAATACTATCATCATTTTATACACAAAGAAACTGAGACTAAGTGAGGTTAAATAAATTGCCCAGTATCACACAGCCAATAAGCATCTGGGACATTTGAATTAAGGTCTTCCTGACATCACAGTTAGCCTTCCTATCCACTACACTAACTAGCTGTCATTATCTTCATTTCCAAATACATCTTAGCCCCTTACCCCTCCCAGAGAGCTATCTGTCAACAAATATTTTAAAAGAAAGAGGGGAAAAAGCAGGTTACTGTAGCGGCAAGCACCCCAAGCGTCCTCAGGGTTTGCTGCCCATACAGGTTCTTGGATCTGCTTTGTTAAAGGAAAGCAACTCAAAATGGGTTAACAAGCTTACTTTAATCAGTCAAACATATATCGTTTACCTTGTTCAGGGGAAAAAGGTCAGCACCCCGAACTTCAAAGTACACAGACAGAATTATCAAGTCAGAGAAACAGATCAAGTAGACAGATTTCCAAACTGTCCAACCATTACATCCATACCCAGTCAACATCTGGGTTTCCACATCTGGGTTTTTCAAAGGGGGGGGGGGCGGCCCTGGTCAACGGCTTCCCAGAATACAGATCAAATCACAGAACACTTCTCAAAGTGAGCCCCCAAAACAAAGCCTCACATCAGGGCTTATATAGCCTTCTCCTGGCTCAGAGAATGTAACAACCTTATTGACTCACTGGCCAATCAAAAAGTATCTACTGAAAAACAAGCCTCCCACCCCAGGCTTCAGGTGCACTTTAGCCTAGGGGCAGGGAAGATTTTCCAAATTTGCATTCCCATTACAGTTACCAAAACCAACAACCATACTGGATGTTCTATGTAATATTCCATACCTATAGCACCCCACCTCTGGAAATTAGGAACGGAGGTCTATTTTTCTCTACTCTTCTTCCAGGCTTTACATTTGAGCAAGGGTTTTTACTTATAGCTCATCTATGTAGGTAATGTGTATAGTATTTTATTATTTTAATTAAAAGAAAGGAGGCAACTGAGACTTAGAGAGATTACTATTTTCCTCTGGCACACATAGGTGTTTAAGAAACATTTATTGAATTGAATTGAATGAGTGGCATTTCTAGAACCTGACCCAAGGGCTTCTGAATTCAGGTACAGTGTCTTTTCTTCTACATTAACCTGACTTTTAAAAGTTTTAACTAAAGATAAAACAGCAATGTATTTCCATCCATCCTCTCCAGGGAATAAGGAATCTCTAAACTGGAGGGGCCTCTCACCAGTAAACTCCCACTGCAGATGACACCCGAGAAATCTGAGCTGCAAATACTGACATATGGATTTACCAGCTAAGCAGGACTAAAAATATACTATTTGTCCCTATAAGCTGGACTTTATGACAGTGACTTAGGTTGGGGAAGAAGATGTATTCTGCTACTTAGAACCTGGGTATCCCTGGGCAAGACACATAACTTAGGTCTTCATCTGTAAAATGAGGACAATGGATTAGGTGGCCTCCAAAGTTTCATCTGGCTCTAAATCTATGATCCTATGAAATACCATCAATTTCCAGGGGCACTATAGCTTTTAGGAAGGACCAGAAAAAAGGAAACAAAAGATTTTCTTCCTTTCAATGCCAGTGAAGAATGAAACTTTACTATACACCAAGCACTGTGCTAACTCACAAAGGGAAAAGGGGAAACATTACTTGCTCTTAAGAAACTCACATCCTAATTGGGGGGAGACAACGCCTACGCTGTGTCCCAAAAGTCTTAGTGCAGCTATAAGCTTAAAACTGAATATTCACTGACAGACTCAGCACACCAAAATTGCCCAGTTTCTCTGCTTTTCTTTTGTAATCTCTGGATTCTCAGGCCTATCTCTGCCAGCACGGTCTCTGTTCTCATGACAACCCAGTGTTCTAGAACAGATGGAAAGCTCTTGAAGGTAATACCTCTTCTCTTTTTCTGGAACCATATATGTATGGTGCCTAACACATCAAAGGAATCTGTCATTCTCCAGGCCTCCTGGCCTGGCACCTTCAGTGTTATTTTTAAAGATTCAGGCTCTTGCAGGGTTATTAAGTTAGAAATAGAAAGCAGAACTTAGGGACTGAACCTTTTTCCAGATTGCTATATAGTGGGGTGCAATCACAAAGGGGGCTGAGTTTGGAGTTAGAACACCTGGGCGTAGGTCTTGGTTCTGCTCTTGCCCTATGTGACCCTGGGAAGTCACTTAACTACTCTGGGCTTCATAAGATCCTATGTTTTAGAGTTAGAAGGACTTTAGTCCAAGCTCCTTATTTTACTATGAAGAAACTGACGCCATAAGGTAAAACTGAGCATGGAATCCGGGTCCTGGGTTCAAATCCAATGCTTTGTCACTCCCTGACCCCATGCAAAATGAAGGAATTAGATTAGATGACCTTTAAGGTCTCTCCCAGTTCTAGATCCCATGATGAAGTATTGTCATGGCACCATTAAGAATAGAATGGGCTTTTCTGCTTCAACTGGGTTGATCTTAGCCTGTTAGAAGGCAGAGGGCCTGGGGTAAGCTGAACTCTGGAGGTCCCCTCTGATTTAAGGACCTTGCAATGCTGAATCACTGCTTCTCCCTCCCCCTACCAACGAGTCCTGTGATCTTCCAAGCCTTTTAAAGAACATTCAGTTGAATCCATTCCAACAGAGGGAGGGTGGCAGCTTCACCATCTCCCGAAGCCTTGAACTTCAGAATCCTTCGTTAAGAAAGAAAAAAAACCATCATGCTGTAGGGTAACTCCCAACAATGACATTATTACTATGACCCTGAGAGTGATGATACGAGCCAGCTATCATTGTTCCTGCGATCTAATCTTCCTGCAATCACTGGCCTCCTTTGGCTATTTACTCAATATTTCTGTCCTCATTCACCCTGGCACTGCCTTCTGACCATACCTTGTACCTGTGGGCTGGGTCATTGAGGTCATGGTGTAGCTGACTGTATGTGTGTGTATGTGTGTGGATACCTGGGGTGTCACTGGCTGATAAGAAAAATAGAGCAAAACACTCTCAAATGTTCTATTTTAATTGTTTCTCACTCTCTAGTGTTCTTACCCAGCATCTCCAACTGTAAGTTTTATCCAGTGGTTCAGGCCTCCTTGGAGGAACTGTCAACAACCACCATCATCACTACGACTACAGAGAACGGAGAAAAGAAGAATCCTATTCTTGGTAATGGTTGTCTTTCTACGGGACAGAGAGGCAGAGCATGAAGCTGGGTCAAGGGAAAGAGAAATAAGAGGAATCCAGCAAGAACTTGGGCCTCTTTGGGAAAACTCTCAATGTTTTCTAGAAGCTTGTGATAAACACAAAGTTTATATTTAATGATAATTAGAAGAATAACTGACATTTATTTATTTACTTACTTATCTATCATCCACCATCTATCATGATTATAGGGAGTTCTGGGTATTGAAACATGCTTAACCAATGTAAATCAGCAACTCATGGGCAACTTGATAGTTTTAGAAAGGTCCCTGGGCACTGAAAGATTATGTATAACCAATATGAGTCAGAGGCAAGATTGGAACCCCGTCTTCCTGACTCTAAGGAAGATTTGCTATACTTGAGTACTTTAAACTTTAAAAATCACTTTCCATACATTATCTTAATTGAGCCTCTCAACAACCCAGTAAAACGAGTACTAGTACTAGTACAACCATTTTCTGGTTGAGGAAACTGAGAATCGGAGAAGAGATGATTTGCCCCGTAAAATAGTCTGTACCAGAAGTGAGATGCAAACCTAGCTCTCTCTTAACTCTTTTTTTTAACTTTTGAATTTGTAAACTCAAGGCTCAACATGTATCAGGCAGTTAATACATTTTTGATTTGTTGATTGACTCCATGACCACCCTCCTATCTACTATGCCACTTGGGAACATTAGCTTGCCTAAACACACACATAGGGAACTTTGCGATCGGACATCACTTACAGCCAAAGACACTGTCCTCAATACAAGTGAAGTTGAGCTGTAGGATACAACTTGGCATGGGGGACAAAATGAAATATGCATTTATTAAGCATCTACTATATGCCAGCCACTTTGCAAATATCATCTCACTTGATCCTCACAATAATCCTGCAAAGTATGTACTATTATTAACCCCATTTGACAGTTGAGGGAACTGAGGTTGACAGAAATTGAATGACTTCCCATGGCCACACAGGTATAAAGTGTTTGAAGCTGGATTTGAATTCAGGACTTATTGACTGCCACCTAGCTGCCTCTGAAATATTGCACTCACACTCAAGAAAGCCCTGGGTTCAAATCCTGCCTCTGATACTCCCTAGCTGTATATTTCATTGGCAAGATATCTCACCACTTTGAGCCTCAGTTTTCCCATCTATAAAAAAAAGAGGGTTGGATTAGACCTCCTATCCCCTGCTAATGTAGGTAACCTATCCTGCAGGTAACAAATAGAGTGCCACTGGAGTTTATAGAGGGGGATGTAGGAGGTTGACATGGTCAGACCTATGCTTTAGGAAGATCGCTGTGAAAGCTGAATGGAGGATGGACTGGAGTGGGCAGTAACTTTGGGCAGGGAGACCAAACAGCAGATTATTGCTGTAGCCCAGGCATGAGGTGATGAAGACCTGAACTAATGTGCTAGCAATGTCAGAGGAGAGATGCTGCTAAGGCAGAACTGCAGGACTCAGCAATTGACTGGATATGGGGTGGGGTAGAAGGGGCAGTGAGACTGAGGAATGGAAGATTTGAGACTGAATAAAAAATTCAACTTCTGAGGAAGCTCAAGGAATCTGATTTCACCCCAAGTCTAAGCCAGGAGACCCCCTGAGTTTATAGAAAAGCAGCTAGGGTCTAGTGGAAAGTACATAGGATCTGGAGCCACAGAGACCTGGATTGGAATATGGTCTCTGAGATACAGCCATAGACAGACAAACAGATAGACAGATAGATAGATGAAATGGAAAGATAGATACAGATAGATGGATGGATAAATATAGAGGAATGGATAAATATAGATATAGATGGAAAGATATAGATAGATGGATATAGAGATAAATGTATGTAGATATATATACAAACATGTGTGTGCATGTATGTGTTTATATATATATGTATGTGTGCATATACACACACATATATATATATACCAACTAGCTGCTCTGTACACACACACACACACACACACACACACACACACACACACATGCACGCTCACACAAATGTGGGCCTTGGTTTCCTCACATTCCCTAAGGAAGGTCCCATCCAGTTCTAAATATATGAGCCTATGATCCTCTAATCTGTCAGTCTAGTGATGCCCCTCTAGGCATTTTCTTCCTTTGTAAAATGAGTAGGTAAGGCACAGGGTGGCATAGTAAATAGAGAACCTGAGCCAGAGTCAGGAAGACTTGGGCTCAAATCCCACCCCTGACACTCACTTGGTTATACAACCCTGACAGGGCTATACTGGAACCAGCTGAACCTTAGAGACTCTTGTTAAATTTCCAGTGTGGACATTTATTTACACCTTGGAGATCAGCAAACGCTGCAAATCAGGGCTTGATTTCTTATTTTGTCCATAGTCTAGATCAAATAAAGTTATAGAGAAAATGTTAATAACTCAGATTAAACTTAAAAGTGTGGGCTGTGTACATATTTTTTTTTTTCAGATAACCATTTCCCAGCACATTCTTGGATGCTGGGCAAGTGACCCCAAACCCTTATATCTCTTCCTTCCCCAACTCTCTTAAGACTCTCAGCTATAGAGCAAATGCTGACCTCCTTTGGGAGAGTGAGTTTGCTTATGTGGCATTCCCTATAGAAATAAAATCACATGTCCAGATCAAAAAGAAAGAGAAATGGTTTGAACCAATGAATAGCCCTTCAGGTCCCTCTTATCTCTAAAATAAATGATCCTATCATCATCTTTTCTGGGTGACTTCAGGCAAGTTCCTCCCTTCTCTGGGTTCCAATTTCCTCCTTTGTAAAACAAGTAAATTAGACTGATTCTTTTTTTGCAAGTATTTATTATCTCTCCCTCCTAATATCTCCCTCCCAATTAAATAATGAAAAAAATGGGAGTTAAAACCCTCATGACAAATATGTAGAGTCCAGCAAAACAAATTCCCACATGGGCCATGTCCAAAAATACAAGATTAATTCTGCTTCTTGAGTTCATCCATCTCTCTGTCAGGAAGAAGATGATATTTTTCACCTTATATATTGGAGTGGATTCCCAGGCAACTAAATTGGGTATTGGATAGAGATTGTTGGACTTGGACTCAGAAAGACCTGAGTTTAAATCCCTCCTCAGATATTGCTAGCTGTTTGACTTTGGACAAGTCACTTAACTTCCTCAGCCTTAGTTTACCCATCTGTAAAATGAAGATCATAAAAGCCCTTTCCTCACAGGGTTGTCATGAGTATCTAATGATAACACACGTTCAATATTTTCCAGATGTTAAATCTATATATCAATGCCAGCTATTGTTATTATTACCAGATAACCACCAAAGTCCTTTCCAATTATGGTCAACCTTTGTCTTTCTTCTCCCCTTCCCTTGCCTACTCAGACACAGATGAGGACCTGCTTCTGAGGAAGAAATGGAGTATCGTGGTCAAGGCCCTGATTGCCATCACCCTGCTGATGAGTGTAATAGCCATAACAGTGTTTGTCATTTTTGAAGTCCCCTGCCCGGTAAGTTTGCTTCTTATAATGGAACACTGGGCCATCATCCTCCCACAACCCCAGTGACACTACCCTGGAAAGACTGGGTCTTAAAGAATCCTTTTGAGCAGATAACACCTATTGGCTCATTTTCTTTGAGGGGGAGAAGGGGCTGAGGCATTGATGGTAAAATTACCATCCTTAACTAAGTTTATTTTCTGCCTTCAGTGTGCATGTCCTGGAGCAGGGAACTTGTGCCATTGTCAAAAGTGGAGAAGACGGAAGGAAGATGGCATCAGTGGAGAGCCCCAGCCCGAGGCAACTGGAAGCCCAGTAACAGGAAAGCCTGAGAAGGAAAGTTGCATTCTTTTCATAATCTTCCCAATTGGCACGGCAAGGACGCTCACAGGCTAATAGTGTTTCATAGAGAGCTAATAGCTTTTGGAGAGTTGTTGCACAGAAGGGGGTGGGGGGACAAGTCAGACCTCTCACCCCCGGCCACAGAAGGCAGAACAAGGATCAGTGGGCAGAAGTGGCAGAAATAGCTCGGAAGAAAAATGTCTCAACAGTGAGAGCAATCCAGAAGTAGAGTAGGCTGCCTTAGGGAGATAATGTGGGGTCCCCTCTCCAATCCAGAGGTCTTTAAGTAAAGGCTCGTTGACTCTGTTGGAGATGCCAGAGGGGAGATTCTCAGCCAAGTACAGGTTGCACTCAGTGGTCTTTGGGGTCCCTTCCAAAATCAAGATTCTGTGATTCTGCCATTGTGGATGGCATACAGCTTTGAACTTGGACCCAAGACCAAAGTTCAAATCACACCCCCTACCCTTCACTTAATTGTGAGGTAGCTAGGGGGTGTAGTGGATGTTACACTGACCTGGAATCTGGAAAGACCTGAGTTCAAACCTTGCCTCAGATACTTGAGAGCAGCATGACCTTGGGCAAGTCACTTAACCTCTCACCTCAATTCCTCCATCTGTAAAATGAAAAAAATAATGGCACCTTCCACGTGAATCAAATGAAATAACACATTTGTAGCGTTTTGCAAACCTCAAAAACTAGCATTTGTTAGTTGTCCATGTGATCATGGGAAAGTTACTGAACCTAGGCCTCAGTTTCCTCCTAAATGACCTCTATGTCATTTAGAACTGCCTTCTTGGAGTTCTAGGTTTCTGATCCTATGATCCTGACCAGGCACATTAGAGGCAGTACTAGACTAAGGCACTTCAAACCTTCATGAATTCTTAGCAAAGCAGCTTCTTCATTCCTGCTCCTTTCCCAGTCATACATTAGGACTGTGTGTGCCACTGGCTCCCTCTGGTGTCTGACACAAATAGTGCAGCTACCGCAACCAGATCACTTTATGACACCACAGATTAAATTCCAGGTTCTTTCCAGGAATAGACCCCACTTTTGACTACAAGGAAGATTTGAAGGAGAGACCAGACCCCTTCTCTCCCTTCCCTAAAGCATTGTCAGTATCACTCAGGACTGAAAATATAGGGGTATCTAATTCTAAAGCTGAAACAAATTGTGGTTTCATTCATTGTTTTATTCATTTAACAAAGTTATTAAGCTTCAACTATGTGCAACTAGATATACAAAGACAAAAAAGAGTCCTGTCTTTAAAGGGCTAACATTCTTGGATAATCTCAGGGATCTGAAACTCTAACAACCAGGGAAAGGGGGAGGATTAAGAAAGGTTTTGGGGGCAGCTAGGTGGTGCAATGAAAAGAGCACTGGCCCTGGAGTCAGGACGATCTGAGTTCAAATACGACCGTGACACTTTCTAGCTATGTGACCTTGGGCAAGTCACTTAACCCCAATTGCTCTGCCTTGCCCCCTCCAAAAAGACCAAAAAAAAAAAAAGGTCTTGAATAGGAGGTAGCACCTGGATTGGGTTTTCAAGGATTTCTAAGACAAAGAGCTAAGATGAAAAAGAATCCTGTTCAACTCGTGCAAAGAAAGGAATGAAAGTTGAAAATGGAATGTCATATGCTGGAAACACAGAGTAGGTCCCTCTGGAATGCAGAATGTATGATGGGGAATCATTCTGCACTTGGGTCTCCTGGAGCTTTCTCAGATGACCTGTTGGTGGCCAGGTGATAATGGTGAGTCCTGCTGTCTGTCCCTAGAAGCTGCTCTTAAGCTTCGCATTATGGCGGATACTGGTGAATCCTGCCTTGGACCCTTATGTGTGTGTAACCATAGACAAGTCATCTCACTTCTCATCTTTGAAATGAGTCCCTCCCAGGACTGTTGCATGGCTCAAATGACACCATTATATAAAGCCCTTTGCAAACCTTAATGTTCTATCTCAATAAACAACACATTTATTAAGTACCTACTGTGTGCAGGTGTTGTGCTAAACCCCAGGGATACAGAGAAAGGCAAAAACCCGCCCAAGGACTTCAGTCTAATGGGAAAGACAGCGTGCAAGCAACTGTGATGAAGCTCCTGGGGGCACGGCGGGAAACCCGAGGACTCCAGGCAGGGGGCGTCCCCACCTGGTTGGGAATCAGACAACGCCTTGTCCACCAGGCTTCAAACCTACATGCCTTTTGATAATGTAGCCGTTTGACCTAGGTTTTGATGCAGAAAATAAAATAAGATCCTCATGGATCAGCATTGGGTTTTGTTTTTTTTTTGCCTTTTGGAGGACAATTGGGGTTAAGTAACTTGTCCAAGGTTACACGGCTAGTGTGTGTGTGTGTGAAGTGTCTGAGGCTGGAACCAAACTTGGGTCCTCCTGACTCCAGGGCTGGTGCTTTACTCACTGAGCCACCTAGCCGCGCCCCCTCAGCATTTGGTTCTTAGTGTGGTTGCAGGCATAGGGGCCCTTTCTGTTATTACAGAGAAGATCAGCCAGAGATGGACACTTTGGGCTCTAGGTTTTATCCTGTCTATACCTACACCATTCACACACCTTCTTAAAAGAGGGAGCCAAAGCATTTCCTACATTTTTTTTTTACCAGACCTGTGATTCCATCAGTGTGAGTCTTTTTGATCCATGCAAATTAGTGCCTGCTCTGCAACTTATAGTCTTACAGAGTTAACTGAGAAGGTCAATGATTTGCTCAGAGTCACATAGCCAGTGTGTATCAGAGGTGGAACTTGAACTCAGGCCTTATTGGCTCTAAGGCCAGTGCTCTGTGCAATATGCTATTCTGCTTCTTCTTACCAGGTCACAAAGAGGTGGAATGAAATGACCCCAGAACTATAGGAGAGATAATGCTTCCTGTTAATAACATATCACAGGGACTCATTGTGAACCCATGAAATAGCCTGTGAATCCATTATTTTGTATATTTCTTCTTGCTCTCTAGGTTGGACCCAAAAGGACGGAGGCTCCAAACTCGTCTTCTCCCAACAAGCCATTTGAGATTATCGTTATTCACCAGACATACTTCTGAAAATCTCTTTTTCTAAGTACAGACAGACTTTCACTCTGCCTTCTACACTGAACATCAGTGGTCAATATCATTCATGTTCCATATTCCTATTCTGTCTTCTCCCCCTCATTCATATGAGACTGAAATTTCTTATACAAATTATGAACTGCAAGCTGATATTAAAATCAAATTTTAAACACCAGTGAAGAATTTGAGTTCAGGACTCGAGTTACCTTTGTGCAGCCACAGACTTGGCTTATGTGACTCAGTCTGTGCATCTATTAAATAGGTATCCATCAATACACCTCTAATGGAAAAAATGGACAAATAAGGCTATCCTTTGATTGTGGCTCATTAGTGCCAAGATCAGTCATTACAATTTATTTCTTTTAAAAAAAATTTTAGGGGCGGCCAGGTAGCACAGCGAGTAAGAGCACCGGCTCCAGTGTTGGAATGACCTGGAGATCGAATCCTGGGCTCAGACACTTAGTACCCACCCAGAAACACCTGGCCGTGTAACCTTGAGCAAGTTACTTAACCCCAATTGCTTAGGGGCGGCCAGGTGGCTCAGCGAGTAACAGCACCGGCTCCCGTGTCGGGATGACCTGGATCAAATCTGGGCTCAGATACTCAGCACCACACCCAGAAAAAAAAAACTGGCCGTGTAACCTTGAGCAAGTTACTTAACCCCAACTGCTTAAAAAAAAAAAATTGTATTGATGCCCCACAGCTTCATTTTAGTGTTTACTTTGTTGTAGTCATTTTGTCTATTGTTACCCTGGTTCTGCTCACTTCACTCTGCATTGGTTCATACAAATCTTCCCATCCCATGCTTCTCTGTATTCCTTATAGTCACCATTTCTTACATCAAGATAATATTCCATTATATTTACATACCACAATTTGTTCAATCATTCCCCAATCAACCAACAAGCATTTATTATGCACCTACTATGTGCCAGGCATTATATTAGGCACTGTGGGACCACAAAGATAAAAAAAATAATAAAACAATCCTTGCTCTCAAGGAGCTTATACACTACTAGGGGAAACAGAAATACAAGTCAGTTGGGAAGAGATGGCCCTCATAGCTGGTGGGGGTGTTGTGGCTAGGAAAGGCATCCACTTTGTTTCTGGTTCTTTGCTCCTACAAAAAAATAGACTGTTATGAATATTTTAGTATCTTTGGGCCTTCCTTTCTGTGTTTGACCTCTTTGGGGGCACATGCCCAGCAGTGGGTTTTCTGGGCTAAAGGGCATGAACAGTTTTCTAACTTTTCTCACACAATTTCAAGTTGTTTTCCAGAATGGTTGTGTTGTTCAGTTAATAACTCCATCAGCATGAGACCAGGGTGTCATTTCTGAATGACAATCTTAGCTGCACAGTTAAGGTCATTGAAAATGACAAAAATAAAATACCTCTTCTAGTCACTGCAATAGTCTTGTGTGACCTCAAATCAAATAAGTCTATCAACACTATTGAAAAGAGTCTCCTCAGAGGTATTCCTCAGAGTCTTCCTTAATTCCATCCACAAAGATATTTTTCATGGTTAAATGGGCATTTGGTCTTTGAGACCCCTCTCTGAAGACAGCTATCTTTAGCCCAACAGCTCTGCCACCAACCTCTTGAGGTTTTGTATTCATGACCTGTCTTCTTCACTGGAATATAGGTGACAAAATCAAAGCTCCTTATACTCTTGGTATTTGAGAACCTGGATACCACACTGATTGAAAGCATATCTCATTGCTCCAAATGGATCCTTAGATTCTCATACACCATCTTTCTATCCTTGAATTAGTAATCCTGATCCCCATTTCATGAAGGTGATCCACAGTCTCCTGGTCAACAATTGTTGGAAAGATCCTCTAAAGTATATATCGGAGGAAGAGATGAGAGTGAGAAATGAAGCACAGGAAAAGACTGGTAGGATGGGAGTATATGGGTAAACCTCAGGGAGTTTTGCTCTGGGGCACGATCATGGGAGAAGGAACCCCATGCATGAGTAGGGTTCTGATCTCATGTGAGCAGGGTCATAAATCCTGAGTGGGAAGGGACCTCAGAAGCTATCTAGTCCAATCTTTTAAAATAGATAAGGAAACTGAGGCATAAGAACGTTAAGTAATTTCCCCAAGGTCACAGGGATAGTAAGCATCAGGGGCAGGATTTTAATTCATGTTCTTTGATTATAGAGTCAGTACTCTTGCTGCTTGCAATATTTTTCCTTGACCTGAGAGCTCTGGATTTTGGCTGTAATATTCCTGGGGGTTTTTCATTTTGGGGTTTCTTTCAGAAAGTGCATGATGGATTCTTTTGAATTCTCCTTTGTCCTCTGGTTACAAGAGATCTGGGAAGTTTTCTTTTATGATTTCCTGAAACATGATGTCTAGGCTCCTTTTTTTTTTTTTAATTCATGCTTTCAGATAGTTCAATGATTCTTACATTATCTTTCCTTGATCTATTTTCCAGGTCAGTTTTTCTTATGCAATGTTTCACATTTTCTTCTATTTTTCAGTCTTTTGAATGTTTATCTTGATATCTCATAGAGTCCCTAGTTTCCATTTGATTAATTCTAATTTTCAAGGAATTTTCTTCAGTATAGTGGTCTTCTTCTTCTACTACTACTATTACTACTACTACTACATAGCTCCCATTTGTTTTTCCATTTTTTTCCTCTACTGCTCTTATTTGGCTTTTAATTATTTTTTCCTCTAACTCTTCTAGCAATTCTTGTTGGGCCTGTGTCTGGTCTGAATTTTTCTTCGAGGCTTTGCTTATAGATGTTTTTGAGTTATAGCATTCTTTGTGCTTTGCCATTTCCTGTCACCATAGTAGCTCTTTATGGTCATTTTCTTTTTTTGGTTTGCTCATTCTTCTAGCCTCCTTCTTGAATTTGGACTTTATGTTAGTGCCATGCTCTAAATACATCTACTGGGGAAAGTGGAAAGTTCTGACCTGAATTTTTGTCCTTTTATGTCCTTTTACTACTTTCATAATTTAGTCTGGGAGGCTGCAAGTTTTCAGTGTTCTCAAATTAGTATGATCCAGGAAGAGGTTTGTTCATGACTCTCTTAATCTGAGCTCTGAAAATTCCTAACCCAGGTTTGGGACTTGTTGGCTTGTACATGGTTGAGTTTCAGTAGACTCTTGCTGGACTCTATCACTATTACACCACTGAGATGTTCAGAAGGTTCTGAGTGACTGAACTCCTGGCTCCCCTTTAGTCTGGGACTACTGTCTTCAATCCAAACTTCACAGAACAAATCCTCTTAATCAAAGGATTTGTTCTATAAAACTTGGACTTGGTCAAAAGGCTGCATCCAAGGACCTAGAAGGCCACATGTGGCCTTGAGGCCAGAGGTTCTCCACTCCTGAACTAGCACAATAGCATTTATGTATTTAGTAGAGATTTAGGGTTGACTCTTACAGGTAGCCTGTGTGAGGCAATCTCTACCTGCTCATTTTCTTTATTAACTCCTAGTTTCTAAGATAATAAAGGGGTATGCTTTGCTCTGTTGATATTACTTACTAAAATTACAATTTCTCTCATTAATTAATCAAATGGCTCTGTATCCCCACTCCAGTTTATTAAACTGAAGAAACTTCTTTTCCCATAAGTATTTGTTCCTATAGCAGATATAGATGCTACAGATACACATATGTATATATGTATATGTATACACACATATGTAATGCTCTAATCTCCTAACCTTAAATAAACATTTATGTTGCTGACTATGCTATTTATTTACAGTGTAACAAACAATAAAGATGTAAATGATTATGAGAATGTTCACAATCATCATTACAACTGCTGACTTCTCAATTCTAGAAACACAGTTCCCAATATTTAGCTCTCTCAAGACACCATTTAGGTAATAAAGGCTTTAGTCATTTCTCAAGAACTTTTTAAAAATTTCTCTCCACAAGGTAAGTTTTAGATTCAGTTTTCTAAGGAAATAAGTTCTCTTAATCTTTTCCTCCTCTGTCTCTCTTCAAAACATCACAGTTTTGAAGTCTCTCCAGAATGGCAGTTAAGCCCTTGGTCTCCTCACAGGTCCCCTCAAAGAAAGACAATTAAAAAACAATTAAACTATCCAAAATTCCATTGCCTCTTAACAATACAGTAACAGTATCTACACTCTCTGTAGAAAAGTCCATTAAAATTGGTGTTAAGTGTATATCATTAAATAAGTATAAGGTTAACTTTGTTTTAAATTTTGACTATAATAGCAAATGCTACACACTCTATGTTGGATCACCATAATATGTTCCTCAGGCAACATGGTCATCTGCTCAAAAAAATTTTTAAATAAATTTTTTCCACTTAAATTATTTTTTAAAATTTTGAGTTCTAAAATAAAATAAAATAAAATTTTGAGTTCTAAATGCTCTCTCTTCCTTCCCTCCCCACTCCTTGAAAAGGCAAACTATTTGATATATTAGATTATTGTACAGTCATGTACAGTCATGTGAAACATATTTCCGTATTAGTCATGTTGTAAAAGAAAACATCAACCAAAAAAATAAATTTTTTAAAAGTATCTTTTCATCAGCATTCAGACTCATAATTTCTTTCTCTGGAGATGGATAGCATTTTTCATTATATATCCTTCAGAATTGTCTTGGACCATTGTATTCTTGGGAATAAGCTAAATCATTCACAGTTGATCATTATACAATATTGCTGTTACTGTGTATACTGTTCTTCTAAAGCAATGCTCATTTCATCTTGCATCAGTTCACGTAAGTCTTTCCAGGTTTTTCTGAAAACGTACTGCTCATCATTTCTTATAGCAAAATCGTATTGCATCACAATCACAGACCACACCACAATTTGTTCAGCCATTTCCTAGTTAATGGGCATCCTCTCAATTTCTAATGCTTTGTCACCACAAAAAAAAACCTGCTATAAATATTTTTGTACATAAATGTTCTTTTCCTTTCTTTTTTACTCTCACTGGGATACAGACCTAGTAGTGGTATGCAAGGTTTTATAGTCCTTTGGGCATAATTCCAAATTGCTCTCTAGAATGGTTGGATCAGTTCCCACCTCCAACAGTGCATTAGTGTCCCAATTTTTCCACATCTCCAACATTTGGATTTTCCTTTTCTGTCATATTAACCAGTCTGACAGGTGTGAGTTGGTACCACAGAGTTACTTTAATTTGAATTTCTCTAATAATCATTTAGAGCATTTTTTCATGTGATCATAGATAGCTTTAATTTCTTCATTTGAAAACTGCCTATTAATATCCTTTGGCAATTTATCAATTAGAAAATGACTTGCATGCTTATAAATTTGACTCAGTTCTCTATATATTTGAGAAATGAGGGCATCATCAGTTAAACTTGCTGTAATTTTTTTTTTTTAAGCAATTGGGGTTAAGTAACTTGCTCAAGGTTACACGGCCAGTTATTTCTGGGTGTGGTGCTGAGTGTCCGAGCCCAGGATTCGATCTCCAGTTTGTCCCAACACTGGAGCTGGTGCTCTTACTCACTGAGCCACCTGGCCACCCCTAAGCAATTGGGGTTAAGTAACTTGCTCAAGGTTACACGGCCAGGTGTTTCTGGGTGGGTGCTAAGTGTCTGAGCCCGGGATTCGATCTCCAGGTCTTCTCAACACTGGAGCCGGTGCTCTTACTTGCTGTGCTACCTGGCCGCCCCTAAACTTGCTGTAATTTTTAAAAATTATGATTACTATGTATTTCCCTCCATTCTATTTTTCCTTTTTATCCTTCTCTCTCTTCTTTTACCCTGTCCCTCCTCAAAAGTACTTTGCTTGTGACCACTGTCTCCCCCAATCTGCTCTCTCTTCTATCAGCTCCCCCCCCCCATTTTCTTATCCCCTTCCCCTTCTACTTCTCTGTAGGATAAGATAGATTTTTATACCATTCTGAGTATGTATGCTTTTCCTTCTTTGAGCCAATTTCAATGAGGAAGGCTCAAGTATTGTTTGTCACCCCCCTCTTCATGTTTCCCTCCACTTTAAAAGCTCTTTCCTACCTCTTTTATGTGAGATAATTTATTCCTTTTCTACTTCTCCCTGTACATCCCTCTTTCTCACCTGTTTATTTTTTTAGATATCATCACATCATAATTATCCCTTTCTCACCCCTTTATTTTTTTTAGGTATCATTCCATTATAGTTAATTCATATCCATGCTTCTGTCTATGTACACTCCCTCTAACTGCCCTAATAAAGATAAAGTTCTTAGGAGTTACAAGAATCATCTTCCCATGTAGGAATGTAAACAGTTTAAACTTACTGAATTCCTTATGATTTTTCTTTCCTGTTTGCCTTCTTTAAGCTTCACTATTCAGCTCTTGTCTTTTCATCAAAAATGCTTTAAAGTCCACTATCTCATTGAATATCTGTTCTTCCCTCCAAAAGATTATACTCAGTTTTGCTGGGTAGATGATTCTTGGTTGTAAATTAGCTCCTTTGCCTTCCAGAATGTCACATTCCAAGCTCTATGATCCTTTAATGTAGAAGCTGCTAAAATTTGTGTTATCCTGACTATGGCTCCATGATATCTGAACTGTTTCTTTCTGGCTGCTTGCAGTATTTTCTTCCTTGACCTAGGAGCTCTGGAATTTGGCTATAATATTCCTGGGAGTTTTCATTTTGAGATCACTTTCAGGAGGTGATCAGTGGATTCTTTCTATTTCTATCTGACCCTTTGGTTCTAGAATATCAGGGAAGTTTTCTTTGATAATTTCTTGAAAGATGACATCTAGGTTTTTTTTTGTCATGGCTTTCAGGTAGTCCAGTAATTCTTAAATTATTTCCCCTTGGTCTATTTTCCAAATCAGTTGTTTTTCCATGAAATATTTCACATTTTCTTCTTTTTTTCATTCTTTTGATTTTGTCTTATTGTTTCTTGCTGTCTTATAGAGTCAAAAGCTTCCATAAGCTCAGTTCTAATTTTTAAGGATTATTTTCTCCAGTGAGCTTTCACACCTCCAATACAATTTGGCCAATTCTGTTTTTTAAGGAGCTCTCTTCAGTGAATTATATGTATATATATATATTTCCATTTGGTCATTCTGCTTTTTAAGGGATTCCTCTCTTTATAGGACTTTTTGTGCCTCTTTTACCCTTTCGCCTATTCTGTTGTGTTTTTTTTAAGATGTTATTTTCTTCTGTATTTTTTGTGCCTCCCTTACCAAGCTGTTGATGTTTTGTTTTGTTTTTTTATGATTTCCTTGCATCACTTTCAGTTCTTTTCCCAATTTTTCCTTCACCTCTCTGATTTTTAAAATCTCTTCTGGTTCTTCCAGAATTTTTTTTTTTTGTCTGAGACCAATTCACATTTTTCTTTGAGGCTTTGTCTGTAGCTATTTTGACTTTGTTGTCTTTTTCTGAGTTTGTGTTTTGATCTTCCCTGTCATCATAGTAACTTTCTGTGGTCAGATTCTGTTGTTGTTGTTGTCGTTTGCTCATTTTTCTAGCCCATTTCTTGACTTTAAGTTGGGCCTCCTGGAGTGGAAGGGACACTGTTTCAAGCTACAAGTCTTTTATGTTGCTGTTATCAGAGCTAATTCTGAGGATCTGTAAGTTTTCAGTTCTTCCAAAGTGATATGCTTTAAGAAGAGGTATGATTACTGTTCTCCTGGCCTGTGAGTAACTAAAACCACACTTTTCCGCCCTGGAAGAGTGACCTGGGTCCTCACTCCCCTATAGCCACAGGCTCTAGAGTATGTTAGTGCTCCTCCTTGTCCTGAGCCTGCAACTAGGGACCTCTACCCAGTGCCAACACAGGGACTGCGATAATCCCTTCTGACCACTTATCCAACCCCCTTATCTGGGAGCTGGGAGCTCCGGAAGCCATCGCTGCATTCCACTCTCACCTCATGAAACAGACCTTTCCTGCCAACTTTCTAAGTTGTCTAGAGCTAGAAAATTGTTTCTCCCTGTCCTTTTGTTGGCTCTGCCCCTCCAGAATTCATTTTGAGGCATAATTTTAAAGTTGTTTGGAGGGAACTCGGGAGGAAAAGGGAATTTGTGAATCCCTGCCTCCACTCCACCGTCTTCATTGTGCCCCCTCCGTCTGCTCAACATTTTTTAAAAATTAGAGAGTAAATTGTGCCAGGATTAAAATCTTGATTTTTCTTTCTTTTTTAATTTAATACTAATTAGTGGTTTTGGTCTATACTTTCATTTCTTTGCTTCTCTGGTTTAGACATTAGGATTATATTTGTGCCACAAAAATTTTAATTTGAGTGGGATGGGTATTATTTATGTAAACATTTGGTAATATTTATTTGTACAAAGTCTGGAACAGGGTTTCCCCCCGCTTTGGTAGTTCCTTTACTTCAAATTCCTTTTTTGAAACAGGATTGTTCAAGAGCTCTATTTGGTGTCTTGTTAATTTGGATATTTAAAATTTTTGTAGGTAATCCTCTGTTTCATTTAAATTTTCAGCTTCGTAGGCATTTAATTGCATATATTATACTGATAATTCTTCTGATCTCTTCTGTTTGTTGTGATGTTGCCTTGTTCATTTAAAACTTTTTTTTTAAATATTTTGAGTTCTGGAGATAGTCTCTATCCTAGGCAGAAATGGGTCATGTCAGGTGACAACTATGGGGACTAGGAATCTGCTTGGTATCTTGTAGAATAACCTGCACCTTTGGTCATCTTCCCTGAAGAGTGGAAAGAGAAATGAAAACTAATGTCCTGACCTTATGGACACTCTTTAGGGGCTTGACATGATGGGAATTTTCCCAGCCTCTGCTGAGGAATTTATCTTACCTTAAGCCCAGGACTCAGAAAATTCAGAGATTATTTGCTAAGCAAGCACTAGCCTGGCATGGAGATTGAAGCAATAAATCCCAGTTTAGCCTCAGGAACACCTCTGGAACTGTGGGTCAAGGACATTATTATATATTCGTTAATTTATTTTTATTTGTAAAATAGTAATTTTCATTCATGTCTTTTGATTGAAACTCAAAGTCATTTCCAAATATAGTATACTCCGAAATCCATGCAATAAACAAAGAAAAATGTGATAAAGAAAAACAATTAAAGAAAACCAACGGATAGACTAACCTCTTCTGACATGCACCATTCCTCATTCAGTATGCCATACCTCTCTAATGAAAAAGGAGCAATATCTTTCCTTCTCTTTCTGAAGATCAAGGTTGGCCAATAATAATGGTGATGATATATTAATTATTAAATAATATTGCTAAGTATTAATACCAATTACATAAATAACGAATAAATATGAACATTGATGGATATATTATAAAAATAAAATATCAACAGTTAAAATTAATAATATAATAATAGTAATAAGATATTGCTATGCTGTGTTAGTATAGCATTTATATAACACCTACTATGTGTTTTAAAAATAAGTGCTTTAAAAATATCTCATTTGATCTTCATAACAAACCCTGAGAAGCAAAGGAGGAAAAGGAAATATGCATTTATATAGCATCTACTAATATGCTAGGCATTGTGCTAAGGGTTTGACAAATGTGATTTCATTTGATTCTCACAGCCCTTCAAGGTAGATGGTATTATTATTTCCCCATTTTACAGTTGAGAAAACTGGGGCAAGCAAATGAAATTACTTCCCCAAGGTCAAACAGCTAAGACATGTCTGAAGCTGGATCTGAATTTAATCTTTCTGTCTCCAAGCCCAGAGCTCTACCCACTATACCATACAGCTGCCTCACTGCAGCTACTCAATGTTTGGCTCTTTTTAATGTCCTTTTTTTCAACTTCCATCCATTCATTTATTCAGCACTGCTAAATGGTATGTACGGGTATGCCATGCATGAATCTGTTCTGCAACTCAGGCCAAGGAACATACTCATATAAATGCCAGGCTAAAGAATATTCAACTAGGTTGGCTTCTCTTTTTTCTTAAAGATCAGATGTTAAAGCTATTCACAAGTCAGTCCACCCTAATTAGCAAAGGAGCTTTGAATGACTCTGTTTCTGACTTAGGCCAGTTCACCCTTTCTCAGGCAACCTGGTCTATTCCCATCTCACATTCCAGCTGGTTCACCATATCTATGCCAATTTTGCATAGAAACCCAATTGATTTAGCCCAATATAGCTTAGAATATCTAAGCTAAAAGGATCTGCCAGCTTCAACCTCTCCAGTAGCAGGCATGTGCCACCACACCCAGTGGTGCCTCATTATTTTAAAATTAAAACAACCAATAAAGATTTATTAAGTGCCAATCACATGCCAGGCACTGTGCTAAGCTCTGGGGATAAAATGAACAAAAGTTGAAGGTCTCTGGTCCACAGCTTCAGAGGTTAGCTCCTAAACTAAGTCTTATTCCTCTAATCTCTTTGCCAAGTAGATGCTACCAGCACTTCTTAAACTGTGGATCATGACCCTATGTTGGGGGTGGGGGGGGTCTCAAAAAAATTGGCAACTAGGGCAGGTAGGTGGCGCAGTGAATAGAGCACCGGCCCTGGAGTCAGGAGGACCTGAGTTCAAATGCGGCCTCAGACACTTAACACAAAACTAGCTGTGTGACCTTGGGCAAGTCACTTAACCCCAACTGCCCTACCTTCCCCCCTCCAAATAGCAAAAATAAAAATCTAAAAAAGAAAAAAAAAAGAAAGAAACAGCAAAAAAAAATTTTGGCAACAAAAAAAGGTTTTTGAATGCACAGCAACCAAAAATTAATAAAAAATCAAATGTATAATGAGTCCAAGGTGTTTCTGGCAGTGCTTGTCCAGGTTGTATAGCACAACTTCACTGCAGCCTTGGTTCTGAATACAAAGCACTGCACATGTTCTCAGGTCATGCAATGCCAATGAACACTGGTGAAACCATGAATAGAAAAAATTTAAGAAGCCCTATCTAGACAATCAGAATTTCCGATGTCAGAGTGGCAGAATGAGTAGTAGGTTGGCAATCAGAAGACCTAGGTTCTAGTTCTAGCCCTGTTCCTAATTATGTGATCTTTGGCAAGTTTATTTACTATTCTGTGCCTCAGCTGCCTTCTCTGTAAAAATGAAGGGGTTAGACTACTCATCAAAGTTTGCTTCTAGTTCTGCTAAGCAGCACATTTAATGGAGCAAATTTTGCCACAAATAGTTGCACCAAAGTGCAAACCTACCTATGAGAATTATGGAAAGTAACTGTGCATTAGACCTAGAAAAACCAAGCACAACAGTTAAGATTTAAAAATGCAACAGAAGCAATAGTAATAAAAAAAAAAGCAAGAGTAATCAAAAAAAGAGAAATAGCTATAAACTCCTAAAGACAGGGCCAGACCAGCATCTGCAGGGCCAGTGCCTAAGCCATCACAGGAAATGGTCAGACCAGAACCTAGATAGAACATGTTCAACCCATAAGATCAGAAGTCCAATCTGAACCACCTCAGAAAACAAAGTCAGAATACCAGTTGGGTAACCCAATGTCTATGCAGACCATGCCCAAACCAGAGGAAATATAGCAAGAGAAAAGGCCAGGGCAGTAATTGGCAAGCAAAGCACCAGCTTTAGGATCTTGTAGGAGGCCTGCTGACAGTACAGTTAACATTTGCTTGGGGCCCAGAAGTATCACAGTAAGACACAAAGCCAATCATTCAAGACTGTGCAAGGAGACAGAGACAGAAAAGCCACAGTCAAAATCTAAGCCCAGCCACCAGGAAAGCTAAGTGAAACCTAGGAATTCTTGAAGGAGAGGAGGTTTAGTCTTAGCCACCGTATCCAGGCCTAAGCAGAATTTATCCACACCATGAGTGAGTATGGGGTAGCAGAGTCTGACCCAAACACAAAGCCTCAATCCAGAAACTGAGGATGAAAATATAAGTAAACAGAAGGAAACATGGAACAAAATGAAGAAATACCTTCTCCCTATACCAAGATACAGTCAAAATGGGTACATGATTTAGATATAAAGAGTGATACTATAAGCAAACTAGGAGAGCAAGGAATAGTTTACCTGTCAGTCCAATGGAGAAGGAAAGACTTTTATGAGCAAACAAGAGATAGAGAACATTACAAAATGCAAAATGGATAATTTTGACCAAACTGAAAAGTTTTTGCACTGTCAATGAAATTAAGATTAGAAGGGAAGCAGAAAGCTGGGAAACAATTTTTATAGCCAGTGTCTCTGGTAAAAGACTCGTTTCTAAAATATATAGAGAACTGAGTCGAATTTATAAGAATACAAGGAATTCCCCAATTGATAAGTGGTCAACAGATATGAACAGTTTTCAGAGGAAGAAATTAAAGCTATCTATACTCATATGAAAAAGTGCTCTAAATCACTGTTGATTAGAGAAATGCAAATCAAAACATGTCCTTTTTTTCCAACCTTCATTCACTCATTTATTCAGATATCACACTTATCAGACTGACAAAACAAAACAGGAGTAGACAACACAGGAAAATGATAAATGTTGGAGAAGATGTGGAAAATTAGAATACTAATGTCTTTGGAGGAGTTGTGAACTGATCCAATAATTCTAGGGAGCAATTTGGAACTATGCCCAAAAGGCTATAAAATTGTGCATACCCTTTGACCCAGCAATACCACTTCTAGGGCTAAGAGAACATAAAAATGGGAAAAGGACCCATATGCACAAAAATATTGATAGCAGCTCTTTTTGTGATGTCAAAGAATTGGAAATTGAGGGGATGCCCATCAATTGGGGGATGGCTGAACAAGTTGTGGTATATGAATGTAATGGAATATTATTGTGCTATAAGAAATGATGAAGAGGCAGACTTCAGAAAAACCTGGAAAGATTGATATGAACTGATACTGAGTGGAGTGAGCAGAACCAGAAGAACATCATACACAGTAAGAGCCAGAGTCTGTGATGACTGATTTTGGTAGACTCAGCCCTTCTCAGTAATACAAGGATCTAAAACATTTCCAAATGACTCATGATGGAAAATGCCATTCACATCCAGAGAAAGAACTATGGAATCTGAATGCAGAGTGAAGCAGACTATTTTCTTTTTTTGTTTTTTCCTTTCTCATGGTTTCTCCCATTCAATTCTTCTATACAAGAGGACTAATGTGAAAATAGATTTAATAGGAATGTATATGTAAAGCCTATATCAGATTGCAGGCTGTTCTAGGGACAGAGCAGGTGGAAAGGGAGAAGGCAAAGGAAGGGGGGGAAATTGAAAACTTATGGAAGTAAATGTTGAAAACTAAAAATTAATTAAATTTTTTAAAAATGGTAAAGGGACCCACATGTACAAAAATACTCATAGCGGCTCTTTTTGTGGTGTCAGAGAATTGGAAATTGAGGGGATGTCCATCAACTAGGGAATAGCTGGACAAGTTACGGTATACAAAATGTAATGGAATACTATTGTGCTATAAGAAATAAGTAGGTGGACTTCAGAAAAAAAACTGGAAAGACTTATATAAACTGATGCTGAGTGAAAAGAGCAGAACCAGGAGAACACTGTACACAGTAACAGCCATATTATGTGATGATTGATTTTGGTAGATTTAGCTCTTCTCAACAATGCAAGGACCTAAGATAAATGCAAAAGACTCACGATGGAAAATGCTATCCACATCCAGAGAAAACCTTGGAGTCTTAATGCAGATAGAAGCACACTATTTGTTCTCCTTTTCTTTTGTTGCTTTGTTTTTTTCTTCATTTTTAGTTCTAATTCTTCTTTACATTGGAATTAATGTGAAAATGTTTAATATGAATGCATAAGTAGAGCCTATATCTATATATAGAGCAGTCTTGGGGAGAGGGAAGAACAGAGAGGGCAAGAAAATTTAAAACTCATTATGGAAGTGAATGTTGAAAACTAAAGATAAATAAATTTTTTTTTTCAAAGAAATACCTTCTAATGACAGAAGTCTGAGTGGTAAACCCAGAAGGAAAGAATAACTCCACATTAAGACCAAGTAGAGTAGAAAAGAAAAGAATCACCTGGCCACTAGGACAGTAAGAGTATCTGAAAAAAAAAATAGAACAAGAGATAGAAAATGTAAAGTTAAAGGAAATAACAGCAAGGAAGAAAAATAATAAGGAGAAATAACAGCTTGGAACATTTGGTGATAAACCTTACCCAAGAAATGAATTCCCTGAAAGTTAGAATGAGTAAGAAAAATAGAAAAAACATGACAACAAGGAATATTAAAACATCAAAAGATTGAAAAACTAAGGTATACACCATCAAATCCACCTAATTTCTTCTAGCTAAGCAGGTAGGTGGTATAGTAGACGGAGTCCACTGTTTGGAGTCAAGAAGACCTGAATTAAAATCTGCTCTCACACACTAGCTGTATGACCCCAGGATATGAAACTTAACCTCTGTTTATTTCAGTTTCCTCAACTGTAAAATGGAGATAATAGTAGCACCTACCCCTCAAATCAAATGAGGACCAAATGAGATATTTGTAAAGATCCTTAGTGCCTGGCAAATAACAGGTGCTATGTAAATACATGCTTATTCCATTCCATTCTAATATTCTGGATTCCTCAAAACTCTAACAGACCAAATAATTCTTTCTGGGAACAAGTTCTTGAGCCTGGCACAAAGGAATTTCAAGTATCACATAATCAATCAGAACTGAAGTAACCTTTCCTAATGATTTTTAAGAACTGAAGTGTCAATTCAATCATGAGTTATCTGTTGGTATCTCAACCTCCACATGGCTAAAGTAGATCTTAATATCATTTTCCCTACAACCTGCCCTTCCTCCAAAACACTCTTATTTTTCCATGTTAGGAAACTTGGCCATCATATAGTCCAAGATTTTTTTGTTTTGTTTTTTAACTATTTTTTTTGATCAGCAAAAATCTATTCAAACTCCTTCCCACTCTACCCCCAATTAAGAAAAGAGAAATACAAAATTCCTGCTGCAAACATGTAAAGCCAAGCAAAACAAATTCCTGTATTGGTCACATGGGGAAAAACAAAAGCCTTTGCATTCAGAGTCTTTCACTTCTCTCTCAGGAAGTGGATGGCATTTTCATCATTAGTCCTCTGTAATTGTGCTTGGTTATTGCACTAAGAGTTTCTAATTCTTTCAAAGTTGCTCATCTTTTAGCCTATTGTTGCTCTAATTCTTCCCACTTTACTTTGCATCATTTCATACTAGTCTTCTCAAGATGAAGAAATCATGAATCCTTTTCATCATTTCTTAAAGAACAGTATTCTATCACAATAATTTGGTCAGCCATTCTCTAATTGATGGTCACCCCTTCAGTTTCTGTTGAAGGCACTACTATCCTGCCAATTACAAGGTTTGTAGCCTCTGAGCCACAGTTTTTCCCTCTCCCTCATATCCGATCATTGATCAAATCTTGCTAATTATCGCCCCCCCCCAAACCTGCCTAGCATCTGTCTACCTTCACTCCACTTTTCATGCAGACTCTTATCACCTCTCATCTGGACTATTACAATAGCCCCTAATTGTTCTTCTTTCTTCTAAGCTCTGAACTCTCCAATCTGCTAAAATCATCTTCCTAAATTATAGGTCTGAATAGTTAAAAACCTTCAATGGTTCCTATGGCCTTTAGGATTAACTACAAATTCTAGAAAGCATGACACAGTCAATCTCTTCAGGTGGTCCTGAGTATCCAGAAGTCTCTATTCTCAGCTGGGGCTGAAAATATTAAGTCTAGGCTCACAGCCAGTCTTTAGCAAAGCTAGTCCAAGCACTCACTGTGAACATTAATGATGTAAACCTTTTGGTTTACTGGGGTTTAGGGGGCAGGGCAACTTTTTAAACAGCCAATTCAGGCCAGCTGAGGGTCTTCTTCCATCTCCTGATTAGTGCTGTCAAATTATCAAATTTTCCCTGGCAAAAGTAAAGATTTCAGAGTTCAAGAGCTATGAAATATATGAAATACTTATTTTTTTTAGCACCTTTATAGATGTCAAGTTATTTTGTTAGGTAAAAGAACATAAAAACATATTCTGTATAATTAGAATGGCTCCTAAAATGATGGTGCTTTGTAAATTATATTTGAAATCATTGTTTATTCAAGCATAAATTATAAATTCTCCATGTGAATTTTATTTTAGAGGATTTAAATGACTAAATACCAGTTTTGTTACCTATTAGCAGGTGGCTTGGAATAGCAGACTGAATACTGGGCTTAAAGCCAGAAAGACCTGGGTTCAAATTCTATGCCTTATGCTGAGCCAGTCCATTAATCTTTCATCTGTAAAATGAAGGTTATTGGACTAAATGGCCTCTGAGGTTGCTTCCAGCTCTGAGTCTAGTGTCTTGTGATACACATGCAATGTCACGGGGCCAAGACAAGGATGGTTCCAACTTCCTGGGAAAGTTCACCAGGTATCTAAATTCTATAGAGATACTATTATACCATCACTCTAACTGGAATCTTTGAGTTAATTAATTCTAACAAACTTTTCCTTGAATTCACTCAGCCAATGTTGTACAGGAACACCTCATTTTATTGTGTTTTGATTCACAGATACTGAATTTTTTACAAATTGAATGTTTGCAGCAACATTGCATCAAATAAGTCTATGATGCCATTTTTCCAACAGCATGTGCTCACATCATGTCTCTGTGTCAAATTTTGGTAATTCTAACAATATTTTATACTTTTAATTGTTATTATATATGTTATGACGATCTGTGATCAATGATCTTTGATGCTACTATTGTAATTGTCTTGGGCTCTATGAACAGTGCCCATAGAGGACAGAGAACCCAAACAATAAATGTGGTGTGTATTCTGACTGCTCCACCAACAGGCTGTTCCTGTCTCTCTCCCTCTCCTTGGGCCTTGCTATTTCCTGAGATACAACAATAATAAAATTAGGCCAATTAGTAACCCTAAGTGTTCAAGTGAAAGGAAGAGTCAGTCAGTATGGCAAAGTTCATTGTCATCTTATTTTAAGAAAGTGCCCCAGCTACCCCAACCTAAAGGGTACCCCAACCACCATTCCGATCAGTCAGCAGCCATCAACATCAAAGCAAGACCCTCCATCAGCAAAATGATTATAACTCACTGAAGGTTCAGATGATAGTGTGCATTTTTTTAGCAATAAAGGTATGTACATTTTTTAGACATAACACTATTGCACACTCTACAGTGTAAAGATAACTTTTATATACACTGGGAAACCAAAAAATTTGTGTGGCTCACTTTATTGAAATATTCACTTTATTGCAGTGGTCTGGAACCAAACCTGCAATATCTCCAAGTATGCCTGTGCTCCTTAGGGTCACTTGTCCCTCTAAATTGTTTACTTAGAACAGAAGGATCTATGATTAAGAGCTAAAAGAGAATTCAGAAGTCATCTAATCCAAATTCCTCATTTTAAAGAGAAGAAAATTGAAGCACACAGAAGTTAAATGACTTATCCAGAGTCACACAGGTAATACAAGGTGGAGCTAGCATTTGTACCCAAGACATTGGACTCAAGTAGAACTATTTTTACAATACCAGGATGCTTCTTACCTCATCTTCCTTTAATCTCTGTCATTTATGTCAGATTACAGATTTACAACAGGAAGGTACCCCCTCATTTTGTAAATGAGAAAATGGAAGCCAAGGGAGGTTAACTGATTTACCCAAGGTCACACAGATAGTAAACAACAGAGGTAGAACTAGAATCCAGGTCCTCTCTCTAGCACCAGTGTTCTTCCAACTGAACCCATCTTCTTCCTTTTGTGACAAGTTGTCAGAAACCCCTTTCCATTCCTAACTCCCTCACATACCATCAATACCTTGTTTATCAAATATTCAGCTTAAGCTTCAAGTGTGCTCTTTGGTTTTCCCTTTCTACTGTAAACAAACTCTTGGTCATCTTTAATCTTTTCTTTTTTTTTTTACATTTTAACAATTTATTTTTATTTTTCAACATTTACTTCTACAAGATTTTGCATTCCAATGTTCCTCCCCCCAAGATGGCATGCAATTGTACACATGCACAATCATATTAAACATATCTCCACATCAGTCATGTTAGGAAAGAAGAATCAGAACAAAAGGGAAAAACCATGAGAAAGAAAAAAAAGAAGAAAGTGCGCTTCAATATGCATTTAGAATCTATAGTTCTTTCTCTGGATACAGACAGCATTTTCCATCATGAGTCTTTCAGAATTGTCTTAGATCATAATATTGCTGAGAAGAGCTAAGTCTATAAAAGCTGATTCTTGCACAATGTTGCTATTACTGTGTACAATGCTCTCCTGGTTCTGTTCACTTTACTCAACATTAATTCATATAAATCTTTTCAGGTTTTTCTGAAATCCACCTGCTCATAGCATAATAGTATTCCATTACATTCATATACCACAACTTGTTCAGCCATTCCCCAATTGATGGGCATTCCCTCAATTTCCAATTCTTTGCCACCACAAAAAGAGTTGCCATAAATATTTTTGTACAGGTGGGTCCTTTTCCCTTTTTGATAATCACTTTGGGATACAGACCTAATAGTGGTACTTCTGTTTCAAAGGGTATGCACAGTTTTATAGCACTTTGAGTATAGTTTGGAATTGCTCTCCAGAATGATTAGATCAGTCCACAACTCCACCAAAAGCATTAGTGTTCCAATTTTTCTACATCTTCTCTAACATTTATAATTTTCCTTTATTTTCATATTAGCTGATCTGACAGGTGTGAGATGGTACCTCAGAGTCATTTTAATTTACATTTCTCTAATCAATAGTGAGTTAGTGCATTTTTTTCATATGACTATAGACAACTTTAATTTCTTCCTCTGAAAACTGCCTGTCCATATCCTTTGACCATTTATCAATTAGGGAATGACTTGTATTCTTATAAATTTAACTCAGTTCTCTACATATTTGATAAGCAAGGCCTTAATCAGAGACACTGATTGTAAAAATTATTTTCCAGCTTTCTGCTTCCCTTCTAATCTTGGTTGCATTGGCTTTGTTTATGCAAAACCTTTTTAATTTAATGTAATCAAAATGATCCATTTTGCATTTCATGATGTTCTTTATCTCTTCTATGGTCATAAATCCTTTCCTTCTCCATAGATCTGACAGGTAAACTATTCCTTACTCTCCTAATTTGCTTATGGTATCACCCTTTATAGTTAAATCATGTACCCATTTTGACCTTATCTTGATATACAGTGTAAGATGCTCCATCTGTTCTTAATATATGTCTCTACCCTCCTGCATTAACCAGAATGAGACTTTCCATTGCTATGATTTCTTTCCTCTGTAATGCTAGCCATAGACTTTTAAGACTACCATGCATGGTAGATTAGAGGTAGCCACCCTGCTGAACCTTCCCAACATTCCTCTCTAAATAATTTTAAAACACCACCTCAAATCAAATTTTGGAGTGCCAGAATCAAGAAAAAATCAGGGTGAGATAGTTTTTTAGCCGAAGAAAACTTAAGAGATAGGCAAGAGAATTCTGTAACCCTGGGGTAGAGGTCTGTCTGGAGCCCACACATGTCTTGGTGGCAATGGCATTTGCAGCAACAGCTTCAGGAACTCTTGTACAACTTCTCAGAAAGAGATTACAGCAGACCCTTGGGCTGGCACTGGATACAACTAGTGCTAACTGGCCATTCTGTTGCTGTTCTAGGTTGCAGTTCCAGGGCAGAGAGAAGCATTGGTTGTCAGTCACAAGGGAGGAGGGACCTTGGTCACAGTACCAAAACAGCAAGCAACACTAAGATGTGAACCTGCAGAGAAGCAGGGGCCCTTCTTTGATAAAGACTAGAGTACAGACCAGGAGAGCAGTAACCATATCTCTACCAGGATCACACCACCTTAGAAACACCAAAAACTTGCAGATGCTGAGAACTAGCTCTGAAAACAGGGGCAGCCAGGTAGCGCAGCAAGTAAGAGCCCTGGATCCAGTGTCAGGATGACCTGGGGATCGAATCCCAGGCTCAGACACTTAGCACCCACTCAGAAACACCTGGCCATGTAACCTTGAACAAGTTACTTAACCCCAATTGCTTAGGGGCCGCCAGGTGGCTCAGCAAGTAAGAGCACCGGCTCCAGTGTTGGGATGACCTGGGGATCAAATCTGGGCTCAGATACTTAGCACCACACCCAGAAATAACTGGCCTTGTAACCTTGAGCAAGTTACTTAACCCCGATTGCTTTAAAAAAAAGAAAAGAAAAGAAAACAGCAGCACAAAAAAGCCTGAAGCTTGGGACAGTGCCTCTCTTCCCTGAGTTCAGCAGAGCCCAACTTTAACATTAAGTTCAAAATCAAGAAATAGGCTGGAAAAATGAACACACAGAAACAAATTGACCATAAAAACAACTACAGTGGCAAGGAAGAGTAAGATATAAACTCAGAAGAAAACAACAAAGTAAAAACAGTCACCCAAAAAAAGCACCCTCCCCCCACTCAAAAAAAATGCTCATTGGATCCAAGACCAACAAGAACTCCTGGAAGAGTAAAAGAAAGTGATAAGAGTGGTAGAGGAAAAATTGGGAAAGGAGAGAAATGCAAGAAAGTTATGAAAAGAGAATTAACAACATGGTAGTAGAAGCACAACAAAATTCTGAAGAAATACAGCTTAAAAAACAGAATTTGCATAATGGTAAAAGAGATACAAAATTCACTGAAGAAAAGAACTTAAAAATTAGAATTGGGCAAGTAGAAATTAATGATTCCATGAGACATCAAGAAACAATAAAACAAGGTCAAAAGAATGAAAAAAACTGAAAATGTGAACTATCTCATCAGAAAAACAACTGACCTGGAAAACAGATTGAGGAGAGATTATTTAAGAATTATTGGACTACCTGAAAACTATGATCAAAGAAATAGCCTAGATATAATATTTCAAGAAATTATCAAAGAAAACTGCCCTGATATCTTAGATGCAGGGGGTAAAATAAAAATAGAAAGAATCCACCAATCACCTCCTGAAAGAGATCCCCAAATGAAAAATACCAGGAATAATATAGCCAAATTCCAGAGCTCCCAGGTGAAAGAGAAAACACTTTAAACAGTCAGAAAGAAACAAGATTTAGCAGCTTCCACAGCATAGCAAAGTGCTGGATTACAATATTTTGGAAGGCAAAGGAGTTAATTTATGACCAAGAATCACCTACCCAGCAAAACTGAGTATAATCCTTCAAGAAAACAAATGGGTATTTCATGAAAGAGAGGAATTTCAAGCATTCCTAATGAAAAGACCAAATTTGTAATAGATAATTTGATAAACAATGACTCAAGAGAATTGTAAAAAAGTAAACAGGAAATAATAATCACAAGGGACTCAATAAAGTTAAACTATTTACATTGCTATATGGGAAGGTGATACATGTAACTCCTAAAAACTTCAACATTACTAGGACAGTTAAAAGAAGTTTACATACAGGGCATGAGTGAGTTGCTGTAGCAGCAAGCACCCCAAGCGTCCTCAGGGTTTGCAGCTACCACAGGTTCTTGGATCTGCTTTGTTAAAGGAAAGCAACTCAAAATGGGTTAACAAGCTTACTTTAATCAGTCAGACATATATCATTTACCTTGTTCAGGAGAAAAGGTCAGCACCCTGAACCTCAAAGTATACAGGCATAATTATCAAGACAGAAATATCAAGTAGACAGATTTCCAAACTGTCCAACCATTACATCCATACCCAGTCAACATCTGGGTTTCCACATTCTGGGTTTTTCAAAGCCGGGGGGCTCTCAACAACGGCTTCCCAGAATTCAGATCAAATCACAGAACACTTCTCAAAGTGAGCCCCAAAACAAAGCTACACATCAGGGCTTATATAGCCTTCTCCTGGCTCAGAGAATGTAACAACCTTATTGATCCACTGGCCAATCAAAAAGTATCTACTGAAAAACAAGCCTCCCTCCCCAGGCTTCTGGTGCACTTTAGCCTAGGGGCAGGGAAGATCTTTAAAATTTACATTCCCATTACAGTTGCTTATGTTGGAATGATCTCAGGGAATGAAAGGAAAAGAAAGAAGGAGGCACTGGAAGAAGGGGGAAGGGAGAAGTAGAATAGGGAAAACATTCTCACATAAAAGAGGCATGCAAAAAAGAGCTTTCACATTTAAGGGGGAAATGAAGGATGGCAAGCAATGTTTGAACCTCATTCTCACTGGAATTAGTTCAAAGAAGGAAGAATACACACATACAATCAGTTGTGTATAGAAATGTAACTTACCCAATAGTGAAATAGTAAGGGAAGGGGACAAAAAAAGTGAGGGATGATAAAAAGGAAGAGAGATTAAGGGAGGCAGTCAGAAGCAAAACAGACTTCTGAGGAGGACCAGGATAAAAAGAGAGAGGAGGATAAGAAACAAAAGATAATGAGATGAAGGGAAATACATAGTATTCATAACTGTGAATGTGAATGGAATGAGCTCACCCATAAAATGGAAGCAGATAGAAGAATGGATAAGAAACCAAAATGTAACAATATGTTGTTTACAAGAGACACATTTGAAAGAGAAAGACATATATAGTGTTAAAATAAAGGGATGGAGAAGAATTTAATATGTTCCTGCTAAAGTAAAAAAGGCAGGGGTAGCAATCACAATATCAGACAAAGCAAAAGCAAAAATAGACCTAATTAGAAGAGATAATCAGCAAAACTACATTTTACTAAAAGGTACCATATACAATGAAATGACATAAAAAATTTTTACAGCAAGTTTCTCTGATAAAGACATCATTTCTCAATATTATACTGAGTATAGAAATGAATTAAATTTATTAAATTTAAGAGCCATTCCCTAATTGATAAATGGTCAAAAGATACGAACAAGCAGTTTTCAGAAGAAAAAAATTAAAGCTATATTTTAAAATGTTCTAAATCACTATTGATTAGAGAAATGTAAATTAAAGCAACTCTGAGATACCATCTCACACCTAACAGAAATGACAAATGCTGAATGGAATGAGGGAAAGACAGGTACACTAATGAATTGTTGGTGGAGTAGTGAACTGGTCCAACCATTACTGAAAACAATCTGGAACTATGCCCAAAGGAAATGGTGCATATCTTTTGATCCAGCAATAGCACTACAAAGTCTGTATCCCAAAGAAGTTAAAGAAAAAGGAAAATGACCTATATGCAGAAAGATATTTATAGCAGCTCTTTTTGTGGTGACAAAGAATTGGAAATTGAGGGGATGCTTATCAACTGGAGAATGGCTAAACAACCTGTGGCATGTGATTTTAATGGAGAACTATTATGCTATAAGAAATGAGGAGGGAGGTGATTTCAGAAAAAACATGGCAAGACCATATAAACTGATGCAAAATGAAGTGAGAAGAACTGGAAGATCATTGTGCACAGTAACAGTAATGTTGTAATGATGATCAACTGTGAAAGACCTAGCTACTCTGATTAATACAATGATCCATGACAATTCCAAAGACTCATGATGAAAAAATGCTATCTCCAGACAGAAAACTAATGAATTCTAAGTGCAAATTAAAGTACTGTTTTCTCACTTTGTTTTTCTTGCTTTTTAAAAAATGGTTAATATGGGGGCGGCTAGGTAGCACAGCAAGTAAGAGCACCAGCTCCAGTGTCAGGATGACCTGGAGATCGAATCCCGAGCTCAGACACTTAGCACCCACCCAGAAACACCTGGCCGTGTAACCTTGAGCAAGTTACTTAACCCCAATTGCTTTAAAAAAAATGGTTAATATGGAAACGTGGTTTGCATGATTTCACATATAATTGATATCTTATTGCTTGCCTTCTCAGTGGGTATTGGAGGAGGTGGGAGGGAGGGAAAGAATTTGGAACTCAAAATTTAAAAAGAAAAGAATATTAAAATAAATAAAATTTTTAAATGCAGAAAAAAAGCTCATAGATTTAGATGTGGAGGGCAATTTAGATGTCATCCAGTACAATCCACTCAATCAGTAGAGCCCCCCTGACTGTCTCTGGCCAGAGTACACCCCATGGAGCATACCTGAACCAGGCCCCTTCCAGTGTTACACATACTATCCTTGAAGCTGGAACCCCTCTAGTGACTCTGGAACTTTCTGGTGGGCCCCCTAAAAAAGAAATTTACAATAAGCTTTTACAGACTACATTTCCTCACTCTCATCCCATGAGGAGTATGGGGAAAGCTGCTGTAAAGAGGATTGGCCAGTGGGTCAAGAAGAGCTGCCCACATAGAAGATTTTAAAAGGAGTCACTGTCCTCTGGCTTCTATAGCCCTTCTTGGAGAAAACTACCTTTGACTGACGAAAGGACAGGCTCCAACTCCTGGCCTGGCTTGCCAGAACACATGGAATTCGAGGGAGCTGTTCAGAGTTAAGGGGAAGGGGGAAGTGCATGGTGTGATAGTAATGGAATATAAAGATTCCCCTGTATTGGCTTGGTTTTCAAATTGATTGTGTTAAAACCCAGAGCTTGTTAATCCCACCTGT
>NW_027187398.1:5152594-5156226 GCF_028583685.1 Petaurus breviceps papuanus
TCTGCCACTATCACCACTCAATAACTTGCTTTCTGTTGAAGCTTATGCTATCCATTTATTACCAACACTTCCCCAAATCCATATTGTTGTCATATTACAAAACTTCCAAGAACACACTATCTTCTTCAGTGACTTTAGAAACTCAGAGTCATTTTTAATAAGTCTAGTATTCTAATATGGAAATGTTTTATATGATAACACATACATAACCTATATAAATCGCTTAACATCTCAGGGAGATGGGAAGGAATGGAGAGGAAATTTGGAACTCAAAATTTTTAAAAATTTAATGTCAAAAATTTTCCTTACATGTAATCAGGAAAAAAAATATTATTAAACAACATCTAGTATTGATACAGATAATCCTTTGTAACATCCTGAAATCATAGCTCTTAACCTCAACTTTTAAAAATAAGTTTTTAATTGATATTTTCTGTTTCTTACATTACTTATATGTATTCCTCCACCTCCCTCTTCCAGTGAGCCATCTTACAAGGCAAATAATATTTTTTTAGAGAAAAAAAAATGAGCACCACTGATGGATGCACCAAAAAAGTCTGAAAACCTGTGCAACGTGTAACACCTGTGAACCTTTCATCTCCACAAAGTGATGGGATAGAGGTGTCTTCTCATTTCTCTTCCTTGGAGTCTCACTTGTTCTTTAGAATTTTGTTACATTTACTTTTCATTTTTTGGTGTATCATTATTCTTTCTAGTTACATGATAGTAGTTACTATGTAAATTATTTTCCTGGGTCTACTTCCTTCACTCTACATTAGTTCATATAGATCTTTCCAGGCTTCTCTGTATTCATCACCCTTCATTTCTTACAACACAGCCATTGTATTCATGTACCATGATTTGTTTAGCCTTCCCCCAATTTATGGGCATCTACTTTATTTTCATTTCTTAGTTGTCACAAAAAGTGCTGCTATAAATATTCTGAAGTATATGGAGCCTTTTTTCTTATCAATGACTCCCTTGAGATATAAGCTCAGTAATGGAATCTCTGGTTCAAAGGCTATGGACATTTTAGTCACTTAATATGCATAATTCCAAATTGCTTTCCAAAATGGTTGTGCCACTTCACAGCTCCATCAACAATGTATCAGGGCTACTAGGTGGCGCAGTGAATAGAGCACCAGCCCTGGAATCAGGAGGACCTGAATTCAAATCCAGCCTCAGAAACTTGACACACTTACTAGTTGTGTGACTTTGGGCAAGTCACTTAACCCCAATTGCCCTCCAAAAAGCAAAAACAGTGTATTAAAGTGCCTATTTTTCTATAACCCCTGTTAGTCTTCCCTGGCCAATAGTGTCTATTGAGCTCACAGTCAGTGATCAGCTAGGTCCCCCAATGTTTCCATATAATTTATGTCTTCAGAGCCTTTTTCCATAAGCCACTGTGAAGTAGCAGGTGACCCCAGAGATACCTGGAGTAGGGGTAAGAGAGGAGGGAATAATGAGGATATTCTCAAATTGGTTAAAATCTAACTGAGAAGAAAAATGTTGTCTTCTATTTGTTTTCATCTGCCCCAGGGAGCTGATGGTAATTACTATGTAAGTCCAATACAGAAAACTGCTGGCTGCCTAGCAGACAATCCAGAGGAGAAGGTGGCACAAAGGATAGAATGCTGGACCTAAAGTCAGGGAGACTTGAGTTCAAATCTAGCTTTAGTTATTAGCTGTGTGACCCTGAGCAAGTCACTTAATCTTTGTTTGCCTCAGTTTCCTAAATTGTATAATGGGGATAACAATAGCAACTACCTCCAAGGGTTACTGTGATGATCAAATGAGAAAATATTTATAAAGCTCCTAGCAAAGTGCCTGGTACATAGTATGTGCTTGGTAAATGTTTTATTCCTTGTTCAATGACCAGTAGTTTACATTTATTCCTATCTTTTCTGTTCTTCTCCTGTACCACTGCTTTAGACAATGCATATGGACTCTAGACTTTATGATGGTAACATTGCACAACAACTGCTCTCCCTTTCCTTCCCTCCCCAATCACACATTCCTCCCTTGAGGAGAGTGATCACTCATGTGTCCATCCAGACCAGTCTTCATACTTGTTCACTCTCTGTAGTAACAGATAATGAGTCATCCATGTTGAAAGAGCGTGGGCTTCATAATTAAAGGACCTGGGTTCATATCCTACCTTTGTCACTTACTAGTTTCATGACTTTGGACAAGTCACTTAATCTTTCTCAGTCTCAATTACCCTACTTCTAGAATATTCTATGGTCTCTTCAGAGATCTCTTCAAATTCTAAATCTATGATCCTGTTTCTCTTCTCCTTCTATTATCAGTAACATTACTATCACGTCCCTTGGGTCTCACATGCCTTTAACCACTTATGGGAGAGCCTGATGCTCAGATTCAGGAATTCTAAATCTTTCCGAGACTAGAGAACTTGGAAACTCTTGAAGCCAGACTTATCCTTAAGGTAACCCACAAGGCTGGAAACCGTCCATTCTTAGGATTGCTGGTCTCTGGCTTGTACTCAGAAAAGAACACTTCCAGGAGGGCAGAAAAAAGTATCCAGGAACTGCAGGTCTAGGAACTTCTCACTCAGGCTCACCTGAGCAAACATAGGGCCCTTACTGATGAGGTATGGGCTCTGGGAGCACCCTTGAGCTTTCCTTGAATCTTTGAGGTATAGGCTCTGGGAACACCCCTTGAACTCTGATTAAATCATCTTATTTGAGGAGGCATTTGCATGAGGCCATAAGCCTTACCCTGTGGCTGGGCCCAAACCTCTGTTACTAGACTTCCCACCCTTGAGCCTATCAAAATATCAATCCACCCTTGCACTGGCTTAGCCCACCATTGTCGGTAGTCTCCAGGTAGCCTCCAGAAACTTCTCACCCTTAATCACTCATTGACCTAATTAACTCCTCCTGAAGTCCCTCCCCAAACTCCTCCTCTAGACCACCCCTAGCTTTCTTCCACAACCTTCTGTATATAAGACCTCATCTTGTCTCCGTGTGTGTGTGTGTGTGTGTGTGTGTGTGTGTGTGTGTGAGAGAGAGAGAGAGAGAGAGAGAGAGAGAGAGAGAGAGAGAGAGAGTACCATAGAATGACCTAGCACAGACTTACTGTGTCTAATACAAGCAAACTTTTAATAAACTTCACACTTGATTCGACTTCATTTGGCAGGACCCAGCCTGTTGGTATTTTGGGGTCTACAAAGCAACCCTAAGGTTACCCATAAAGAGCTCATCTTGTCTGCCACATCTTTCTTCATTGTTCTTTGAGGGGTCCATCAGTTTGATTTTTCTGCAATTTCTATATTCCATAATTTGCCACCATATGTCATTGATGGTAGAATATTGCTGTTAAAAAGGATGGGTCAGCTCTTAGTAAACATCTGATGAATGAACTACTACATACCTGTGTTTCCCTGATAATAAGACACTGTCTTATTATTTTTTTGGACAGAAAAACACCAGAGGGCTTATTTTCAGGGGAGGGCTTATTTTAATGAACATTGACAGCAATTTTAATAAACAGGTAAATGTGAACAAAAAAATGTACCTTTATTCAATAATGAATTCAATAAAGAACAGGATGACGCACTCACTGCTGCAGCTCTGATTGGATGCAGCTCAGAGCTGGGCGTGCGTTTCACG
>NW_027187398.1:5156326-5302474 GCF_028583685.1 Petaurus breviceps papuanus
TGTAGCGCAGGGGATCACCTTCACTACAGTAGCAATCTCAATAGGGCTTATTTTGGGGGGAGGGCTTATTTTAGAGGAATCTTACACAGTAAGGGGAGGGCTTATTTTCAGGATAGGTCTTATTATTGGGGAAACACGGTACAGAGGACTATAAACTTAGCCCAATATGTACATACAATAAGAAGAAAAAATTTTTAAAGAGAATGAACAAATTAGTGACATATAGTCAAGAAGACAGGGTCTAATCCTGTATCTGATACCTGTGACCTGGAGCATTCTCCTCTTTCAGCCTCAGGTCCCTTATTTATAAATTATTTCCTTGGCTCAGGTGATGTCTAGAGTCCCTTTCCAGTTCTAAATTCTCTGATCTATAACTGACTAGAGTTGGGAAAGCTCTATCTTTAGGGTTAATTTCAGAGAGGACAATTACTTTCTTTTTGCCTTTTTTTTTTTTGAGGGGAGAAGGTAGGGCAATTGGGGTTAAGTAACTTGTTCAAGGTCACACAGCTAGTTTTGTGTTAAGTGTCTGAGGCCGGATTGATCTCAGGTCTTCCTGACTCCAGGGACAATGCTCTATTCACTGAGTACAATTACTTTCTCCCACATTCCATGCCCTTTTAGACTTCTATTAATAATAGTAATCAGAACACCAGGAACTCCCATTTGTCATTTTAAGGACAAAATATTCCCTATGGGATAAATGCTGTATTATTATCCTTGGTTTATAGATGAAAAAAATGAGGCCAAGAGAGAATAAATAATGATTCAGGACATAGGAGATTTGGAAGGGACCTAGGAGATTATCCAGTTGTGTCCAAAGTCACAAAGCTGTAAGTTAGCAGGATGGAAGCAAAGAGGGTACCCACTAAGAGGGTTAGGGTTGCTCTGGAGACCCCAAAATACCAACATGCTGGGTCCTGCCAAATGAATTCGGAGTCTTCTCAGACAAAGAAAAGTAAAATTTATTAAAAGTTCGTTTGCATTAGACACAGAATAAGTCTGTGCTAGGGCATTCTATGGTGCTCTCCCTATTCTATGGTATTCTATGGTGCTCTCCCACATGGCATTCTATGGCGCTCTTACATCACATGGAGTGAGATGGGGTGGGGTGTGGGGGGGTCTTATATACAGAAGGTTGTGGGAGGAATCTAGGGGTGGTCTAGAGGAGGAGTTTGGGGAGGGTCTTCAGGAGGAGTTAATGAGGTCTGTGGGAGGTAGCTGGAGGCTACAGGCAAGGGTGGGCTAGGCCAGTTGAAGGGTGTATTGATATTTTGATAAGGCTCAAGGGTGGGAAGTAGATGAACAACTGGAGGGCTAGGCTAATAAATATGCTAGTAGTTAGCAGTTAGTAACTAGGCACTATGTAAGGCTTATTGCCTCATGCAAATGCCTCATCAAATGAGATGAACCAATCAAGAGTCCAAGGGAGGTTCCCAGAGCCCATACCTCATCAGAAGCCCTTAAAATAGTACCTGGCACACAGGTGCTTAATAAGCGGAACTGAAGCAGAACTGGAGCTCCTGTCTCCAGACTTCTAGTTCAAGAATCTGGATTGGCCTTTCCTTATTCTCCCCAGTTATCTCTCTCCCTCTTGAAATTGTGTCAATTTATTTTGTGTTGCCTTGAGCCCAGGTTGTGTTCCCCAGGATAATGTAACCTCCTTTTGGAAAGGGGATGCTGCAAATCAAAAAAACATGTATTAAGGGCCAACTAAGCGCCAGGCACCGTGCTAAGCACTGGTAATACAAAGGCAAAAGGCAGCCTTTCCCTTCAAGGGGCTTTCACTCTAATGGGGGAGACAACAACTATGTATAAACAAAATGTGAACAAGATAAATTGGGTATAATAAAGAGAATACTGATGAAAACTGATTTGAAAGATTCAACATAAATCTTACGTGGAAGATAATTAACATAAGAGTAAAGAGGACTTGGAAAGGCTTCCAGCAGACCGTGGGGCTTTAGCTGAAACTGAAGAAAGTCAGGGAAGCCAGACGACAGAAACCAGAGAAAAGCGCATTCCCGGCATGGGGGACAGCCAGGAAAAACGCCCGGAATCTGGAGATGGACTGTCTTCTCTTTTTTTCCTTATCGCCTGCCACAGTGCTTGCCCGACGTACAGTAGGTGCCTAATAAATAAATGCGTGTTGGATGTTATGCAGGAGCTGCACGCGGAAAGCTATTTCTTCCGAATTTGTGGGGCCAGCCAGATTAAAAGCACCTACACGTCCTACCCAGGTATCGACCAGCCAGCAGAGCACCAGCAAGCCCCGAAAGCATGCCAAAGGCCGCCGCAGCGCGCATGCTCGGCGGAGCAGCGAGGGGACGGGCCAGCGGCGCGCGCGCACACTCCTCGCCTGCGTGCGCGCGAACGGCTCTGGGCTTCCTGGCTCTGGAGGAGGGGGACGCGGCGAGGTGAGGCGTGAGGCGTGAAGCCGCGGGGTGAGGGGCAGGGGGTGGGGCGCGGGGGCCTGGAGGCGGGGGCACGAGGGGAGGGAGCTGGCGGGCGTTGGCGGGAGGGCGCGCGGGGTCCCGGGCCGAGGCAGGCGTCGAGGCCGACGTAGAGGAGTGAGCGGGGAGGTACGCATGGTCACGCAGCGACCGCGCCGGCGGGAGTGGAGCGGAGGGGGGCGGGGCAGGTGGGAGCGAGGCAGCGCGCGCGTGTGACACCCCCCCCCGCCCCGGGACTGCATACCCAACCCCTACTGACCCCGCCCTTCCCGCCGTCTCTTCCGCTGAGAACCCCTCCCCTCTAGTGCCCTGCTCCACTGCCTCCCCCTCGAAGCCTCAGTTTTTCCGTCGGTGAAATGGGAGCAACCTTCCTTGACTCTAGCAGAGGGAGAAATACCTGTACTCTTTCCAAATACAGGCCAAAACTATTGCCTGTATGAACCTTGTCAAGTCACTTAACCTGTAAAATGTGGAAGTTAGAGTAGCTGGCCCCCTTATTGCTCTAAATCATAACTTTATGATAATAATAATAATAATAATATATAGTGCTTTACCAATATTTTCTCATTTGATCCAACCACCCTGGAAGGGAGGTGCTATTTTTTATATTTTACAGATGAGAAAACTGAGGCAAACAGGTTCCGTGACTTGTCCAGGGTCTTATAGCTAGGACTTGCTGGAGGCGGGTCAGGCACTCCATCCACTGTACTACCTGGCTCCTTCCATACAGTACCTGCTAACCCTTATCAGAGTAGGTGGCAGTAGTGGATAGATTTCAGGGGCCTGAAATCAGGAAGATTTATCTTCCTGAGTTCAAATCCAGCTCTAGACACTTAGTAGCAGTGTGACCTTAGGCAAGTCACTTAACCACGCTATCTATCTCTGCTTTCTCATCTGTAAAACAGAGATAATAATAAGGCCTACCTTCCAGGATTGTTGTGAGGATCAAAGGAGACAATAGTTATAAAGTACTGGGTCGGCTAGGTGGCGCAGTGAGTAAAGCCCCAGCCAGGAGTCAGGAGGACCGGGTCTAAGACACAACACTCACACAAAAAAATTAGCCATGTAACCTTGGGCAAGTTACTTAACCCCAATATCCCTCCAAAAGGCAAAAAAAAAAAAATAGTTATAAAGTACTTAGCCCAGTGCTATATAAGTATTACTTATTATTCATTCAGGGAAATTTTTAGTGTCTGCAATTCATTAAGCTATTCAGGGAAGGGTCAGTTAGTAAACTTTTATTAAGTACTTACTATGAGGTCAGCTAGGTGGGGAAATGGATAGAATACTGGGCATGGAGTCAGGAAGACCTCAGTTTCCTCATATGTAAAATGAGCAGGAGAAGGAAATGGTAAACCACTCCAGTATCTTTGCCAAGAAAACCCCAAATGAGGTCATGGAGAGTTGGACACAACTCAACGAAAACAAATATAGATTTTAAGGTTTGTGAAGTACTTTTCCATTTTACATATATTATACAACAATACAACACTCCAGAGTATGTGCTACACATGAGGATACTGAGATTTGGGAAGGTTAAGTGAATTGTTCACAGTCACCCAGCTAGTACATGTCTTGGGTAGGATTTGAACTCAGTTCTGGAATTCTGAGTCTGATGTTCTATCCACACTTCTCAGGAACTTGGTTGAATTTGGTAAATGTTTCCTTGAACCTGATTGATATCCTCCTGCCTTTCCTTGGCTGAGGTAGGGCAGAGGTGTCAAACATGCTACCTGCTGAACACTTGAGTTGCCTGAACCAGATTAAAATTTAACTGGGAAATATTTAATAAAACATAGATAATGTTAGCATGTGGTTTTCTAAGTTGAGATGCAGCTCATAGGGATTTTTATGTACTATTTAGTTGCCTCCTTTCAATTTTAATTTGACCCCCACTGACAATGGTGGAAAGAGCACTGAATTTGATTTTAGAGGACTTGGGTTTGAATCTCAGTTCTGCTCATTGTGTATGACCTTGGGAAAGCCACTTTCCCACTTTTGGAGTGAGGGGAGGGACTTGGTCCTTCTACTTGGTGACTGAGGAGTGGAGTTGATGCCCTCTAAAGTCCTTTCCAGTTGAATCCTGTGCTCTGATGTGGAGTTGTTAGGTCATATCTCTGGTTATTCCTGAGTAAGAGCCCCTCTGATATCTGGCCAGATGGTCATCTGTGGTGATGGAGAGCCTGCTGCCTCTCTGATTTCTCTGCTGTAGCAATTAACACATCTTATCTTGATCATCCCTTGATCTTCACCTTTCTTGTGTTCTGGACCCCTCTTTGCAGAATTTTATGAGAACTCAGAATCATGTTTTTAAATGCACAAAGTAAATTACATAGGATTACAAAGGAAACCAAAGAAATTGGAGTATAATTTGTCTATTAAAAAAAAAGTTCCCAGACCTCAGGTTAAGAACTCCGGATGTAGAAGGAGCAGAATCTGAGCCAGACAGCCCTTCATTTAGTTGTTGGGCTGGGTGACAATCAATCAATCAGTTTGTGCACATATTTACCTTTGAAGACCCACCCTCCTGGAAATCAATGGTGGGTGATAAAATTCAGTTCGTTGAATATGTGTATTACATGCCTGTACAACAAATATGCGTATTGCATGCATGTACAACAAACGTGTCTGTTACAAGCCTGTACAACAGATGCATGTATTACATGCCTCCTATGTTAGGATCTGAGGACATAAGGCTAAAACAACAAAAAAAATCCTTGTCCTCAAGGATATTACATTCTATTGGGTGTAGAGATTTACACAGAAAAGTAAATACTCTTAATTGGAGGTTGGGGGGAGCAGGGAGCAGTGACCAGAGAAATGAGGAAGATGAGAGGTTTCTTGTAGAAGATGGGGACCCTGAGCTGAGTCTTTAAGAAAGCACAAGATCCTAAGTGCAGAAGTTGGGAAGGGAATGCATTCCAAGAGTAAGGGATACAGCCCATATAAAGACTCAGAGGTGGGAAATGATTAGCAGATGGTTAGTCCTGAAAAGAGGAAGTAGGCTAGTCTGGCTGGAATTATAGTGTGATTGAAATCGAAAGAGCAGGCTGGCACCCATGTCATTAGATTCTTGAAAGTTTACATCTCTCTCCTTTTGTCTGATGGATTGCTCCCCAGTTCTGTTTCATTGGAATTATGTGGGTGTTGCCTGCATTTTCCTGGTGAATAATTCCCTTCCACTGTGAAAACATCAGGGTCAACCAAGTGATCTCTGGAATCTAAAAGCCAGTCCACTATCACTGAAGGTAAAGTCTGACTTGCTTCCACTCTCACCTTCAGAGAACCAAGGTAATAACAACTCACACTTACCTAGCATTTTACAGAATGAGCTTTTCTCAGAACAACCCAATGAATCTAGTGAAAACAATTGTTATCCCCATTTGATAAGTGCTAAAACTGAGACTGAAAGAGAAAGAGATGTCAATCAAATCAACCAACTAACATATATTAGGGCAATTAGGCACCAAAGTAGATAGAGCACTGGACTTGGAATCAAAAGACTCATCCTCATTGGTTTGAATCTGGCAGCTGTGTGACCCTGGACCCTGTGTGACCTGTTTGCCTCAGGTTTCTCATCTATAATATGAGCTAGAGAAGGAAATGGCAAACCATTCACAGTATCTTAGCCAAGAAAACTCCAAAAGGGGTCCTAAGTCAGAAACAACTTAGCAACACTTATTAAGCACCTGCTATATTCCAGGTACTCAGCTAGGTGTTCAGAATACAAAACCAAAATTTAAATAGTTTTTATCCTCAAGGATTTATATTCTGTCAGGGAGACAATGGGATCAGATATAACACAAAATAAATACAGTGACTTGCTAATAATCATTGGCAGGCCTGGGACTGAAACCTAAGTCTTCTGGTTCTTAAGTCCTGTGCTCATTCCATTCCCTGCTGGCACTTCTTCATCCTTGCCTTTCTTTTCCCTCAGTTGTGTACCTCTTTCATTGACTTGGTCTATTTCTAGGGATTGACACGTTCCCAGGGATTTGTTGACCAGTGCTGGGATCAGGCTTTGAGGGAGACAACCAGAACTGTAGCCTCTGCCAGTGTGAGAATGGACAGATTGGGCTCCTTCGGCAGTAAGTATGACCTCAAGTGACTCTTGGTGGCATTTAGGGCAAGGGATGAGGGCAGGGTTGGAAACATTGTAGCTCTACTCGTAAAAATCTTTTGTACATCTGATTCTGAAACTACTTGAAAAGCATGGAACCAAACTGAAATCATATATGTTCATTGCCCAGTGATAAGATACCCTTGTTCTTGAAATTAGTGGAAAATGATGCAGAAAAGTACCAGAGTATGAAGGTAGGATAGTTATCCTAGAGCTTGATTTTTTTAAAAATGTATAATTTATTTATTTTTAGTTTTCAACAATCATTTCCACAAGATTTTGAGTTACAAATTTTCTCCCCATCTCTCCCCTACCACCCACCCCAAGACAGCAAGCATACTGAATATCCCTTCCCCCACTCTGTCCTCTCTTATATACCCCCCCATCCCTCCCCTTACTTTCTTGTAGGGCAAGATGGATTTCTATACCCCGTTGGCTGTATATCTTATTTCCTGGTTGCATGTAAAAACAATTTAACATTTATTTTTAAAAGTTTGAGTTCCAGATTCTCTCTCCCTTCTCCTCTCCTCACCCACAGCACTGGGAAGACAAGCAATTTAATATAGATTATGCATGTGTAGTTATGCAAAATATTTCCATAATAGTTATATTGTGAAAGACTAGCTATATTTCTCTCCATCTTGTCCCCCATTTATTCTATTTTCTCCTTTGGCCCTGTCCCTTTTCAAAAGTATTTACTTCTAACTACCCTCTTCCCCAATCTGCTATCATCCCCCCTCTTATCCCTTTCCCTCCTATTTTCCTATAAGATAAGATACCCAATTGAATGCCTATGTTATTCCCTCCTGAAGCCAAATCCAGTGAGAGTAAGGTTGACTCATTCCCTTTCATCTTCCTGCTCTTCCCCTCCATTGTAACACTTTTCTCCTGTCTCCTTTATGTGAGATAATTCCACCCCATTCTATCTCTCCCCCTCATCTTCTCCCAATAAATCCCTCTCACCTATTAATTTTATTTTTTAGATGTTATTCCTCCACATTCAATTCACCCTGTACCCTCTGTCTATTTATATACATGTACACACATATATGCACTCACATATACATATAGACACATACACCCACCTATACATACACATATATGTATGTATACATATATACATATATATTCCCTTCAACTTTCCTCATACTGAGAAAAGTCTCATGAGTTACAAATATCATTTTTCCATGTAGGAATATAAATAGTTCAACTTTAATAAGTTCCTTATGATTTCTCTATCCTGTTTACCTTCTCATGCTTCTCTTGCTTCTTGTATTTGAAAGTCAAATTTTCTGTTCAGCTCTGGTCTTTTCATCAATAATGTTTGAAAATTTCATTGAATGACCATATTTTCCCCTGAAGCATTATGCTCAGTTTTTCTGGGTAGGTGATTCTTGGTTTTAATCCTAGCTCCTTTGACCTCTGGAATATCATATTCCAAGCCCTTCGATCCCTTATTGTAGAAGCTGCTAGGTCTTGTGTTATCCTGATTGTGTTTCCACAATATTCAAATTGTTTCTTCCTGTTTGTAATATTTTCTCCTTGACCTGGGAACTCTGTACTAGGGTTTTATTCCTCCCCCCCCCTTTTTTCTTTCTTATAGAAATTTTCTCATTTTTATTGGTGTCTTATTTTTACATCACATTTATTTCTGAAACTATTCTTCTCCCACCTCCATCCAACTAGTCATCCCTTGTAACAAAAATATCCATGATACACCACCTTGGCAATGAAGAGATAAAGGTGTTTTCCTCAATTCTGCTCGCAACCAACGTTGTTCATTAGAATTATGTGTTCATGAGGGTGGCTAGGTGTCGCAGTGAATAGGGCACCAGCCCTGAAGTCAGGAGGACCTGAGTTCAAATCTGGTCTCAGACACTTAACATTTACTAGCCATGTGACTTTGGACAAATCACTTAACCCCAATTGCCCTGCCCTCCCCTCTCCAAAGCAAAAAAAAAAAAAAGACAAAAAAAGAATTATGTGTTCATTTCTTTTGCTCCTATTTCAGGTTCTTAGGTGTTGTTGCTGTTTTTTTTAATTTTCCTAAACCTTGATTTAAAAAATATATTTAAAAAAAATTTTTTCTTATTACATGTAAAGACAATTTTTAGCATTCATTTAAAAAAAACTTTTGCGTTCCAAATTCTCTCCTTCCCTTCCTTTCCTCCCCCTTCCTGAGATGGTAAGCAATTTGATAAAGGTTATATATGTGCAATCATAGAAGAAATTTCCATATTAGTCATGTTATGAAAGAAGACCCCCCCCCCAAAAAAAACCCAACCCACCAAAAAAATGAAAAATAGTATTCTTTGATCTGTATTCAGACTCCATCAGTTCTTTCTCTGGATATGAATAGCATTTTTCATCATGAGTCCTTTGGGATTGTCTTAGATCATTGTCTTTCTGAAAAGAGCTAAGTCATTCACAGTTGATCATCATACAATATTACCTTTACTGTGTACAATGTTTTCCTGGCTCTGCTCATTTCACTTTTTATTATTTCATGTAAGTCCAGGCTAAACCTTGATTTTCAAAAGCAAAAAACCTTGATTTCTTTGATGACTATGAAGAATGTAGAGAAACATGGGAAGATTTATAGAACTTGATTCAGACTGAAGTTTACAAAATCAGAAAAAACAATATATACTCAAATACTGCAGCAATATAAATGAAAACATCCATTAACAATGAAAATGAGCATTGTATAATTATAGGGCTCAAACTTTTCCTCATAGAAGAGATAAGAAAATATGTCTCCTTTCCCTCTTTGCTGAGGTAGGGGACTGTGAGTATGGAGCATTTTATATGCTATCAGGCTTAGTTTGTGTATTGGTTGTTTTTACTGAACTAATTTTTTTCTTTTTTGTTCTTTGAAGGAATGACTTGTTGTGAGTTGAAGGGAAGAAGGATATGTTTTGAAATTAAGGTGTTAAAAAAAGAGAGCAATAAAATTTTAGCAACAGAATCTCTTAAAACACAGTCTGAGTGATGTGCTCATAACCAGTTATTGTAACATGCCAACTGAAGGAAAAAGAAAATGCCCTTTTTTACATGGAATCTATTTTTTAGAATATAACCCTAACAACCACAACAACAATAACAATATAAATCATTATTTTAAGAATCTGCTTTTATCAGAATGGGTCCATCTTCCACTAGTATAGATCCCAATTCTTCCATGTCTTGAAATATAGTTTGATGAGTTTCTGTGACTAAAAATGATTTATCAGCTACTGGCCAGCCCTTTAGCAAAGAGGAGACTCTGAATTTCACTAGACTGGTCCTCAGATCACAGCTACACCATCCAGTACTTCTGGCTTGGGAGACCTTTTTGGAGATGCAACTCTACTAGTTTAACCTATAAGAACCTAGGGTTGGGAGAATATAAAAGAGAGCAGATTGGGGGAGGGGTATTCAGTAGGCTCTCTATCTTGGGGTGGGGGGGTAAGAGAAAGATGGGGAGAAAATTTGTAACTCAAAATCTTGTGGAAATGAATGTTGAAAACCAAAACTAAATTTTAAAAAAATGTATAACAGGGGGAAAAAAAGAACCTAGGGTCATCTTTGTTCCACAGTGGGGTATTTTAGTAAAACTTTAGTTAAGGAATCAAGCATTAGAAGCAATAAATATTTGTTGGGTAAAGGAAAGAAATTTGTAAGAAATTATCTTTTTTGCAATAAACGCAGGTAGCCCCTTACATTCAGAAAGTTTTTATTTCCTTATTCTCCTTACCCCCAGTTTCACAATAAAATATTTATGACATTTGAAACATAAAATTCTGTTATTGGATTTGTGGGATTCATTGGGCCAAGGGTTGTGAACAGGCTTTATGGATGATCATTTCTATTCCACTAACAGTGTTTTTTCAAGGAAATCCCCATTCAGCCTCTTTCCAATTCTGTCTGTCTCCTTCTGAGGGTTATTCTAGTTTCTTAAATGACTTCAACATTGAAAAATTCAAGGAAAAAGCACCCAGTCTTGGGTTCAGATCCAGACTACCACTCACCACCTGCATAACCTTGGACAAATTGCTTTACCTCCCTGAGCCTCAGTTTTCTCATCTGTAGAATGAGGGAATTGAGTTCTGAGGTCCCTTCAAACTCTAAATTGTGATCCCGTGATTCTAGAACCTGACTTAGGAAGGTTAAACAGCTGTATATAGGGAAGGTATAAGAGACCAAGAAGAAAAATTATCTTGAGTTTAGTAAAAACCGGCCTTCTTTAGTAAAAAGTTGACCCCTACCATGTAGCATTAAATATTTAATGCATTGTCTACCCTCAAATCAAATTTAAAATGAGACATTGGGCACAATATTATCTCATTAGGTAGTGAGTTCTCTGTCACTGGAGGCCAGGTTACCAGGTAGGACGTTGTGGGTGGGGATCCCTACATCCAGCAGAAAGTCGGTTGAATAGAAATTGGACTGGATAAGTTCTGAAGTCCCTTCTCTGATTCCATGCCATTATGTTCTTATCCATGGAATTCAGGCCTGTGTCAGAAAGGGTACAGTTCTTTCCTAGTCATTTTTTTCTAGATTCCCATTTAGAAAAAACATAAAGAACAATAATCAACATGAACAGGGGTAGTTGGGTGGTGAGCAGTGTTTTTTAGGCTTCAGATGGTAAATGTTATTATAATACATAAAACCCTATCCTAGGCTCTACAGATTAATCTCCTTTCATTTGCCTTCAGAGCTTATGTTTTCTCAAACTTTTATCCTTCATCATAGAAAGCAACCTTGCTAAGGCAGCTCAAACTGCAGGGAAGCTAGGTTTTGGGAGCTGCAGCTCTGTGCCTCTGAATTTTTAGAGCATCAGATGTCTTGGATTTCAGTCACATCACTAGTATTTTTGAATATGTTGTCATTGAAAGAGGAACAGGTTTCATTCTTTTTTTTTAAATTTACAATTTTTTTACATTGCTGTCATTTTCCAATGACTCCCTCCTTTTCTGTTACTTCCCCAATTGAATGTTGTCTTTACCATTAAGTGACAAATCAGCACATTGGCTATTTCTAAACAATACAGACCACCTGCACCCACACACATATAAACACATGCATCACAGTACATACCTACACACATGTACATAGCTGTACATGTACATGTGTGTATACACCTGTGCGTGTAAATGTGTGCCTGTCTGTCTAGAGGCATGCATGTATATGTATAAGTGTGTGCACATATTCCCAAAGGTACACTTAAGAAAAAAATAAATTTTATTGACATCTTTTGTTTTTACATCACTGTCATTTGTGGAAATTTCTTTTCCCCCTAAATTGAACCCTCTCTTCTCATGAAGAAAAATAATTATGCAAAAATACTCTCTGCGGTAGCTGCCTCAGTCAGTTTTTTCAGTCTGCTTCCATCAGACTTGTGTCTGGAAGCTTCTTCACAGTAGGAGCTCCATCTGTTTCTTGGTAAGTTATAGCACTTGACACAGGGTGGAGCTTGCACCAGCAGTAGAAAGTGAAGCAGTTATTTTTTTAAAGTTACTGACAATCCTATGATGTATTTGAATCATAGAACTGTCAAACTGGACAGGACCTCGGAGAGTACCACCTTTGTATGTCTGAGCTTATCCCTTGGTGAATATGTATACACAAGGTTCCCCGGGTTGTCACTGTGAAATCCTTAGGTTTTCAGTGATGCTAAAGTGCTCTTTTCAGCTTAAGATGACAATGGGGGATGCATTATAGAGTCAGACAAACCAATAACAACATCCATTTGCAGGAAGAAAAAGCCTTGGATCTCAGGAGTGGAGTAGAGTGGGACTGGCATGCCCAGATCTCCAATTACACTGTCAAACAGTTTGCCACTGATTATTAAAATACAAAAGTAGATCAGTGGAACAGACTAAATAAGGAAGAATCGGAAGCAATCAAACTCAATGACTCATTGTTTGATTAAACCTGCAAACATAAATTACTTGAGAAGGAGTTCCTTATTGTATAAGAATTTCTGGGAAAACTATAAAACAATTTAGGAGAAATTAGTTTTAGATTCATATCTTATAGCAAATACCAAGGGGTGGCTAAGTGGCGTAGTAAATAGAACACTGGCCCTGGAGTCAGGAGAACCTGAGTTCAAATGCGGCCTCAGACACAACACAAAAACTAGCCATGTGACCTTGGGCAAGTCACTTAACCCCAATTGCGCTCCAAAAAAACCCCAAAAGGCCTGGGCAAATACCACAATAAAATGAAAAATGACTATGTGACCTGAATATTAAAGGTCATGTTGTAAAAGAACTTAGAAGAAACCCAGGACAGGTAACTCACAGCTGTTGACTTGGGGAGAGATTATTGACTCAACAAAGGGAGAGAGGCTGTTACCCAAGATAAAATAGATAATTTAGTTACATGAAATTACAAAGCTTTTTCCAGGAACAAAATCAATGATATTAGAATAAGAAAGGAAGCTCTTAATTTAGAGGGAAAAATTACTTTGAATATCTCTCCACTCTTTATAATAAGAGTATGATAGTCGAGATATATATGGAACTACACAAATATATAATACTGAGAACTATTCACCACAGAGAATAAACAGGTCTTAAAAGATTTGCAAACTGTAAACAACCATGTGAAAGATTACTCCATGTCACTTAAAAGTAAGAGGAAGGGAAATCAAAACAACTCCACATCCTGCCCAGCAAATTGGCAAAAATGAGAAAAGGCAGAAAACCCTGAATGCTAATGATGAACTTTGGTCATGAAGAAGAAAGGAGAAAATATACCTTCCCCCTTCTTTGCATAAGTAGAGGTCTGTGGATGTGGAATGTTGCATGTATTGTCAGATTAACTTGATGTGTTAGTTTTACTGAACTGCTTTTTTCCTTTTTTTTTTGTCATAAAAGATGACTCTCTTTGGAAGGAAGTCAATGGGATGAATTTGGAAAAGAAGATAGTGTAAAACGCAAAAAATATAATAAAATAAGACAAAAATAGCTTTAAAATTTTTTCTTTTTTTTTTTTCTCTTTTCTAGATGATCCTTTTGATAAGCCTCCCTGCCGGGGTTGTTCTTCCTATCTCATGGAGCCGTATATCAAATGTGCTGAATGTGGACCTCCTCCATTCCTCCTCTGCTTGCAGGTGACTCACAGAGTAGCCCAGATAATTTTCATCTCTCTCTTTTTTTCTTTTAAAACATTTTATTCATGTCCTTTTTTTTTTTAATCACTGTCACTTCCTAATGATCACTACCCCCCCCTCCAAAATAGCCATCCTTTGTAATAAGGACAGTTGAGCAAAACAGACACACTATCTGAGTCTAAAAATGTATATCTTCACACCTGTAGTTCACCACCTCTCTACTTACAGACAGGAAACCTGCGTCAGCATCAGTCCTCTGAAGTCATGACTAGGCACCTCATTGATCAAAGTTCTGAGCACTTGTTTCTCCTAGCCTAGATCTATTGGCATAGTACAGGAGATTAATGTTGGTTGTTCAGACAGAACACACTCTTTTAACTTCATCTCCCCACCCACACTGCCCAGCACACTAAAACTATAGAGTCTCCACGTTGATAAAGATGACCGTAGAGGTCAACTAGTCCAGTATCCTAACCAATCTAGGAATCCCCTCTAAAACATCCCTGACATGGGCAAGATACCTCTTACTGGAACACCTCTACTAAGGGGATAGTCCTGTTTGCTGAGGCAAAATATCTCATTGTTGGACAGCTCTAGCTGGTAGGCAGTTCCTTCCTTATCTTGAACTGAAGCTTTCTTTTCCCTGAAGTGTTCAGTCATTTCAGTTGTGTCCAATTCTCCATGACCTCATTTGGGGTTTTCTTGTCAAAGATAATAGAATGGTTTTCCATTTCCTTCTCCAGCTAACTTTACAGAAGAGGAAACTGATGCAGACAGGATTAAATGATTTGCCCATCGTCACACAGCTAAGAAGTGTCTGAGTCCAGATATGAACTCACGAAGATGAGTCTTCCTGACTTCTAGTCTGGTGCTCTATAATTTGCACCAGCTATTTCTCTCCTCTGGGGTCAAGAAGCAAGGTTAATTTCCCTGCTACATAAGAGCTATTTGAAAAGAAATATGTGTCTCCAAGACATGAAGATATGACTATAAAATGGTCAAGACATGACCCCTATAGATACTCTCATCTCCAGCTAATCATCCTTAGCCAGTGTGCTAATTAAATGGTTACTGTCCTTTCACTTCAACATCCTGGTCATCTTCGTACAGACTCTAGCTAGCTTGTCATTGTACCTAATTGAAGTGATGATTATGATGATGATAGCTAATGTAGTGCTTACTGTGTGCCAAGCACTGTGCTAAATGCTTTACAATTATTATTTCATTTGATCCTTACAACAGCCCTGGGAGGTAGGCACTATTATTGTTCCCACTTTACAGATGAAGAAACAGAGGCAAGCAGAGGTTAAGTCACACAGCTAGAGGCCAGATTTGAACTCAGATCTTCTGGGTTCTGGTCTTTTGGCTCATTTTGGGAGCAGACATGGTAGATGTTGTTCTACCTTTTACCTTAATATTTGTCCCTTTCCACACTTGTTTATTTATTCCTTTTAAATGCTAAGTTGTATTGATGCTATTTATTTTCACATCATGATCTTTTCTAGTTATATTCTCCATCCAAGGAACCCTTCTTTATATAAAGAAAAAATTTAAACAAAACCAACCTACGGAGTGACCATGTCCAATGGGGTATGCGACATTCTACCCTGCAGACCCCCATTCCTCCAGAGAAAGAGGAATGGTACATTTTCTCATTTCTTCTCCAGGGCCAGTATTGGTCATAACAGTGTGTACAGGATTTGCCTTTTTTTAAGTCTTCTTTTAATTTAAATCTTAATTATAGTGTTTTTTGTTTCCTTAGTTATAGTGTATTTTGTTCCTTGCTTGTTTTGCTCTGCATTCGATTAGAGAAGTTTTTCCAGGTTCTCTGAATTCCTTCCATTGTAGGTACTGATGATTCAATAGTATTTCACTGCATTCATGTGGTACAGTTTGTTCAGCCACTCCCCTGTCATTGTTTCAGATTTTTGTTTTTTTTTTTTCTTTCTTACATCAAAGACTTTATGGTGTAGTAGAAAGAGAGCTGGCCTTGAAGCTGGAAAGATCCAGGTTCAGGTCTCACCTATGATACCTACTATGTGAACCCAGATAACCTCTCTGTTCTTGGCCAGTCTCTAAGACTTTAAGTTGCAGAGAAAGTTCTGACCTGTGTTGGTACAAGGGAATTCCTTGTGCTGATGATACCACAGGTGAAGTTCCTATCTCTATTTTTGTTACACCCAAAAGCTCTGCCATGAATATTTTGGTTCATACAGATCCTTTCTTTCTGTGCCTTGGCACTCTTCATATTGCTTTGGTTGGGCACATTAAAGCACTAAGAGAGCAAATACACCCCAAGAGGAAGAATTGCTGCCTTTGATATAACCCAAGATACTGCTTTCTGCCTTAACCTGATGGCAGTAAAACCTGGATAGCAGACATGACAGTACATGACTAGGTTAGTCCAAACAGCCAGAAGGAATCAGACCAGTATGTAGAGATGCAGACAAAAGCCCCATGTTAAGGCAGTTGGTTTTGTCTTTCTATTGCAGGCCCCTCAGTCAATGGCTGTGGTAGCTAGTAGCTTGTTTGATTGAAGCTTCAAACAAAAGACTTTGAAAGTATTTTTTATAATCACAAGAACTGGGAAGCAGTGTGGTATAATGGATAGGGAGCTGAAAAGGCCTGAATTCAAGTCTTTCCTCTAACACATACCTGGGTATGGGTCATTCCGGGCTAGTCACTTAACCTCCAGTGCTCTAGGCAACTCTTGAAGATACTGCATTGCAGAGAAGGTGCCTACCTGCAATGGCAAGGAGCATTTCCTCTCATGAAGGTTCCCTATATCCAGTGAATTCACAGGTTCAGATCCCCACCCCATCCTATCTTAAGAACTCAAATATGAAAAAAAAATTATTTTTCTGGAATCTGTAAAAAAGCACTTGGAAAAACTTGTGAGTCACTTGTTTTCTCTGTTTTACAGTGCTTCACCCGAGGATTTGAGTACAAGAAGCATCAAAGTGATCACACTTATGAAATAATGGTAAGAACATAGAACTCCATTTGTCTTACAAGTCCTCATTAATGTTGGAAGAGGGGGCTTTAGGGACTTGCCAGATCACCTGCTTGTTTTGAAAATCAAGAAACTGAGGCCCAAAGAAGGGATTGACCCAAAGTCACCCATTTAGTGGTAGTAGAGTCACTGAGACATGAACCCAGGTCAGGAGACTCTAGTCTATTGTTCTTTAGGCAAATTACTTTTATTTCTTAATAGTCAGTTTATTTGTTTATAAAATGGAATTAATAATATTTGTCCTAACCACCTCACAGGGTTTTGGGAGGACCAGAGTAGATAGTGTGCGCAAATAATTTTCACAATCATAAAACAAAGGGCCAAAGAGACATCAGCTGTCTTCATCCTCTGTTTCATCACTATCCATTTTGCCACTTTATTATTCCTTCCATATTTTTTTTTCTGTTATCTTTTCCCCTGTATTCCTCCTTTTCTAACTGCAATAGTAGTTGTCCAGTAAGTTTTTTTAGAAGCTTCTTAGTCTACCAAGGAATCTTGGCTCAAAACTTTTACTTTACCACACATCAATGACAGAGCCTTTCAAAGCCTCCAGGACCTGGAAAAGCATCAAAGATCTTCAGATCTTAAAGAACTCTATAAATCTAAAAGAGGTCATTTTAACATTTATTTATTAATTTATTAATTAACAAGAATTTATTCTTTCCTGCCCCCTGCTGCTCCCTTTCAACTAAACAAAGAAAAAGAAAAAACAAAACTATTATAAGATAGAGGTGATTACTGTATACCTGTGCATCTTTAAAAAAAAAAACAACTCATTTGGGGGAGGCTAGGTGGCACAGTGAATAGAGTACCAGCCCTGGAGTCAGGAGGACCTGAGTTCAAATCTGGCCTCAGACACTTGACACACTTACTAGCCGTGTGACCTTGGGTAAGTCACTTAACCCCAATTGCCCTCCAAAAAAGCAAACAAAACAAAAACAACTCATTTGCATATCAGTAACTCCAAAAATGACCTCTTAGAAAATTATAAATGTTAGAGAGGTTTCAGGTAATAAATATGCATAGTCAAGCAAAGCAGATTCCATCACTGGCCATGTCTAATATATGTCTTTTTGTACATCTTGAGCTCAGGAGCTTCATCATTAGACCTCTGAAATAGTCGTTTGTCATTGATCAGAGTTCTTAAGTCATTTGTCTTTAGAGTTATTTGTCTATGTGTTGTTATCATTGCATAAATTGTTCCCCTGATTCTGCTCACCTTGCTCGGCATCAGTTCATATTTTATATATGTATATAATATTCTAAAATTAATAAAATATCTCTAAAACTCCATTTTATAATTCCTTATGATACAATAACATTCCATTACATTCAGACACTGTAATTTGTTTAGCAATGGGCACCTCTTTAGTTTCCAGCTTGGGGCTACTATGAAAAATGCTATTATAAATTTTTTGTACATATGGGTCCTTTTTTTATTTCTTTGATTTCTTTAGGATATATGGCCAGTAGAGGTATCACTAGATCCAAGGATATATTGAGTTAAATGTCTTTAGGGCATAATTCCAAATTGCTTTATAAAATGGCTATACCAATTCTGAACTCTACCAATAGTGTATTTATGTTTTTACCTGAAGCCCCTCTAACATTTGTCATTTTCTAAAAGGTCATTTTTGGAGTTACTGATATGCAAATGAGTTCCGGATTGTTGTTTTGGTTTTTTTAAGGTGCATAGGTATACAGTAATCACATCTATCTTGTAATCTCATTGATTTAGGTATTCCCACCTTTCAGAACACCACCCATCCATGCCAACCCATTCTGAACAGCAATTATTCATGGCCTCCCAAAAGTCTCCCATGGGTGTTCCACCCAACATGTTGGAGGCTTTCCTCACTTTTCTTCAACATCTTGGGGGCACTAGTGGAGCCCTGTGATAATCCCCATCATACCTCACTCTTGCCATATGACCAACCCATCTCCTTCTATCGAATTTCAGTCCCGTTCTTTGGAATTTCTTATCAGTAACATGTTGCAGCCTGTTCACACCCACTGTATACCTTTCTATAGCCTTCTGTGTGATCCTTATCTTTAGTTCTTCAGAATCAGTTGTGTTCAAGGTCTTACTGCCATACAGCAACACCAGGAAAAAAATTTGTATTGAAAAGATGAGACTTTTCTGTTATGAGAAACTTGGTGTTGATAAAAGTCTTTGTAATTTCCTCAGAGCTATTCAGCCCGCACTCTTCTCAAGGCCTTTTCAACTTTGGGCACAGCTGATAGTCCATTTGTACTGTCTGTCACAGATATCCATAGTGTTGGACATACTGTATTGGAAGTCCATTCAAGTATGCATGATTTTGGGTCATAGATCTTCATCGCTTGGTGTGTCCTGTGTAGATGGACAGTAAAAGGCTAGACCCTGGAGAACAGAAGCAGTAATGACCAATATCATCTGCAAGTAGGAGCAACTGGAGGATCAACCGGCCTCTGTGCCAGATCTTCCTCATCACAGTGCAGGAGACTTTTGGCGTTCTCCCAATCCATCTCCCTGGGTCTGGTTTCTTCTTATATGTGTTATCAGATCATTGTGCTGGATTATTTCTGTTTTTATGTACTTTAAAGAATTTCAAGGGATTGTGGTGTATAGATGGAAAGTACTTTGTTGTAAAATAGCTTACACGGTATCATTTCCTTCTACCAAGTTAAAAGTTTCATGTTTTATGGAGTGTTTTTGGTAACCAACAACTGATAAGCACAATGGTAGCTTATATTCTGTATGTCTTTCATTTGGCTACAAGACAGTGAAGATGTGGGGCATTGTTTAATCCTTTTGAAAGCCTGTTTATTCCCTACACATACCCTTATTCATTCACTTATAGATTAGGTCGATAATTATTGATATTCTCTGGATCAACTTTTTTATCAATAAAATCTGAAATTTTTTCCCACTCTTGCTAGCTTCCTTTTCTTTAGATACCTTATATAGTCCCTCAGAGATCTCACAGTTATAACACCTCCAGCATCAATCTCATCCGAATATTTATGATGTAATTTGGCTGCCTTTCTGCTCTATTCTCTTGAGTGTCATTTCTGTTTTCTCTGTAAGCACTTTGGGGCTTGTGATGGTAGGGTCCAAGTGTGGTTGGTTCCACTATCCTCAGTGGAGAAAAGCAGCAGGAAACTCTTGTTTATAATATGGTTTGAAATCATGATTTTTATTGTCTTTTTTGGTAATTATTTAAAAGAGGGCTTTTCTGAAGTGCAAGAGTTTTTAACCTAGGGTCTTTGAACTTGTTTTTTAAATATTTTGATAACTATTTCTATATAATTTGTTTTCTCTGTAACACTGTTTTTTTTTTAAATTTTATGCATTCAAAAGCATTATACTGAGAAGAGGCTAATAGGATTCACCAGACTGTTCACGGGGTCCATGAGAAAAATAAGGTTAAGAACCCCTCTCATAGACCTATTTTTGGCCAGGCTCCAGTGGTCATTACTGCTTCTGTTCTCCAGGGTCTAGCCTTTTACTGTCCATCTTAGAGTTGTATAGGTGCAGGGAAAACTAGCTTATGCTTTCCAAACTCACAAAAGATTGACTGGCACTAAAATTTATTAATTTATAATTAGGAATATAAAATATGAAGCAGCCCAAATATTCATTCTTAACATTTACAAACTGCTTCCTCTTCCCAGTGCGAAAATCTACTTAAGGAACTGAATTAAGATTTTAAAAGCCATTTGGTGGGTATACAGAATGAGATCAGAGGAGGGTGAGGGTCTGAAAGGGAAGATTCACTCAAGCTTGCTTGGCCTGATGAGTCACATTTCTCCACTATAAGTATGTTATCTGTTAAAGTGTCCAGATTCTCTTGTTAGCAGTTTTGGGCTCCGTCTCCCTTGGAAACCAAATTTCTTTGCAGGTTCAACTTTTTCCTTATTTAGTTTTTCCAATTATGTCATTCCTATCTCTCTCTCTCTTTCTCTCTCTCTCTCTTTCTCTCTCACACACACACACGCCACCTTTACGTGACAAATTGCTGTCATATATGTGTATGTATTTTAAAATTTCTCCCTATTCTTTTAGGGATCATGGTATCATAAGCAAGGCCTTTAGTAGATAGACTCAGTTGCTACTTAAGAATTTATATGTTCCTATCCTTTCCATTCAAATGGGAAATTTTCCTATTGATTTTCTCACCTTTTTTCAAATTTTTATTTTCTACAGTATAAATATTGTTTATTTTCCATATAAGAGATTTCAGATCATGTAAAAAAAATTTGGAGGGGGAGGGGATCAAAATTGATATTAAATTATTTGTGCTATGGGGGTGGGGGGACAGTGGCTAGGTGGTACAGTGAATAGAGCACCAGCCCTGGAGTCAGGAGGACCTGAGTTCAAATCTGGCCCCAGACATTTAACACAAAAACTAGCTATGTGACCTTGGGCAAGTCACTTCACCCCAATTGCCCTACCTTCTCCCCTCCAAAAAAAAAAAAGCAAAAAAAAAATTACTTGTGCTGTGGCAGGTGGAACATGAATCAGAAACCCCACAGGCTATACACCTTTTTGTCATTTGATTATTACATTCTTGAGTAGCTCCTTCCACAGTTAATCAGATGCTTATTACTCGTTTACCTCAGTTTTGCTGTTGGTGAGGAGTAGTGGATTAATCTTTAAGTCCTTTGGGATGCAACATGATATAGGGGAAAAAGCAGATGGTACATGGAATCAGTCAAGGACCTGGGTCTGAATCCCAGTCCAGATACTTCCTGGTCATATTATGGGAAGTAAGGCAAGAATCTCTGAACCGAGGGTAATAATGCTTGTGCCACCTACTTCTCAAGGTGGTTGTAAGGAAACCATTTTGCAGACTTTTAAAGTTCTCTAAGTCTGTTCGATTTTCTGTTGCCCTCAAAGGTTGACAGTGATAGAAACAGTTTTCATTGTTCTCAGGACCTTCAGTAGATGTATGACATGCTGTATTTAAGTGTCCTTGTCCTCTGTATTAATAGTAGTTACTTTTGGGCTCCTAGTGTGCAAGGGACTATGTTGTGATTTTTTTGTACTGACTGCTTCTTTTTTTTTTTTTAAGCAATTGGGGTTAAGTAACTTGCTCAAGGTTACATGGCCAGTTCATTCTGGGTGTGGTACTGAGTGTCCGAGCCCGGGATTCGATCTCCAGGTCATCCCAACACTGGAGCCCGTGCTCTTACTCGCTGAGCCACCTGGCTGCCCCTCTGACTGCTTCTTAACAGTGCTAGGCCCCTAGTAAGTCCTCACTAAAGATAGTATAATATAAGGAAACTCAAAAGAATATTTTTTTATGAAAAGCACATACATGTATGCCTAGACACTCAGAGGGTTTCTTGTGACAGGTATTTTAATGTTTCTTTCTGTCCCTTGCTCAGCAGTGGTGGCTGACGATTATTTTACATTTAAAAATAATTTTATTGATACTTTTTTTTTAATCCCCTACATTTGACAACATATCTCTTTTTCTCTGCCTGTCCTGGAGAGCCATCCCTTCTTAAAAGGAAGAAAAATAAGGAAAAAACCCAGTTCAGCAAAACTAACAACACATTGACCAAGTATGATTTAGGATGTTGTGTAGAACAGTGTTTCACACCCATAATTGCTCACCTTGTGAAAGAAAGAATAGATGTTCATTTTTTCTCTCTTCTTTGGGACCAAGCTTGGCAGTTATAACTTTATTTATTTATTTATTTTTATTTTTGAAGGGGGAGGGCAGGACAGTGGGGATTAAGTGACTTGCCCAAGGTCTCAGGGCTAGCAAATGTTGAGTGTCTGAGGCCAAATTTAAACTCAGGTCCTCCTGACTCCAGGGCCAGTGCTCTATTCATTGTGAAACCTAGCTGCCCCATTATCATTTTAAAGAGCTCAATTTCAATTGTTTTATTGTTATTCTTTCCATTTACACTGTTGTAGTCATTGTACATATTTTTTTCCTGATCTCCTTTTACTTCACCTTGCATCAGTTCATCTTTTCAGGCTTCTCTATGGTCCTTATATTCATCATTTTTTATAGCTAAGTTATATTCATTATATTCATTGGTTTAGCCATTCCCTGATTGATGAGCATCTACTTTGTTTCTGTTCTTCACTATTACAAAAAAAATGCTACTGTAAATATTTTGGTGTGTATAGGAATTTCTTCAGATTGATGGCCTCCTTGGGGCTTATTTCCCAGTAGTAGGATCTCTAGGTCAAACAGAATAGATAATTTCCCTTTCTTTGAATAAGGCCAGATTGAATTCTAGAATGGCCAGACCAATTCACAGCTCCTCTACACACTCCCTACATTACTGACTATTCTCATCTTTTGTCAGGTGATGATGTTTCCCAGAGAGAGTTTTGTACTGGGGGGAAATGGAGGTGGGAGACTAACAACTTATAGGAATTAGGTTCAGGGACCTTTTGGCACCACTACGATGCAAATCATTCAACGAGACTAGAAATAGTGGTCAGAGTTACTAGGATCCATTTCAACTGCTGTTTGTAGTTAATTGATTTTTGTAAAATCATTTTTCCTTCAGACCTCAGACTTTCCTGTCCTTGATCCCAGTTGGACTGCTCAAGAGGAAATGGCCCTTCTGGAGGCTGTGATGGACTGTGGCTTTGGAAACTGGTGAGAGTTTTAACAATTACCTTGCCCTGCCCTGCATGGTATTTTCCTCATCATGTCCCAGGAGAGGAGTTGCCTCTGGATAGACAGGGCCTTCAGGAAGAGTCCTGGAAGCAAGCTTCTGGCTGCTTGGAGATCTGTTCTGGTCTCTGTGCCTGAGGCAGCTAGGTGGCACAGTAGAGAGAATGCTAGATTGGGAGTCAGGAAGACCCAAATTCAAATCCTGCCTCAGATACTTATAAGCTTTGTGACCTTGAGCAGTCATTTAACCTCTCCTAACCTCAGTTTTTTTTCTCATCTAACATAAGGGTAATAATAGCACCTACCTAGCTGTGTGATCCTGGGAAAGTTACTTAATCTCTATTTGCCTTAATCCACTGGAAAAAAAAATGTGGCAAATCACTCCAATATCTGCCAGGAAAACCCCATGGACAGTATGGTCCCTCTGGTCATGAAGAGTCAGACACAACTAAACAATAACAACAACCTCACAGGGTTGTTGTAAGGATGAAGTGAGATAACATATGTAAAGTACTTTGCAAATCTTAAAATGCTATATAAATAATAGCTATTATTGTTGTTATTGTTATTATCACCACTACTACTATTCCAGTTTCCTTCTGTGCCTTGATGATGGATGAACTCACAGAGTGCATTGGGATGCTTAGGGGATCTACACAAAATCTGCTTGGTTACATCCTCACCAAAAGCATTGGTTTTTCCTGTTTGAATGTAACAAGTATCACTTTCTCATACAGGTCATTTTTCCTATCTGCTTTTATAGCTCCTCCTGTGCTGTACAAGGCTGAATCTCATTTCAGGGAGTCAGGCCCTTGGGGTAGATCTTTCTCACTTTTTGGTGATTCAGTCTCCACAGATTCCCTACTTGAATTTAAAAATCCCCCTCCCTCCTCTTAAACTGTGGTCCTGGGTAGAGCTGTCCAACATGCAAGGTCTTTGTCTTGAGACATTAAATGCATACTTGTAATGGGCCTAGAGTTTCATGCTTTTTCAAAGTACTTTTCTATACATAGTTTCATTCTGTCCTCATGATACCCCTGAGAAGTAGGTAGAGATGTGTATTATGGTCCTATTTTAACAGTGAGGGAATGGAGGTCGCTAAGAGTGAAGTAAGTTGACTATAGTTATATATTTGGTTGTCAGTAAATCCTGGTCTCCTGACTTCTATTTCTCCTATACTGTCTCACTTTATAATGTCTAAAGGACAGAAGTAGGAGGCTGAAGGCTTCACAATAGTTCCTAGCTTCTTCTTTTTGCTAAAATTCATTTATTCCACAATTTTTTTTATCAAGTGCCCATTCAATTGAATAAGCATTTATTAAATGCTGAGTATGAACCAATGTTCTAGGAGGTGCTGGTAATATAGACAAAAATGAAAGCATCCTTATCCTCAAAGAGTTTGCATCCTACTGGGCTGCCCTTGTGGGCCTAGTATTATACTAGGAATGGTGGGAGAAACAAAATGATGTCTGTTCTTGAGAATCTTACTGGATGGCTTTGGCCTGTTCCTTCATATTTTTTCTCTTCCTTCAAAGCAGGTTTGAGTTAATCCTCTCTTCATCTCCTTCCATATCCCCCACCCCAGTGCAGTCCTAAACAAAATGGGGCAAGGTTGGTGATATCCCTTCCCTCTCAGTGCAGTCAAAAAGCAAAACCAAGACAGTGGAGCTGTCTATCTTTGGGTAGTGATCCTTTCCTTACTGGCAAATCATTGGTCACAGATTTTAGGACTTGGGATAGTAACTTCCTATAACTGGTGGTAAAGTGAGGACTTCTAGTCCTCCACTTTTATTTCTTAGGCTGGCTGAATTTCAAAGGTCAAGATGGATTTAGACCTGGTGTGTACCTGTCTCATTTGTCTGCTGCTGCCTCTTAGTTTGGGGCTTCTGGTGTCAGATGTCAAACCTCTCATGGCTACAACTTTAAATAAGGCAAGAACAGACTGTGCTTCTTAAAGTTACCCATAAATGAAACCTTCCCCCATATGTCCCACATACACTTTTCCCTCTTCCCCCCTCTAGGCAGGATGTGGCCAATCAGATGTGCACCAAAACCAAAGAAGAATGTGAGAAACACTACATGAAACACTTCATCAACAATCCTCTTTTTGCTTCTACCCTGCTCAACCTCAAGCAAGCAGAGGAGGCAAAAACTGCCGACACAGCCATTCCATTCCAGTGTAAGTGCCTGCCTGTTGTTGTAAAGGACTGGGCTTGTCCCAGAGCCTGCTTTTTGACAATTGCAGATAATAATGGCCAGATGACTGACTGCTCCAGAACTTGGGAGAACCTGGTGAAAGAGGGAGGTGGAGTTGGCCAGGGCAGTTGCTGAGAACTGATACCATGAGGTGGCAGGGAGGGGACCCATAGCTGTGGACAGAATGCTAAGTTGGAAGTCAGGGCACCTAGGTCCTGTTTGCCCTTCCACACCTACTCATTGAACCTCTGCAGGTGTATCAAGTAACTTCACTGCCTGCATCCGTAAGATGAGACCTGAAAAAAAAAAAGTGACCCACCTCACTGGGCTGTTGTGAGGACAAGACTGTTGGCATGTCTCCTGCAGAGTTTGTTGTTGAAAGACACATTATAGACATGCACTGTGTTTGATTATTAATCATCCAATATTAAAGCCATGTGGTAATGCATTGTTATTGTCAGTACCAGTAATGGTGGCTCTTCTTTAAAATGTATTTTTAGTTTGTTGTGGCTGAGGGACTCATGGGCCTCTTTATAAGCATAACTAAAAACATGATGAATTATGAATGGGCATTGCTTCTGAATGGCCCAAAGCACAGGAGTAACAAGATACCAGTGCATTTCTCTCCCCCGCCACACCCCCCACTCCTAGCCTCAAATTGCCGCGACCGTAGCTTTACAGCTGTCTGATTCATGGTTTTATAATCAATTGGGAACGAAAAGGAAATCCAATAATATTCATCTGAGATCAGTAAATTGAGATTGTTCCAGAGAGTGAGGGACATGATGAAGAAGAGTAAATATTTGAGTCTGGAGAAATATTATGAAAACCTTCTTTCCTTACATTCAGTGTGTAAATGAAAAATTCATAGGGATCTCCCGAAGTTTCTTAAGGGGATTCGCTAAAGGATGTTTAAAATGTATTGAATTAAAACAACATTACTTCGTTGAAGTAGTTGGGGTGAGAAGGAACATCCAGATTCTTTATTCTCTTATTTATCCTTGAACTTTTATTGATCCTATCTGTTGTACATTGCTTCTTGGTGTTACTTTTTTTTTCTCACGTCACTATTTTGTTAAATGATTGAGTAAAACCCTACATTCTGACAGGGTCAAGTCCCCGTCTGACATATAATGACTGTGTGACCCTGGGCAAGACAGTAACCTCTCAGTGCTTTTGGTAACTCTCTGAAACTATACGTTTTGGAGAAGGTGCAACTTGCATTGGTGGAGGAAATTTCCTTTTCCAGGAGTTCCCTTTGTTTTTTTTTTTTTGGAGGGCAATTGGGGTTAAGTGACTTGCCCAAGGTCACAGGGCTAGTTTTTTGTGTTAAGTGTCTGAGGCCGGATTTGAACTCAGGTCCTCTTGATTCCAGGGCCGGAGCTCTATTCACTGCACCACCTAGCCGCCCCTCAGGAGTTCCCTTTGTTAATGAAATCACAGGTCCAATCCCAATTAATTAATAGTCATTAATTAATAGTCAATCAAAGCAGGTTTGAGTTAATCCTCTCTTCATCTCCTTCCATATCCTCCCACTCCAGTGCAGTCCCAAACTAGTCAATAGTCAATTAGTTGTCAATCAATAGCAATTGTCAATCAATAGCAATCAACAATCATTATTTTGATATACCTAGAAAAACTAAAAAAGAGGATTGTATCTTACTTTTTCAATGGGTGGAGGAGATGAAAGAAGGGAAAGAATTTGGCACTGAAAATAAAATTAAAAAAATTTTTAAAGAGCATTGTAGAGGAAATGGTAAATTTCTATTATGTAGTTTAAAAAAAATTATATTAAATTTAACAAAGTAGTAACAAAATTGCCCTTTTTATGCCCCCTTCTGAATTTCTTTTTGTTTTCTTTTTTGTGTGTATGTATGTGTTTTTTTAATATTAAATTCCAAACTCTTCCAGCTACAGATGATCCTCCAAGGCCTGCCTTTGATTCGTTGCTTTCCCGGGACATGGCAGGTTACATGCCAGCCCGAGCAGACTTCATTGAGGTAGGGAAACATAGCTCTTTCTTTGGGCACAAAGGCAGGATTTGCTTCTATTGAGGACTTTGACTTCAAATCTGGAAATTGGGCAGGACTGTGAGAGGGCTGTCATCAAGTAGTCCAGGGGGATGCATTTTTACACATGTGTATTGAAAGTTCAGTGGGCTGAAAGACCCATTGGGAAGCGTAGGCTTGCCATCACCCTTTCCATGACACATGACAGCCTCATTTATGTGGTAGTAGGAGTACTCGTTATTATCTTTACACTAATTCAATTCACTTAACATTTCCTGGAGTCCTGCTCTATGCTAGGCAGGAGTAGAATGACAGATGGAGAGCTGGATAAGAAGACTTAGGTTCAGGGCCCGCTTCTGATACTGCTGGCTCTGTTATTCTGTGAATGTCACTTAACTTCTCAGTGGCCTTGGCAACTCTCTGAGGCAATAAATGGCAAAGGATATGCTGATCTGAAATGTATGAAGGAGTTTCTTCATTGAAAGTTCTTCATACCAATTAAATCACAGGCCTGGTCCAAAAAGAAGGAAAAGAGAATGTATATAAAAACCATATTTACGTCTGAGAATGAATTTTAACATAACTTAGGGGTTCTGGAGGTGCTGGGGGTCCAACAGCTCATGATATTGCCATTTTGTTAATTTATCTATATTATAATCTTGTATTACTTTAGGGAATCATGATATCATCAGTATGAGCACTCCTTCCACTGGTACAGATTGCAATCCTCTTCTCCTTAGAGGAAAATTTTTATGAGTATCTGAGATCAAAAAGATTCACCACCCAGTGGCCAAATAACCAAATGCAGTTACCTGGATGGTGATAGGGCCAGCCACTGTGAACTTGATCTGCTTGATTCTTGGAAAACACACACACACACACACACACACACACACACACACACACACAGATCTCTAAGTAAGACTTTCATGTCTTAGAAACAACCTTGCAGATTCCCTCTTAAAATTTATTGACCTGCCACAAAATGGCCCTGGCCTCAGGAGATCCCATTACATCTGTAGCTTATGATTGTACTTAACCGCACTTATCACTCATGTGCATTCAGCTTTTGAACCAACCCATTGACACAGCCAGTGCTACCTTTCATGTCCATTGTCAACACATAGTATTACAAAGGAACACAGCTTTCAAGGAATGAATTAAATCTGACATTTTTGCCTTGGCATTTAGCACCCTGGGGGTTTACTGGAGGGTGTGGGCTTCAGTTTGTTTTTGAAACTAAACTGGCCTATTTTTCGCTTCTCTTGATTGTTTACTTTGGAATTCTCAGAAGTACTCACACTTATGCTACTTATTAAGTGTTTTTCTACTGGGTAAGTCCCCCATCTGCCCCCAGATTTCCTCTACTTTACTATTAATTACTTAAAAGAAGATATCCTGACCTCTTGCCATGTAGAGTGTCTTGCAATAGGTGTCCCACTGGATACTATCTCCTTTGGCATCATGTCCAAACTTGATTAACTCAAGCGGATGGGGCTGGGCTGGGGGATTTGTGTCTCTTTTCACAGGAGTTTGACAATTACGCAGAATGGGACTTGAGAGATATTGATTTTGTTGAAGATGACTCAGACATTTTACACGGTGAGTTTGGGAAACCTCTGGTCAAAATCCTGTGATTATAGATTTAGAGATGAAAGGGACCTTAGAGATCATCTGATCTGACCCCCACCTCTTACAGGTGAGGAACCTGAGACCCAGAACAGGCCTCTCTTGCTAATTCACCAAAATTATAATTTTGCATTACTTTAGGGATTCATAATTTCATCAGTTTGAGCACTCCCTCCATCAACACCAATTACAATTCTTTCCCTCTTAGTAGAAAATCTTTATGAGTATCTGTGTGGTCAGCCAGTATGAACTTGGCAATGCTGACCCTCTAAAATGACTTGCCTAAAGTCCTGCAGGTAGGAAGTCAGAGAGTTGGGATTCAAACCCAGGTGCTCCAATGTCAAATCCAGCATTCTTTCAGCTGCCTTACATTGGCTGAAGTAAGAGAATAAGGCCTTTATGAAGGTGGGGCTAATCATCCTATGCACAGTTTGAAACCCCCTATATCTCCAATTATGTGGTCTTCCTCTTGTCCAAGAGGAACCTCCAGGGGAACAGACCTATCTGTGTGGCATGGCCTTCACAGCTTTCCTGGGGACAAAGAAGAACAGTGTAAAAACTTTAAGATTTTAATGATGATAGTCCCCGGCATTCTTGAGTATTCCCCTTGCAAATATGAGTTTGATAAGCCTAAAATTTGCCAGAAGAAAAAACAGGAAAGTTAGCATTCTACAGGAGTTGAGTGTGCAGGGAGGAAGATTTTGGCTTTCTCTCTGCTCAATACCGTTGAATTTTCTGCACTCCTATGCTTGCATTTCTGTAGTTCTTACCTTAATTATCTATGATTCATTTCTACCCTTTTCTGGTAACTTAAACTATGAATGCAAAAGGGCTTTTAAGAGTGGGAGACATTGTCCCTCTTCTTCCCCTGCCCATCCATGATTAACTGCATATTCAAAAAACCTGCAAAGGTCAGTGTGCTCTTTGCCAGCAGTCCAGAATCCAGCAGGATACAGCTGATAAATAACAAGGACCTGAATTCCCCAGTCCCCAGTCTCTTCACTTTTTGTGAATGTTCTTTTACCCATTTCCTTCAAAGCTGCTCCTTAAGTGGGAAGGAGCAGCAGGGTAGGCCAACAGATTTGGAGTTATCATTCACTGACTTATCTGTGTGACCTTGGGCAGATCACTTAAGCATTCCAGGCCTTGGTTTTCTCATCTCTAGGAATACAATTCAACAGGCCTTTAGGTTATGCCCAAGGCACTCTGCTAAGTGTTGGGGACACAAGGGTCCCTGCTTTGAACATACTTAGATCTTCTTGGAGGAGACCACATCACCCAATCTGTCAATCAACAGGCACTTGTTAGTGGCTACTGTTTGCCTTGCACGATGTTAAGTGGTAGAGAACCAGGGACAAAACAATCCTTGAGGAGTTTCCATTCTATTAGGAAGGAGGGGGAAGTGTACAATGTAAACACAGATGAGAAAATACATAACACATATGAGATGAATAAATAGTTGAGCTAGATGACAAACTCTAACCCAAGGATCCTTTTTGAATCATCAATTACTTTTGCATTTTGGATTAAGGCCTACTCTCACTGGGAGGGCAGTTTGATTCTGCTCACTCCAAGGGAGCAGCCTAGGAATTTGATAGATTCTATCTGTGACCAAGAGAGTTTCCATGAAAATTTTAACTTAAAAAAAAATTCTCTGTACATATAGCTTTAGAGGTTTTCTTTGCAAATTTCTTTCCCTCCTCTTCCCTCCTACATGACTTTGCAGAAAGACGAAGTGAGTCAGTTTCTACTAAAAGAGGAAAGCTTAACAGCCAGTCACTTTGGGGCCCATCAGCTTCCTTATATTTGTTCTTTCTTACCCATCAGTATCTTTTCCTTTTCAGTCCCAGTGATTCATGACGTTGCTCTTTCTCACCTCCTGTGGGATTCCTTCATATTTCTCCCCCTCTTCCAAATCAACTTTAGTTAAAGCCTCATGCACTGCCTGACTCTTAGCTCCTTTTGCTGGAGCCCTGGACTTTCACATTACAAGAAGGGCAGCCTTGTGGAAAGCAGCCTCCTGGGAGATGTTCTTCAGGAATTTGAACCCCAGGGAGGCACGAGTCTGACCTTATGATGTAGGATGGGGTGGGGTGCTGGTGGGGGGTTGGATCGAACACTGGACCCAGGAGACATGGGTTCAAATTCTCCCTTACTAGCTGTATCACTGCAGACAATCTCTGTGAGCCTCTGTATAGTGAGACTTAGGATCCCTGAAACTTCCCCTTTGTAGAATTGTTGTAAGGGAAATTACAGATTGAAAACATGACACAAGTGGGCATTTAGTGAGAATGGAGCTTGCTGCCATATTTGGATTATAGTTTTAGAGCTGGAGATGATCTGAGAAGCCATCAGGTTTAACATCCTCAGATGACAGATGAGCAGAATGAGGCACGTAGAGGTTAAGTTACTTGCCCAGGATCACACAACTAGTAAGACTTGAACCCATGTCTTTCTGACTCCAAGACCAGTGGCTACTCCTCAGTGCACCTCACTGTCATTTCTCAACAGTAATAAGGCAACCACAGTGACAGTGGAGTATGTTTGTTTTTTCATTTGATTTGCCATTCTGATTACCCATAAACTGTGCTATTAGGCTTCTTCTAAATTTAGTACTGACAGAACTGCAGTTAGCAGGTTAAAAAAGCCCTAATTGATTCCCAGTCCATATTCCAGGCAGGAGGTTCCTGCCATCTCCATCACTAGTTTTCATTCAACTTGAGTTAGTGCTCAGCACAATGTAGTAGGATTTAGGTAAGAGCTGGATTTATGATTTCATTGGTAGAGGAAACTCCCTTTACCAATGCCAGTACATAGTATACCCCTTTTATACATCAGTAAATGTGTGAGGCACGACCTGAGCCTGTGTCTTCTGGACTCCTAAGTCCATTCAGTGTCTCTTTTCTGCACCCTCCATGGTGGCTTGGGAGACTGCAGGCCATTTAGTTGTGACACTTTTGAAGGATGCTCAGACCAAAGAAGATGAGAGCCAGCAGGTATGGTGCCTGCTTTAGGGCTTGGTGGGCTTAGAAATGGTTCCTCCCATGACACAACTTGAGAACTCCCTCTGTGCAGCCCCTCCCCTCCCAGATGTGAGATGAAGAGGAAACAAGACAGAGGAGAAGAAAGAGAAGCTCAGGGAAATTTCCAAGGACCATTGAAGAATGGGAATTGAGAACCACCATGGCCCTGTGGCTGCAATGGAAATAGAGACATGTGGCCTTGTCCCAGGCTTGCCTCTACTCATTGGGTGATCTTAGGCAAGCCATTGGAACCTCCCTTTTGTCCCTTCACTGCTAATAAAGAGAGGGTGACATTTATTAGTCAGTATGTGTGTTTTGGATAAAAAGATGGTGCATAACCTAAAGTGGCATTATTACCTTTGCTTTACCCCATTATGCAATTTTAGTTATTGTTAAATGCATTCCTTATAAATTTTCCCACTGGTCAGTACTTAAAAGGAATAACTTGATGGCATGTAGCAGAATGACTGATGCCTCCAAACCAAGCCACCCATTGCCTACCCCAACAAAGACTTTTATTCATGAACTTTTTTACTCATGGAGTTTATTGTAGATAGGCAGTCTCTAGTGGAAAGAATGATGGACTTAGGAAGATCTGAGTTCATCTCCTGACCCTTAGTAGGTATAGGACCCTGGACAAGTCTCTTTACCTCTCTTATTCTTAGTTTCCTCATCTGTAAAAAGGGAGAGTAGTGTAGGTAATACCTACCTCACAGGGTTGTGATGAGCATCTGATGAGACAGCATATACAGAGTGCTTTGCAGACATCAAGAAGAGCCAACTAAATGGAAGATACTATTATTTAATAAAAAATGAATGTTCCATCGTGGAAGTCTAGGTTACAGTGGAGAGACAATTAATTGTATCCTAGCCCCTTGGGAAGGACTTTCAGAAAGGACTAAGGAGGGAATGTGTGATGGAATGGAAGGGGTGCTAGCTTTTGAATGGATCAGGGCACTGGGTTCAAACCCCAGTTCTGATGTTTACTGCCTTTATTACCTTGAGCTTAATTTCCCTGTGGCTCAGTCAGTTTCTTCATCTGTAAAATGAGGTTAAAAAAATTGAGAAGGTTAGACCAGATGGCCTCTGTGGTCCCTTCTAGATCTATTAGATCTATGATCTTATGATCCTGTAAATGGGGCAGTGATCCCCATTTGCAAAGTTTGGAGAACAAGGGGAGGAATATTATAGGACCTACTATGGTACCTGCCCATCTTTTACCAAGAGGGAAGCCATTATTGCTTCAAGAAGATATAACTCTGGGGATCCTTAGCTTCTTTTCCTCTGATTCTATGTTCCTTAATACAACTGATTATTAAGATTCCTCTCTTATCCATGATACCATTTCCTTGTGTCAGTGCCCTTTCATGAAACTTTTTTCTTTCATGAATCTGTAGATTTCTGTTGCCTTAGGCATTCTTGAATCCTCAAGTACTTCCCACCATTGGTTCCTCACAGTGCAGGCAAGAATGAAGTCATGGGAGTTTCTTCAACAGAATTTCAAGGAATTCCTCTAACATTAGGTTACCTTTCTCCTATTTGAGAAACAGACATTGAGGAAGAGAAGAGGCCAAATGGCCAAGGCATGGATCTCAGCTTTGTTCCATCTTCTGTGGCCTGTGTCTCTAATTCTTGCTGTGTTTGATCACTTCAGTCATGTCCTACTTTTCATGACCTCATTTTGGAGTTTTCTTGGCAAAGATACTTGGAGTGATTTGCCATTTCCTTCCCCAGCTCATTTTACAGATGAGGACCTGATATAAAAAGGGTTAAGTGACTTGCCTAGGGTCACACAACTAGTACATATATGAGGCCAAATTTGAACTCAGGATGATGAGTCCTCTTTTGACTCCAAGCCCAATACTCTATTTGCTGTACCACCTAGCTGCTCCATTTAATCCTTACCTTCTTCCTTTGTGTAGCACAAAGAGATCCAGCTTGGATCTTTAGTCCATTTACCTCTTGACAATACCTCACCCTTGTTGATAATTTGTCCCGGTTTTGTGTCTGAAGCATCATAGGCATATCATACATTCCTTGGATTTTTGTGGCTCTTCCAAAGAGCTCTCTCACATTAGTTGCCTCATATAACCTTACAATATTCCTGGGATGTAGGATTAGGTATTTAAAAAAACATTTCATAGAAGGGGAGAGAGATACACACACTCATCCACACCCACCCACTCAGAAGTGAGTGATTTGCCTAAGGTCCTATTGTTAGGGAATGAACCAAGACCGCAGCTTTTATCCACTTAGTCATACTATCAACTCCCATCAGATTAATGGTGTGCTTCTCCAGAAGGGAGGTCACAGAGAAAAAGATTAAAGAGGCTTTGCCCCCTTCTTCCAGTGAATACTTGACCCACAGGTTTCTACTGCTGTGATTGCAACAGGGATTATAATTGGCCTGGCTGCTCTGTGGCCATCAAGTCAGTTTTTTTCCCCCAGGGAAGCAGCAAGTGTCTTCTGTTAGAAAAATAGAAACATGTTGTCTGCTATTTTGAATAGTCTTGGAAATATATTGTGGTAGGCAGGAGTGCCTCTGATTTCTGCCCACCTCTTAAAATATTTTAGGGCCAGCAATTTAAAAAGCTTCACCGTTGGTCCCACATGTGATCAAAGAGAGACCCAAAAGTAGGGATTTCAACTGTCTTGCATCAGTGTGTGTGTGACTTGTTGGGTGATGGTGTTTGTTTTTTTTTTTTCAGTAGTCTCTGTCTGGTCTTTTGCTCATTCTCCCTCTCTCAGCTGTTTTAAGTAAACCAAGAACCAACAATTCCTATTCTTGCTGTGTCTGTCTTCTCATTCCTATTCTGCTTGCATTACTGTGGTAGTCCCTGAGTTATTCACGCATTCAAGATCTTGTAATCAGTCGCCTTTCTCTGAATGTACTTTATAAAGAAAAAAAGGAGATGGCTTTGAATATGAATTTTACTCTGGGTAGATTCCAGTTTTTCTCCTCCTCCCATTTGTTTCTGGCCCTGTGTGTTCCTTTCCCTCTCTTGTTTTTTTACCCCCAAAGCCATTTGTACAAGTTTCAACTTTACTGAGAAGATCAAACAACAGGGCCGATTATCAGGAGTATTTATAGAATTTTTCCAACACAATCTCTTCATGTTTTTTCATTAAGTCCTTCCCACACAGATCCCAGAAAATAACATGGTAGGTTAATGTCTTGGAAGTTAAAAGAGTAAAGGAAAGAATTTGTCAGACAACTGAACTCATTACCCTCATTCTTCTTTCTGTCCTAAGCTGTGAGTTTTCTAAGTGTGCCCAGCCTTATGGGAGACACAGTAAAATGTCATTTAAAAACACCTTGATATTGTGTAAAATCTTTTTGGCTTTATTTCAGGTCACCACATGTCCCCATGTGGATAATGAGAACGTGTGTGTGTGTGTGTGTATGTGTATAATGGAGAGACCATGTACGTGGTAGAATGTAACAAGTATCTGGTATAGGATCAGAAAGACCTGAGTTTGAATCCTACCTCCGATCTAATTCTGTGACCATGGCCAAGTCACTTAATATCTCTGAGCCTCAGTTTTCCCGTCTATGAAACAGGGCTTATAATATCTGAATGAATAAAACATTTGTTAATCACTTAACTCTGTGCAAAACACTATGCTAAGTGCTGGAGTTACAAATAGAGTCAAATACAAAATACAATGTGAGCCCCTACTCTCAAGGAGCTCATGTTTTAATGGGGAAGACAGCACATAAGGAAGGTTTCAGCCTCAGGTCAGATGGAAAGGTCACATGATCCTTAGGATACATCTGTTGTGAGGTTCAAATAAGATTATTTTATATAAAACATTTTGCAAACCTGAAGCACTAGATAAATGTAAGCTATTATTGTTATCCTCATTAATAATTTCTGTCAATATAACACGGAAAGTGACAATGGGGCATTACTCTTGTTCACCAACACTTATTTTGAGGGGGGCTCTGATTTGTCTGAATTTTTAGACGGAAAAGCCACACTTAAAATCTCTCCTAAAATATACTTAAACCATAATATTTAGGAAGAAAAATAAGAATAATACTTTATCAAGCTTTAGTGATGTCTGGGGAAAGGCCAAGTTTTTTTTTTTCTTTATTAATTTGTTTGTTTACTTTGAGTTTACAAGATTCAGTTCTCCAGTTCTTTGAGTTTCAAATTTTCTCCACCTCCCCCCCCCCCCCGCCCTCCCTTCCCCCATGGCGGCATATAATCAGGTATAGGATCTGAAGATACTTTCCCATTACATATTGGTCAGGTTGAAAAGAAGGATTCTAACAGATGAAATGAACGATGGGAAAGAGGAAACCAAACAAGAAAGAGAAAGAGAGCAGGTAATTTGCTTCAATCTGCATTCAAATTCTGTTCTTTCTGGTTCTTTCTCTGAGTGTAGACATCTCTCTCCATCATGAGTCTTTTGGAGTTTACTTGTAGCCTTGCATTTCTGAGAAGAGTCCGGCCTATCAAAGTTGGTCATCACACATACGTTGTGTCTGTAATGATGTACAAATTTTTCCTGGTTCTGTCTGCTCTTCTCACTCAGCATCAGTTCGTATAAGCCTCTCCAGGTAGATATTAAGTTCATCTGCTCTTCATTTCTTATGATGTAATAGTATTCCATTACATTCATATACCATAACTTGTTTAGCCATTCCCCAATTGATGGCATCCCCTTCAATTTCCAATTCTTTGCCACCACAAAAAGAACTGCTATAAATATTTTTGGACATATGGGTCTTCCTCCCACTTCTGTGATCTCTTTGGGATACAACCCTAGAAGTGGTATTGCTGGGTCAAAGGATATGAAATTATTTATAGCCCTTTGGGCATAATTCCAGATTGCTTTCCAGAATGGTTGGATCAGTTCACAACTCCACCAGCAGTGCATTAGTGTTCCAATTTGTCCACATCCTCTTCAGCATTTATCATTTTCCTGTTTTGTCATCTTAGCCAATCTGACTGATGAGATGTGGTACCTCAGAGTTGTTTTGATTTGCATTTCTCTAATCAATAGTGATTTAGAGCATTTTTTCATATGCTTATAAATATCTTTAATTTCTTCTTCTGTAAACTGCCTGTTCATATCCTTTGACCATTTACCATTGAGGAATGACTTTTGACTCAATTCTCTGTATATTTTTGAAATGAGTTCTTTATCAGTGACATAGGTTATAAAAATTCTTTCCTAATTTTCCACTTCCCTCTTAATCCTGGTTACATTGGCTTTGTTTGTACAGAAGCTTTGCAATTTAATGTAATCAAAATTATCCATATTGCATTTTAAAATGCCCTCTAATTCTTGTTTGGTTATAAAGTCTTCACCTCTCCACAAATCTGACAGGTAAACTATTTCTTGCTTTCCCAGATTGCTTAGAGTATCAGCCTTTATACCTAGATCATGCACCCATTTAGACTTGATTTTGGTATATGGTGTTAGATAATGGTCTATGCCCAGTTTCTGCCATACTATATTCCAGTTTTCCCAGCAGTTTTTGTCAAATAGTGAGTTCTTATCCCCAAAACTGGAATTTTTTTGGGGGTTTATCAAACAGTAGATTACTATAGTCATTGACTGCTGAGTCTTGTGTACCCAATCTATTCCATTGATCCACTACTTTATTCCTCAGCCAGTACCAAGTAGTTTTGAGGACTGCTGCTTTATAGTACAGATTAAAATCTGGTATAGCTAGTCCACCATCCCTAGCATTTCTTTTCATTAATTCCCTTGATATTCTGGACCTTTTGTTCTTCTAAATGAATTTTGTTACCATTTTTTCTAGCTCTATAAGGTAGTTTTTTGGTAAACTGATTGGTATGGCACTAAATATATAATTTAATTTAGGTAAAATTGTCATTTTTATTATATTAGCTCGACCCAGCCATGAGCAATTGATGTCTTTCCAGTTAGTTAGATCTGACTTTATTTGTGTGAAAAGTGTTTTGTAGTTGTGTTCATATAGGTCTTGGCTTTGTTTTGGCAGGTAGATGCCCAAATATTTTATAATGTCTACAGTAACTTTAAATGAGTTTTCTCTTTCTATCTCTTGCTGTTGAATTTCATTAGTAATATACAGAAATGACAAGGATTTATGTGGGTTGATTTTATATCCTGCAACTTTGCCAAATTTATTTATTGTCTCAAGTAATTTTTTACTTGCTTCTCTAAGTATATCATCATATCATCCGCAAAGGGTGATACCTTGGTCTCTTCTTTGCCTAATTTGATTCCTTTGATTTCTTTTTTTTCTCTAATTGCTACTGCTAACATTTCTAGTATCACATTGAATAAGAGGGGTGATAGTGGACATCCTTGTTTCACTCCTGATCTTATTGGAAATGCTTCTAGCTTCTCCCCATTACATATAATACTTGCTGATGGCTTTAAATAGATGCTACCTATTATTTTAAGGAAGGCTCCATTTATTCCTATACTTTCTAGTGTTTTTAATAGGAATGGACGTTGTATTTTGTCAAAAGCCTTTTCTGCATCTATTGAGATAATCATGGTTTCTGCTACTTTTATTGTTGATTGTAATGTAATGCCAAGGAAAGGCAACTTCCCAGGTTCAAAATACCAGCATAGGTGCTCTCTATTTTATTCAGTAACAAACCCAGAACAGAGAAGATCAAAACATGACATCATTCAAAATACAGCATTTACTAAGTGTGATTAAATCATCTCCAAGGCCTACCCCACCCCAGGACTTTCCAATCATTCAATCAATTACAAAGTCTCTGTTCCAAATACTTCTCCACCCCTAGGCTATACCTTAATTAAGTCCACCACAAAGCCCCTCTTCTCAAATGGAGATTAGTTTCCAAACATAAGTAAAATACATTCATTTGCTCAACCATAGAACACAAAAAGGTCAAAATTTCCCCACCCCTGGATCACAATTGAATCTACCCCAGAGTTACATCAAGTTTAAACACAGCACTTAATACCCAAATGGAGGTCTTTTCTTCATCTTGACACGAGGCAAGTTCTCAGCAATCTTAGTTCCTGGAGAGACAAGGCTTAGCAAGGCCATAAGATACATTGCCAGTCCCTTCATGAATTTATCCTCTGTCTGTAGAACAGTCCTAGAACCCCTGAACACATTAGCAAAGCCCTCTCCCAGGATTTCTGTAAACATACAACAAGAAAATCCTTCTTCAGGGCTTCTGAACCAACAGAAAGGCTCCCAGACCCCTGCAACAACAGCACTGTCCTTCACCAGTGGACAGTATTCATTCTGTCTGCCGGACAGTCTCCAGACCCCTGCAACAACAGTACTGTCCCTCACCAGTGGACAGTATTCACTCTCAGTACTGTCCCTCACCAGTGGACAGTATTCACTCTCTGTCTGCAGGACAGTCTCAGGCCTTCTTAACCAAATGCCAGGTTCCAGGACTTCTTCAACAGGACAGTCTTTCACCAGTGGACAAATCTGGCAAAATAACATCAAAACAGACAGACAAAGTACCAGCAAAACAGCCATGTCTCCTCAGTCCTTGGCAGCTCAGGGGGCAGGTCTCAAAAGTCCAGGGCAATTCAAAGCGGCCACCAGCAATCTCTTAGTCTCTCTCCACGAGGTGCTGCTTCCAAAAAGAACTTCCGCCTCTCTCTAGTGTCTCTCCAAATCTACGTCACCAGCTCCTCCCAGTCAGGACTTTCTTTTCACATCAAAAAGTCCATCCCACAGGTGGGATTAACAAGCTCTGGGTTTTAATACAATCAATTTGAAAACCAAGCCAATACAGGGGAATCTTTAATTGCCATTACTATCACAGCTTCTCCCCATTACATATAATACTTGCTGATGGCTTTAAATAGATGCTACCTATTATTTTAAGGAAGGCTCCATTTATTCCTATACTTTCTAGTGTTTTTAATAGGAATGGACGTTGTATTTTGTCAAAAGCCTTTTCTGCATCTATTGAGATAATCATGGTTTCTGCTACTTTTATTGTTGATATGATCAATTATACTGATGGTTTTCCTAATATTAAACATCCTTGCATTCCTGGAATAAATCCTACCTGATCAAAGTGTATTATTCTTGAGATAAGTTGCTATAGTCTTTTTGCTAATATTTTATTTAAAATTTTTGCATCTATATTCATGAAGGAGATTGGTCTATAATTTTCTTTCTCTGTTTGATCTCTTCCTGATTTAGGTATCAGTACCATATTTGTGTCATAAAAAGAATTTGGTAGGACTCCTTCTTCACTAATTTTCCTGAATAGTTTGTAGAGTATTGGAATCAATTGTTCTTTAAATGTTTGATAGAATTCACTAGTAAATCCATCTGGCCCTGGAGATTTTTTCCTAGGGGGTTCACTGATGACTTGTTCGATTCTTTTTCTGAGATGGGGTTATTTAAGTAATTTACTTCTTCTTCAATTAATTTGGGCAACCTATATTTTTGTAAATTCATCCATTTCACTAAGATTGTCAAATTTATGTGCATACAACTGGGCAAAATAATTCCTAATTATTGTTTTAATCTCCTCTTCATTGGTGGTAGGTTCACCCTTTTCATTTTTGATGCTCATTATTTGGTTTTCTTCTTTTTTTTTTATCATATTGACTAAGGATCTATCAATTTTATTTTTTTTTCATAAAACCAGCTCTCAGCTTTATTTATTAATTCAATAGTTTTCTTAATTTCAGTTTTATTAATCTCTCCTTTCCATATTTCTAATTTAGTATTTAATTGGGGATTTTCAATTTGTTTTTTTTCTAGCTTTTTCAATTGTATGCCCAATTCATTTACCTCTCTTTTCTCTAATTTATTCATGTATGCACTCAGGGATATAAAACTTCCCCTAAGAACCGCCTTTGCTGCAACCCACAAATTTTGGTATATTGTCTCATTATTGTCATTCTCTTGAATGAAATTACTGATTGTTTCTATGATTTCTTGTTTGACCCACTCATTCTTTAGGATTAAATTGTTTAGTTTCCAATTAGTTTTTAGTCTGTCTTTCCATGGCCTTTTCATTGCATATGATTTTTATTGCATCATGATCTGAGAATGATGCATTTAATAGTTCTACCTTTCTGCACTGAATTGTGAGGTTTTTATGTCCTAGTACATGGTCAGTTTTTGTGTATGTGCCATGTACCACTGAGAAGAAGGTATATTCCTTTTTATCCCCATTCAATTTTCTCCAGAAATCTATCATACCTACCCTCTCTAAAATTCTATTCACCCCCTTAACTTCTTTCTTGTTTATTTTGAGGTTGGATTTATCAAGCTCAGAGAGGGGGAGGTTAAGGTCTCCCACTAGTATAGTTTTTCTGTTTCTTCCTCTAATTCCCTTACTGTCTCCTCTAGAAATATGGATGCTATACCACTTGGTGCATATATGTTAAGTAATGGTATTGCTTCATTCTAAATGGTGCATTTTAGCAGGATATAGTTTCCTTCCTTATCTCTTTCAATTAGATCAATTTTTGCTTTTGCTTTATCTGAGATAAGAATTGCTACCCCTGCTTTTTTTTTTACTGTAGCTGAGGCATGATATACTTTACTCCAGCCTTTTACCTTTACCCTGTGTGTATCCCTCTGTTTCAGATGTGTTTCTTGTAAACAGCATATTGTAGGATTATGGTTTTTAATCCATTCTGCTATCTGCCTCCATTTTATGGGAGAGTTCATTCCATTCATGTTCACAGTTATGATTACTATATATTTCTTTCCCTCCATCCTATTCCCTCCCCTGTTTATGCTTATATTTTTCTCCCCTTCCCCCTTACTTCTTCCCTCCCTTCTAACCACCCCCCTCTTTCATAGCCCTTTCCCCCTCCTACTGCCTGTAGGATATACTTAATGTAGTATGTTATTTCTTCTTCACACCAAGAGTGACAGGAACAAATCTCATGCAGAGTTCCTCTCCCTCCCTTTTTTCCCTCTATTATGATATGTTTTGTGTCTCTTCTCCATAGAGTCCTATGCTTAACTGATTGTGTTATTCCCTCCTTGCACCAGAACCCATGAGGGAAAAGCTCATATAATATATATGAATGATATATATAAATCATCTCCCTCCCTTCTTTCCCTCTGCTATATTGTTTTTATGCCTCTTTGTGTGGCATAATTTACCCTTTTCCACTTCATTCTTTCCTCTTCTTCCATTGCAGTCCCTTTGTAGCTCTTAATAAGGGTTTTTTTATAGTCGTTTTGTGTAATTTATACTCAAATATACTCTATAAACAGTTTGCTCTTATTAAATAACAGGGTGTGTGTGTATGTGTGTGTTTTCCTTGTTTACATTTCTATGTCTCTCTTGCTTCTTGTAATTGGAAGTTGAATTTTCCATTGAGCTCTGGCTTTTTCATCAGGAAAGTCTGGAAATCTGTTATATCATTGAATGACCATCTCCTTGCCTGGAAGAATATGTTCAGTTTTGCTGATAGGTGATCCTTGGTTGTAACCTGAGCTCTTTTGCCTTTTGAAAAACTTTATTCCACTTCCTCTGATCTTTCAGTGTAGAGGCTGCCAAATCCTGTGCAATCCTCATTGTGGTTCCTTGATATTTGAATTGCTTCTTTCTGGCCACTTGAAGTATTTTCTCTTTTACCTGGTAGTTCTGGAGTTTGGCCACAACATTTCATGAACTTTTCAATTTGGGATCCCTTTCAGGAGGTGTCCAGTGGATTCTCTCAATTTCTATTTTACCCTCTGGTTCTAGTATCTCAGGGCAGTTTTCCTTGATGAACTCTTGGAGGATGTTGTCCAGGCTCATTTTTTCATCATGATTTTCTGATAGGCCTATGATTCTCAGATTATCTCTCCTGGATCTGTTTTCCAGGTCAGTTATTTTTCCATTGAGATATTTTACCTCTTTTTCTAATTTTTCATTCTTGATGTTTTGTTTGACTAATTCTTGGTTCCTCATAGAGTTATTTGCTTAAATTTGGTTGATTCTAGTTTTTAGCAAATTATTTTCCTGGGTTAGTTTTTGAAGCTCCTTTTCCATATCACACAGTTTTCTTTTAAAGGAGCTGTTTTCTTCATTGTAATGTTTTTCTAATTTTGCAGTTTTGATTTTAAAAGAATTATTCATTTTATCTTCTATCTCTCTCATTTGGTTTTCAAAGTTCTTTTTGAGCTCATCTAGGAATGCTTTCTGTGCTTGAGACCAGTTCCCCATTGAAGCTTCAGCTGTGGGTGTGGAGTCAACACTGTCTCCCTCTGAATTTGGTTCCTTTCTCTCACAATAGTAGGACTCCAGAGTCTTTGTCTTTGCAGTCTGCTTTCTACCCATTTTGAGGCAGGGTCCTAGCCATGCCCTTCCTCTAGTGTTCCCAAGCCTTTACTGTTTAAGGTTTTGCCCTGGGGCAATAATTATTATGTTTTCAGGGTCAGAGGGGGAAGATTGGAGCATTCAGTGTTCACTCTGCCATCCTGGTCCCTGGAGGGACAGATAGGGGCTTTTTAAATTTCTGGCTATGGATTGGTAGTCCCAGGAGTAGTTGCTGCCCTGCATTTGATTCTTACCCTGCTTCATCCAGTCCCGGCCCTTCATTCATAGGCCTAGCAATGGCCCTTGTGGTTGGTAGGACGACTTGCTGCCATGTTGATCAGGCCTTGTCCCGGCCCGCCTCTGCCGAAAGGCCAAGTGTGGGGGCCATTTTGGGAGAAGAGGGTCACTATTTGTCAGAGCAGCACAGGAAACCATGTGTGCCTGCCCAAGGAGAAGGAAAGTCATTCCTGTGGGTCATCCCTCGACAAAAGCCTAGGGAAAAACATCCTGCCAGTGAAAAAAATGAGACATCAATGAAATATTTAAATTCTTTTCTAACTTGTACATGATGGACATTTTAATTCCCCTAAAACCTTGAAGTTTACAAAGTGTTTTCCTCAGTAGATTCCTCTGAAATGGTTAGTGCAAGTGCTGTACAGATAAGGAAACTGAGACTTCAAGAAATGAAATTATATTACTTAGAATCACATAGCAAGGAAAGGGTTGAGCTGAGATTGTAACTCAGGTCTACTTCTAACTCCCAGTCCAGTGTTCTTTCCATTCAGGTTCCCAGAGTTACACAGCTAGGATGGGTCATAACTGGACTTGAAAAGGTCTGTTTCATCCTTCAAGCCTTGAGCTCTTTTTACTATTAAAATTAAAAAATTACATTTTTATGACTGGGGAATTTATAAAAATTTTTAAGGCTTGGAGGAGACCAGTAACTGACATACAGAGTCACAAAGCTAAAAAATGGAAAAGCTGGGCCTGGCCAGGTCTGATGTTTTCTCCGCAAAATGCAAAGAGCTTATTGCAGTGACTATTTAACTCTGATAGGCATTTCAAATTACAACTCCAGAAACCTTCTATGGCAACTCAAGAAGTTTTTCTTTTTGGACCAGAACAGAGGAGGGTGGTTTAAATAGACCAGCCCTTCTTCATGACTGAGGATATAAATCTCAGGCCTTACTTTTCATTTAGTCTTTTAAGCAGTTTTGTTATAATTCTGAAAATCTCCTGAGGATGAAGTAATGGAGAGATATGCTGCTTTATATTCCCAAATGGTATTTCCTTCCTTATTTGCTGTCTCTAGGACAGTCTCTCTGATGTCCTTAGGCAATATGGTATAATAAAAAGTGTGCTGGACTTGGCATCAGGAGAGCCCTGGCTTCCAACTCTGCCTCTGCTTACCTGATGTAGAATCATGGGTGAGTCACTTAACCTCTATTGAGTCTCATTTTCCTCATATATAAAAGGAGAATATAATATTCCTACTACCTACTTTTCAGGATTGTTGTAAGGCTCACAGGACATAATATATGTAAAATGCTTTGTAAATCTCAAAGAACTATGTAAATGTCAACTATTACGACTATTTCTTGCCAGCTTAGTTTTGAGATTACAGGTTGGCTCCAAATTGGTGAATCTAATGAGATGGTCTGGTCTTAGTTTTTCTCTTTGGGTCACTTTTTTTTTTCCTACAATAAAATTCAGTACTAAAGTAAAGTGCATATTGAGTGCTGACTCATTCCTGTCATGAACTAAGCTTATACCACCTTAACTTGAGCTTGCCTCTCAATTTCCTTAGAAGAGAAGTCAAAGGGATTGTGATTTGAATTTACCAGTGTTCTTGAGGCTCTAGGGAGAGGGCCATGCCAGACTGTGTCATTTAACTAGGACAACTCCCTTGGAAGAAATGATTCCAGTGTTGGGAAGAAAGGGAAAAAACCGTAGACACAACCGAAGGCTTTAGCTCACATCAGAAGTTGGTCTGTTGTTTGTTAATTTTGATAACATTTTCTAAGTGCATAATACATTATAGTTTTTCAAAGCACTCAAGATAGGCCATCTGCCCAGCCCTGTTTCTTTTGGGAATATTTTGGCACTTAATAATGGCAAGAAAATCTCTGCTGGCTCCCTTCAAGGCAAAAAAAGGGGGGAAATATCCCACCAGCCCACACAAAACTTATTTAAGGAGACACCAATTCATCAAGATATTTCTAGGACCTACCCAGAAAATGTAATCTTAGGATGCCTTCAGGATCCATGAAAATCTAAATGAGAAGAATGATTCAGAGTAGCATGGATTGGTTACATGATCAACCCCCCCAGCTCCACCTCCCCACGTTTCTTCTAGAGTTGGCAAGAGTTTGTCTTGCTGATTTAAAAATCTGCAACTTTGAGGACATTTCACATATTAATCTTCTTTCAAAATAAGCATTCCATTCTCATTAACTATGGCAATAGGAAACAGAAAGAAAAGAGAAATTAAGTCCATAGATAATGAAAAATAAGGGCCTGTTGGACAATAGTGTTGACCTCTTTCCTACCCAGGCTTTATTTTTTTTCAGAGCTGCTAATAAGTAACAGAATCAGATTTTGTCTTTTTTCATTCATTCAATAAGTATTTATGGAAGACCCACAATGTACAAATAGCCCTGGGTTAGACGCTATGCAGGTACAAAAATTTGTAGTACATATTGTCCTGTCCTCAAGGAGATTATGATCTAATCAGGAAGATAAGATGTAGACATATAAAATATTAACTAACATTGCCAGTGTTCAAGGCAACAATATAAAAGGCTTCGCAAAACAACATGGCTAAGTTCCCCATAACAATAATAATAGCAACAAAAGGTGTGGTTAGGTAGCACAGTGAAGAGAGCACCGGCCCTGGAGTCAGGAGAAGCTGAGTTCAAATCCACCCTCAGACACTTAACACAAAAACTAGCCATGTGATCTTGGGCAAGTCAACCCCAATTTCCTTCCAAAAAGAAAAAAATAATAATAATAGCAACAACAGCTAGATTTTATATAGCACTTTAAAGTTACCAAAGTGCTTTACAAATGTTTTCTCTTTTGCTCCTCAGAACCACCCTGTAAATATTAATAGTTCTTTTACAGATGAGGAAACTGAGGCAGACAATGATTAAGTGATTCAGGGTCACACAGCAAAAAAGATTCTGAGGCAGGATTTGAACTCAGTTCTTCCTGACACTAAGCCTAATGTTCTATCCACTATGCTACCTAATTCCTTTAAGTAAATGTTAGAGGTTCTGAGAATAGAGAAAGGTTCCAGTGGGGTTAAGTGATCAAGGAAGCTAACGAAGAAGAATTGGATAACTCAGAGTTGGCAGAGACCCTAGAGGTCTTCTGATCCAATTTGAAATGGAATCCTTTCCACATCCCTCCTGACAAATGATAGTCCAACTTCTGCTTGCAGACCTGCAGTGATGGAGAGGTTATGGCTTCTGGAGACAGTCCATTTCACTTTTGGGCATCTCTAATTGTTTATTTTTATTTATTTATTGGCAGCTCTGATTGTTAAGAAGTTTTTTCTTGGGGTGACTAGGTGGTGCAGTGAATAGAGCACCAGCACTGGAGTCAAGAAGACCTGTGTTCAAATCCAGCCTCAGATACTTAACACAAAAGCTAGCCGTGTGACCTTGGGCAAGTCACTCAACCCCAATTGCCCTCCAAAAAAAAAAGTTTTTTCTTACCTTTAAGGCTGTCTCTGTACAATTTCCATTCATTGGCCCTCTGAGTCCAACCAATTAAAATTAATCTCTCTTCCTCCTGGTAGCCCTTAAGATACCTGAAGATAATTATCATGTTTTCCTAAAGTCTAGATGAAGTTGAACTTCAGTTGGGCCTTAATGTTGATGGGCAAAATTCAATGGGGAGCAACAGCCAGAGCAAAGGAATCTTCAGAGGCAAGGATAAAGGGACTCTGGGAAGAGGAGGAAGGAAATTCTGCCTAGAGCAAAGTGTTTATTGGAGAGAATGATAGGAAATAAATTGAAGCAGTAGGTTAGGTTCATATTGTGAGGTGCTTTGAATGACAGACTAAAGAGTTTTGGCTTTATCCTCCAAGTAATGGAGAACTCCTAAAGATTTTGAATAAGGAAATGACATGATGGAAGCTCTTTTAAGAAACTGAGAGCCTAGAGGAATGGAGAACAAGTATGAGACTACTTCAGTAATTAAGATATATGCTGATGAACACCTAGTCTAGGATGGTGGTCATGGAAATGGAAAGGAGGAAGCAAGAGTGAGATAGGTTATACAGGAAGAAACAATAGGCCATAATAGGTACTTATAGAGGAAAAGGGAGCAGTCAAAGATGACAAGTTTTGATTTTATGTTACTGGCACAAAAAGAATCCTTTTGACAAAAATAGGGATCTCAAGAGAAACTAGTTTGGGAGGAATGAGTTCAACTTTAGATGATAACTTGAAGGTGGATGACCAGGAATCCAAAGAGGGGGAAGGGTTGTCCAGTAGGTAAATGGAGAAATAGACTAGATTTGAGAAAAAATGATGAGAGCTAGAGCCAACAAATATAGTGGCCCTAAAACACAGAGAAGAAAAGGACATGGAAAATCTGCTTCAGAATAATCCATAGATTGGGGCAGCTAGGTGGAATAATGAATAGAGCGCAGGCCCTGTAGTCAGAAGGACCTGAGTTCAAACCTGGCTTTAGACATTTAACACAAAAACTTGCTGTGTGACGTTGGGCAAGTAACTTAACCCCAATTGCCTTACCTTCCCCCCTCAAAAAAGAAAAAACAAAGAATAATCCATAGATGACCAGTATCCCATGTTGCTCTGGCAGCCAGTACAAATACAGTCTGTGCTGATACCTGGAAAAATTCCAACTACAGCTTTTCCCTTTCTTACCTCCCTTTGTCTTCCTTTTCCCCAAGGCCTTACAGAAGATCTTAGCTAGGAAAGGGTTGAGGTAAGCAATATCAGGGGAAAGGTTCAAGTGAATAGAAGTAGCTTTTAGTCTAGGAAGAGTGGAACATTTCACAAACCAGATGCAAAGCTTTACTCCTAAAATATTTCCTTGTTTCTCCACATTCCTTCCCCCCCCCAAAAAAAAGATCCACATCAAACCACCTAGCCGCCCCATCTGTCAAATATTTAACCTCAGTTTCCCACCTTGTAAAATGAAGGAGCTGGGCTAAATAGCCTTTAAAAGCCCTTCCTATTTCAAATCCATGATACTTTTGCAAGTAGGGATTGTTTCATTCATTGTATTTGTATCCCAAGCACATTGCTTGGTACATAGAAGGTTTTTAATGAAGACTTGTCGGTTTATAAGAATACAAGCAGTGATGCAACTGATATAATTACTTTATTGCACTGAAGGTATCCAGGCCTCCTATCTATATTGTATGTGGACAGCTAAACTGTTTTTACTCTTACCTTAGAGAGATGACTAGAAAGATTAAGGTGAAGTTCTACAGAAAAATGATGCCATTATTATTTTCTCTCTATAAAATAGCCAAGTTTGTACCTGTGTGGGGACAGGAATGAAGACCTGGGATTCTGGGTTAGAATTTGCTACTAGAGAACTTTAAGGGACTTAAGAAACATTTTCATCTTTCCAGAGATAGACTGTCTAGTGATTAAATATGCGTCATTTGGTCATGAGGACTTCAAGGACCAGGGGAGCCTGAATAATAGATTTATTTTTATTGTGGCTTTTGTGTTTTCAGCCCTGAAGATTGCTGTGGTAGATATCTATCACTCCAGGTTAAAGGAGAGGCAGAGGCGGAAAAAGTAAGTTTGCTCAACTGACTCTCATCTTCCGACATTGAAATGTTGACTGCATGGGGCCTGTCAGAGCCGTGTGTCTGATGACTCACTCTGTGACCTTGGGCAAGTCCCTGTGCCTCAATTTTTCTCTCTGTCAAGGAGGGATAATAATCCTTGTTCCATTTTTACTCCCTTCTAACCTTATAGAAATTTTATGATGACAGATGAAGTGATGCAAGTGTGCAGTTCTGATCACTCGAGAAGAGAGAGGCATGAGCTAAATTCAAGGGGTTTTTGTGTTGCTAGAGTTATTGAGGGTTTTTTTGTTTGTTTGTTTTCTAAATGCTGTCATTTATGACCAGTAGCTCTTATGAGGAACCTTTCATTCAAAAGAATTCCAGAGAAACTGGATAGTTTTCAGACTCCTGGGTATATCCCTGGTTGTGTTCCTAGACCCTAAATATAGACTCAGGTGTTAAGGTTACTAGAACCCAGTTTCTTCACAGAGACAGAGCAGTGTAGTAGGAAGAGTCCTGAGGCACTTGGAGTTAGAAGACCTGGGTTCAGTTCCTACTTCTGCCCTCATGCTAGCTGTGTCACTACTGGCAAGTTATTTAACATCTCCAAGCTTCAGTCTCCTCATCTGTAAAATGGAGAAAATGTTCCTCCTGACTAGAGGGCAGGGACTGTTTGGTTTTTAGCTTCGTTTCCCTAGTACCTTGCACAATATGTGACACACAAAGGAGGTTTCATAAATGATTGTTAATTGATCCTTTTGTACCAACTGAGACGTTAGGCCTAGTTCTCCTCTCTGGACCCCAGCTCCCACACAGTGATTTAGATTAGATGATCTAAATTATAAAGAGTGTGTGTATGTGTCTATGTGTCTAAGGAAGAGCTTTATTAGACAGAGACAGTGGTCCCATGGCATTAACAAGACATTTACTAGGATTGCAAGTCAGGAAACAACAATGAAGGAATAGGGCGCCTGTGTGGGGGATTTAGCTTCTCAGTGTTGCCCTTCCCTCTAGTCTCTTCTTGTAGGTCTCATCCACCCAGTGCCCCTGGTGGGAATGGAAGCCTCTGTACTAGAAAGCTCTAAAATAGCAAACAGCTATTCATTGTTCCTGAGAATACAAGCTTTTGTTCTGCCTGAAAAACAATTAGGGACAAAGAGTAATAGAGAATGGGGATTAGAGCAGAGGCTCAGATGTTGGTGTTAGCCTCATTTAACACTGACATTAATTAACCTCTGACGGTTCACTTGCAGACTATGTGCCATACACGGGCTTGCCCCCTCCATTAAACAAGAATTATATAGTAAAAGACTTGCTGGCTTTCTCCCCTCTGTATTTTCTTGTTGTTGGTCCTTTGTTCTCGAAAGGGACCATGACACCAGGGAGGTGATGCCATGACATGCAGGTGAATTGAATTTAAATGAAGGAGGGCTGTGCAAACCACCAGCCTCATTTTCTCTTCTGGAGCCATCTGGGTCCAGTGACGAGATCTAGATCAGGATGACTAGAGGTGTTGTCTCATGTACCCAGGTCCTAAGAACATAGATTTCAAGCTAGAAGAAGTCTTGGAGATTATCTAGTCCATCCTCTCATTTTACATTCATATTCCAAGGTCACACAAAGCTACTAAGTATTAAGAGTTCAGATTTGAACCCAGGTCCTCTGGTCCCAAATCCAGTGCCCATTTTACTACATCAAGTTGCCTTTTAAGTGCACTTTTTCTTCATCCTCACCTGTCAGAATCCTTCAAGGCCATTTTTGTACTGCTTCCCTCCTTGCTGAAACTCAGCTTTTCTTAGATTAATCTGTTTTGGTCTCTCTTTTGCCCGCATCACACACTGTCTTGAATTATACTTGTGTATGTACTTCTTTAGTAGAATGTAAGCTCCTTGAGGGCAAGAAACGGATCATAGTTCATCTTTGCATCCACAGCAAGAAGTAAATAATGTTTGTTGAATTAAATTGTAAAAAGTTGTGAAGTATCATATAAAGGAGTTGTAACTCCTATCCTTTCATGATTAATGTGGCATAACCTCCGTTACTTAAGTGGTTTTCCCAACTCTCACTTAGCATGGTGTTCCTGGCCTAGAATGTGTCCTTATAAGTAGCAGGCACCGTTATATCTTTTATTCCATGAAGTACAGTCCTAGATTGATTCAGTAAATTGACAGATATTTATTAAGTAACTATTCCATGCTTGGACAGGAAAAGAATACATGATACAACCAACATTTATATGATTTGTGCAGAGCACTGTGCTGGGGTTAGGGAAGATTCAGAAATAAAAGCCTATTCTTGCCCTCAAGGAGCTGACAGTCTAGTAGAGAAAATAAGACATGTCCACAAAGGACTAGAATACAGAATGATTAAATTCAGCAGAAAGGTACAAAGCCTTGTGAGATTTTGCAGGGAGGAGAGATCACATCCAGATTTGGGAAGTGGGTCAGGAATCAAGGAAGACTTCATAGGGGAAGTGACATTTCTGTTGGGCCTTGAAAGGTGGGTAAAATTTCAACAGGTGAGAATAGAGAGAGGTATTCCAGGAATATAGAGGCAGGACTGTGCAAAAAGTATTAATAGAACAGTTGAGTTTATCAAAGGCTTAAGATTCTCAAGTCACTGTCTCAGACACCTTGGAGAGCATAGCTTCATTTTTTTGGGCCTCAGTTTCCCTATTCTTTACCTCCTTATGTAGAGTCTTAAATAAACATTGTGTATAGAAAGTACTGCTGTGCATTAAATTACTTCTGTATTTATTGGATCTCTTATTTTATCAGGATAGGCACTCTTGGTACCAATGAAAAAAGCCCTATTAATAGTTGGTTTTCAAGGGTGTTGTTGATCCTTTCTGATCTTAGCTAAGCTGATCCTCAGATAGCAGACACAGTCTATTACTAGGCCTGTTCTTGAAGCTTTTGATCAATCAAACTAATCAATCAGCAAATATTTAAGTGTCTACTGTGTGCCAGCTCTGGTAGGACCTGCTAGAACTCACATTCTATTGGGGTAATCTTTGAGAACCCAAGGAGGTTTCTTGGGTTCTCTGTGCTGTGAGGAGACATCGGACTAGGACTTGAGTGGAGAAATTTTTTTCCCTCCCAGTAAGGAAACTCCCTCTACCAAGGGATCAAGCACCTGCTAGACAACTTACAGTCTTAGAACAGAAGTTCTTATGGGCAGCTAAGTGGCACAGTGAATAGAGCACCGGCCCTGGAGTTAGGAGGACCTGGCTTCAAATCCAACTTCAGACATTTAACCCCTACTATCTGTGTGAACTTGGGCAAGTCATTTAACCCCAATTGCCCTGCCTTCCCCCTCCAAAAAGACCTAAAAGAACAGAGGTTCTTAACTGTTTTTTACATGATTGACCCCTTGGGCAGTCTGGTAAAGCCATTCTCAAAAATCATGTTTTTGAATAATTCCAGAAAATTCAGTTAGAGGTTAGTAAAAATAAAGATGTAATCTTTTTTCTTATTTAAGTTCATGGAATGCTAAATCTGTCCTCAGAATCTGAGGGGTTAAGATCCCTTGTCTTAGAGAGTTTCCTGAGTCACTGAGATGAACCCAAGTGACTAGAACCATTTTTGACACAGACGAGCTCTCTATCCATTACCCTTCCCTGCCTCTCTTGGTGGAGGATACACTGCATTCATTATCATAAGTAAATATTGTGGGATTTTTTTTTTCATTCTAGGATCATACGAGACCATGGCTTAATCAACCTTAAAAAATTTCAGTGTAAGTATTCTTATATATTTATTTTAAAATATCTTCCAGAAAGAATGACTAGGTTAAAACTAATCATTCAGTCTTTCTGGTTTGGGACAAAATAATTAATTTCTAAAATTATGAGAGCACAAATCTGAATACTAATAGAACACTAGATCACTTTCTAAAAGTGCATGGTGAAATGTTTTGGGATCACCTATCAATAACAACAACCATAATAATAGCACCGACTTGTTGACCTTTGAATTATATATATGTTTTATCAAAAATCAACAGGAACTGATGTTTTGTCTTAATTGTATATTGTGAAACAGAAGGGACTTAACACAAGGGAATGCTAAATACTATTGGCTAGTGATGCTAAAACCATAATATATAACCAACATGGCCCCTAATTTGGAGTATTTGGATTTTCAGATGAGTTGGGAGGGACCTCAGCAGCCATCTAGTCCACACCATTCACTTCCCTCCACCTTCCAAATCTCCACCACAATACACCTAGTGTGTGTCCAGCCTTTTCATGAAGACCTCCACTGAAGAGGAGCCCACTGTCTTCTAAGGCAGCCCATTCCACTTCTAGATTGCACTCATTGTTAGGAAGTTTTTGGCATTAAGTCTGCATTTTATTTCTTGCAAGTCCCATGTTACCCTCTGGGGCCAAGCAAAACAAATCTGATCACCCATCGGTGGAATAGCCTTCCAAGTCCTTGAAGGTAGTTGTGATGATGTCTCTCCTTAATCTTCTCTTCTTGAGTTCCTTTAACCAGTCCTCTCATGGCATGGATTCAAGGCCACAGTATTGACCTTGGGAGTCAATAGGAGATGTGTCTGATAGGTAGGCCAAATTAAAACTCAGTGCTGTCTTTTCCTCTCAGCAAAGTATAATTTATTTAGTAAAGTAAGGTAAGAATCTAATAATGCTAATAATAGTGGTTGGCTCAATATTTATACTGTAAATAACAAATCCACTCTTGGCACCTCTTAGGTTCATCTTGTCACCCACAAGGTAACCTAGCATTTACCTTGAACAGACTGCCTCCTAGGTGAAACTGATTTCATGATGTCCTTTTGGTCCCATGGTAGTCAAGTCAATCAAGAATTGATCAAGTGCCTTCTATGTGCCAGTCAGAGTGCTAAGCACTGGGATACAAAGAAAAGGAAAAACATGGTCCCTGCCCTCAGGGAGCTCAGTCTAATGGGGAAGAGAACATTTAAACACCTCTGTGCAGACAAGACACACACACACACACACACACACACACACACACACGATAAATTGGAGACAATTATCAGAGGAAGGCGATAGTATTTAGGGAGATTGGATTTTGCAGAAGGTGGGATTTTAACTGAGACTTGAAGGAAGCTGGGGAAGTTAAAATTAGAGTTTCCCTGTATATTGCAGGGTATGACAATCAAGCACATAAGTCATCCGATGCCCTTTACTAACCATAGAGATTTCCTGGGCATTCTTATTTTGATTATCATTGAATGGGAAGATTTCTCCACAGCCCCATTACTTCATTAGCAACAGCTTTATACTACAAGGACATGGGAGTTTTATTGCTGCTGAAAGCCAGGGAGGGTGTGAAGAACTGAGCTGCCAGGATACTGGGTACATAAGTTGACACATTTTGATTTAAAAGTCAACTTTTAAGTTGCCATATACAGTCAGCCTCCTTGGATAAAGTCCAAAACATACTGCCTCATGCCAAATTCCACCCTCTCATGTAGTGGGATTCCAACAAATCAATTAGTTCTTCCCCTAGTTTTAGAGGATTCTTCCTTGTTAGCTGCTGGATATTCCATTGTACCATAGACTTTTAACAGAAACAGACTATTTTCTACCTAGGAAGTGATTTACCTCAAAGTGTGATTTCCTCTTAATCTCAGGCAAACACAGATATTTCTTCCTAAATCTATGATATTTATTTCAGCAGTTGAGAAAACAAGTGACTTCAGAAGTGTCTTGAGAGCAGTGTGAGGTTTATGCTTACCTGTGCTCTCTTGTTCCTTCTGCACCATCCCACCCCCCTTTCCCTATTGCTGCAGATATTTGGGGGAAAGGAAGTGACTCTGGAAGCTGTTGGCTTTGATTGCTTTAGATGGGGGCCTACCTGGAGGATGAGACAGCAAAATGTAGCTGCCAAATTCCATGCCTTTATCAGGATTCAAAATGCCCTGTGTACACAATGAAGAAGTGTGCCCCTTACCTGAGGGCACATGGAGAGGGATAATTTAATATCAGGGGTGTGTATGTCAGAGATAAGACAACAGCTTTAGCTTGGCTATTGGGTTTTCTAGAGAGATAAACAAAGCTATGAATTTGGGTGGGTCTGATGCAACATATGACATTAGAAAGTGTGACTCAGGCTGCCAGGTGTCATCCCTCAACTGTATCTCCCATTAGCTTTTGCAGGTGCCCCTGATCAGGTAAAGCAGGGTGTATGCAGTCACCTTGATGCTCTATGGAGATGCTCTTGGGTGATAACATCACTGCATGGTAGTTACAAGTTGGCTCTTCTTATTATAATTAATGTTTTGCATTCTCAGCTTTTCCTGTTTTTGTCCTGGTCATAGGTGAATATTTCAAATTCAGTTTGAAACTATTCCCTTCCCTCAAATGAGATAACATTGGTAAAATGCTTTGTACAGTGTCTGGCACATAGGAAGTGCTTAATCAATTATTTTTCCCATTTCCCCAGACATTTCCTCTTGGAAAACACAGATGACCCAGGGACCCTTCTCTTTTCACTATGGTATCAATGGCCATGTCTTTTTATTTCTTGTAGTGATGGAGCGGCGTTATCCCAAAGAGGTCCAAGATCTGTATGAGACAATGAGGCGGTTCGCGAGGATCGTGGGACCTATTGAGCATGACAAATTCATTGAAAGTTATGCATGTAGGGAACCAATGAGCTTCAATATTTGTGTCTATGTTTGTTTACACAAAGAAGAGAGGCACTCTAGATTGTGTTGTTGTTAACATATACTTTTGTTTAATAGATGGGTATTTCTGTCTTGGCTCTTCTATTATGACGGTGGAGATAATTTTATGACTCTGGGGCTGGGGGTGGAAGAAGAGTGAGTAACAAGAAACTTCTTTTTAAGTGACTTCTGTGGGGAAGCACAAGGGAAGCACTGGGGCTTAATGAGTCATCCAGATGGCATGACCAGTATTCACTTCCCTTTATGTGAAGTTTCTGAGAGAACAGCTTCCCTCACCTGATTTCTTCCATCACATAAAGCCCCAGGTAACCTAGGTAGTAAGATGCAGGTTTTAAACCATCACAGACTGGATTACTCACTGTATAACCTCAGCTATGGGCTTTGTGTACATGGTGACTATACTGTCCAGGATTTCCAAGGAGAGGGTTCTGAGAAGGCACTTTACCAGCGTATTTATCCAATGTCTCATCACTCAAATATTTGCTTGCACGAGAATTGTATGCATCTATCTGAGCCAATTCTGTGGCCTTATTTGGCTGTCTGTCCACGTGCGATTTGTCCTGATGAGTGATCCTTCACTTCCTGCTCCAGCTTGTGCTGATCCCTATTCATGTGTCACCCCTAAGGAGCTGGGCCCTCCCAACTGACTTAGCCATTTCTCTCTCAGAACTCAATTTTTAAAACCCTTCCAGGCTCAAAGTGCTCCATTGCTTAACATTCCAGCCTATGCAACCTGATCTGTCTGTTCAGGGCAGACAGAAACCTTGGGTTTGTGGAAAATAAAGTGCTCTTTTGTCCCTTTCTGAGAAAAGCTATCCTATCTGGAGCCTTTGTGTTTTCCCTGAAGAAGGGACATTTCAGCTAATCTCAGAGACAGACCTTACAGGTGAAAAGATTTGGTCTCCAGAGCCTGAACTTTTCATGGAGGTAGTTTTGTTTCTTGTTTTGTTTTTTTTTTTCCAGGAGAGTTAGCTGAAACCAGCTAGCTCTCAGCTCCCTTAGAGACAACAGTCCTCTAAACATCTGGATGCAACAGTTGGAGAAATCTGTAATGGCTTTTATTAGCTTCTAGTTGAAGCTGCCAGTGGGGAAAAGTTTCTAAATAAGTCCCCCCAAATAGAATCTCCCTAACCTGCTCTTGTGGCTTGATGTAATGACTCAAATTGTGGAAATGCCAATGGAAGTGTTTATCGATTTATCACTTTTTATCTTTCTGTTGTTTGTCCTTCATTCTTTTTTGGGGGGGAGACAGTAGAATTTGAGCTTCGAAGGGAAATCAAGAGGCTTCAGGAGTACAGGACAGCTGGGATCACCAATTTTTGTAGTAAGTACACTCATGTTGGCCTCTGTGCCCCTGTATCAGAAGGTTTGGTATTTTCAGGATCTGGGGAAGCTCTGCTTTGTTTCAAACTTCACTTGTGCAGATTGAATTCTTTCTCTTAACTTCCTGTGCAGCCTCATGCATTCAGAAGTTCTTAACCTTCATTTGGGTCATTGAACCCTAGGGCAGTCTGATAAAACCTAAGGAGTCCTCCTCATAATACAGTCTTTAAATGCAGAAAATAAGATACATAAGGTTACAAAGTGAACAAATTCTATTGAAATATAGTTATCAGAATATTTTTTTAAAAGTTCATGAACTCCAGGTTAACACTTCCTGACATAAGCCCATACTTGAATGTGTGTCTTTCAGAAAGGAAGAAATGTCAGCAGAGAAAAGAAGAGAGAGAGAGAAGGTAGAAGCAAGTATTCTTAACCTGGAGTCCCATGAACTTGCTTTTTAAAATACTTTAATAACTTTCAATATCACATTAATCCCACACATTTTATTTTATGTTTTTAAAAATCTGATTCAGAGAAGGGTTCTGTCTATAGGTTCACCAGACTTATCTCAAAGGGATCCAGAACTCAAAGTCAAGAGCCTCACCAATTCTAGAGCCAGGGTTCTCCTTTAAGACCTGAGCCTGTGGGGGCAGCTAGGTGGTGCAGTGATACAGCACCAGCCCTGGAATCAGGAGGACCTGAGTTCAAATACAGCCTCAGACACAACACCTACTAGCTGTGTCACCTTGGGCAAGTCACTTAACCCCAATTGCCCTGCCTTCCCCCCTCCAAAAAAGCAAAAAAAGACCTGAGCCTATGCCTAAGCCCTCAATTTTTGATACTGATTATCAGATGCCAGGTTCAACTTTGTACCTTCTTTGTTTCAGAGATGTCCTTCCCTATTCACCAAGTTTTCAAGAATTTGAAGTGCCTTTAGTTAAGTTTATTTAGAATAGGAAACATTGGGGAGCATTAGGAAAAAACAAATCAAAAAAAGGAGGGCAAGATCTTTGATCAGATCAATGCTTCCTCTCCCCTTTTCCTCCCTTGTCATCTTGTTGAAAGCTATCCCTCCCCCTCTTTCCCCTCTCCAGGTTATCTCCTGTGCTGTAGCCCAGGTGGAATACAGTCAGACTTTGGGAATCTTTCCATATCAGAGGTTCTAATAAACAAGGTGAAAAGGAAAACCCTCTGGACAGTTTCAGATGACCAGTGCTTTATAGAAGTTGTACATTTTTCATCCGGTGTCAAGAAAAATTTTAGATTTTCCTCCAGTTATTGGAATTAATTTTTTTAAAGAAAATAGCAGCAGTTGAGCCAGTGACTGAGACTAGGCAGAGGATCCAGGCAACACTGCTGGGCAGGTGTAGGTTTCATGATCTTGGCCTCTTCTTCAGGTGCCAGAGCCTATGATCACCTCAAGAAGACCCGGGAGGAGGAACGCCTGAAGCGCACCATGTTGTCGGAGGTCCTTCAGTACATTCAGGACAGCAGCGCCTGCCAACAGTGGCTCCGTCGGCAAGCTGACATGTATGGCCACAGCCTATAGCTATGGGAATTTGTTGCTTGTAGAGCATAGTGTCATAGGATTTGAGCTGGGAGGCATACGATGATAGACTTGGAGCTGGAAGGGATTCTAGGGGCCGTTTCATCCAACAGCCACATTTTACAGATAAGGAAATTAAGGGACTTGCCCAGGGATCACACAGTTAATTAATATCTGGGGTAGGATTTGAACCCTGGGCTTTTGACTTCAAATCTACCTCTTTTTCCCCTGTACCTCACTGTCTGCCTTAGAGATCATCATAACCCCTCCAGGAAACTGAGGCCTAGCAAGATACAGTGACTTGCCTGAGGTCACACAAATAGTTAATAGTAGAGTCAGATCCCCCAACTTCAAATTCAGTGGTCTTTCCACTACACTATGCTAACTCTAACACTTATACCCCGAGGGCAGTTTAGTTCAAACTCTAAACAGTCCGTCACAGTAATACTGATTTATTCCCAGTTTGAGGAAATAAAACTGTCTGCTCTTATTCTGCTTGATCATTTTGATTCCATTAAAATGTATCTGTCTTGGGGCGGCCAGGTAGCACAGCGAGTAGGAGCACCGACTCCAGTGTCAGGATGACCTGGAGATCGAATCCCGGGCTCAGACACTTAGCACCCACCCAGAAACACCTGGCCCTATAACCTTGAGCAAGTTACTTAACCTCAATTGCTTAGGGGCAGCCAGGTGGCTCAGCGAGTAAGATCGAATCCCTGGCTCAGACACTCAGCACCACACCCAGAAATAACTGGCCATGTAACCTTGAGCAAGTTACTTAACCCCGATTGCTTAAAAATGAAAAAAAAAAAAAGTATCTGTCTGTTCCATCCCAGCGAAGGCTTAGGACTTCAGTTGGAGGATGGTATGCCCTGCCCTCACTTCCCTAAGGGTGAGCTCAGAGTGTACACATTCCTACCCAGTCCAGGTCAATATTTCCTCCAGGGGAGTTTTCCTGCTTGGTGGTTAAATATAGTCATATGCCCACTGAGAGATAGTGGGCTCAATTTCATTGTGTTTTCAAAGTAACCATTAGAAAATGTGTTTGTTATCATCATTGGAATGACAGAAGACCCCCAAAGGTCATTTTGTGACCATTGTCTTATTTATGTGATGTAACATGAGCTCAAATTTTTCTTCTTCATTATAGTGATTCAGGCTTGAATCCTTCAGTTCCAGTGGCTTCAAATTCAGGTAATTATGCCCCAATCTGGAGTAACTATGGAAATGAGACTGCCTGTCTGTCCTTGGGGTTACCTTGACATCTTTGAGGGCCAAATTAGCAGGAGTAGTATCAGCTCAATCTATCTTCTAGGCTGTGGCCAGGGTCTGTGTGTTCCAGTGTGACCCATGTGTTCAAATACTACCGTATCTCTTTGGTTCTTGTCACCAGATGCGTAGGGCTTCCCTCTCTTCCCCTCCCCCATCTGTGCAGAGACTGGGGAAGGAAGACCCCAAGGTGGGGGAGATTTTATTTGTATTCCAGTTGGCTCTTTCTTTACATGTAATTTGTTTACTCATAGTCATTACTACAGATTGTGAGAATTATCCCACCAAGATGAATAGTAATAAAAACTTATAGACTACTTTATGGGGGCAAAACATTTACCCTACATTATCTTCATAGATCCTCATAACAACTCTGGGGAGGTAGAGTGAAAATATTATCATTCCCATTCTGCAGATGATGAAACAGGTTCAAAGAGGTTGTGACTTACTCAAAGTCATTCAGCTAGTAAATAACAGAGCCAGGACTAGAAGCCAGGTCTTCTGACTCCCAAGTCCAGTGCTCTAGCCATTACACCACACTGCCTCTTAATTGTAGGTGATACAGCCTATTTGCCAACCAAGAAGAATGTCCCTTGCCAGAAACCCAAGGGTGATGTAATACTTCATAAATGTAGTGTGTGTGCATTTCTTGTCTTTTCCCTCTTCAGTAGGGGACAGCCTGGAGAGTGAACCCAGCATACTTAATGCATGATGTCTGGTGATTACATCAGATATTAATTAGGAGAAGATGTAAAACATGACAGTGCTTTTTTTTTTTTTACATAATTCTATCTCTGTTCCCCTTGGTTGAATGGAGTGGAGTAATTATTTTCTTAGTCAGCTAGGGCAGTCCACTTCATGTATTATAGGGGGAATGAGGCACTGTGAAATTCCACCCTAGGATTTTGTTTCTGATATTATGGACATTTCCAAATATGCCCACTTCCTATTAAACCCTCCCTAGTGACAAAGAAAAAAAATTAAGAAAAACCAGTCAACTCAGTCAGCATATCTGATAGCATATGCAACATTGTATAGCCCCTTCCATCTCTCTTCCTAAAAGGAGGGAAATATATTTCATCATCCATTCTCCTAGATTAAATTGGGTCATTAAAATTAACCGGAGTCTGGCTGCTTTTCAGTGTTGTTTTTAATTTGTATCACTTCAGTATTGTTCTCTTGGTTCTGCTTACTTCATTCTGCAATAGTTCTTACAGGTCTTCCCATGATTCTTTGAATTCTCTAGTTTGTTATTCCTGACATTCACATTCACATACCTTGCTTTGTTGAACCATTCCCCAGGCAATGAGCCACCCACTGTTTCCAGTTCTTTGTTACCATAAAAGGTACTGCTTGTAAATATTACATACACATGTAATATTCATATATACATATAATGTTCATATGTATAATATTAATATATATTTAACCCTAAGCTTTTCCAGTATTTTCAAGACTTGAATGAGAAGCTATTGCCATCTCACTCACAATTAGTCATAGTTCTAGAGCTTTAAAGGATTTCAGAGGCCATCAGGTCTTCACTGCCTTCATTTTACAGATGAAGAAACTGAGGCCCAGATAGGTTATGTGACATGACCTAAGTCACAAACGGATCTCTCAAAATCTCTGATTCAGATGAATTGCTCAGAGGACATTCCATTGCTGAGAGATAAAAATTTCTTTTTTTTTCCCCCTGGTTTCTCTTGTATTTCCACCATCTATTTGTTGTACATGTTCCAGTTTTCCTCTAAAAATGATTTTCTGATCTTAGCTTTGTCATGTCTCACCCCAGATTTTCTATAGATTAATTTTCTAATTGCTTTTTAATTTTTTTAAATGCTAAAAAGGGGAAATGTGAATATTTCTAAATTCTAAGTTGCTAAACCAGTCAGATCGAAGCAGCTTATTTGCTAGCAACTGAAAAAAGAAATCTTAAGCAGAAAAGTTTAGAAAGACATATACTCTAGACTGGCTAATTTGGGCCTGAATCTTGAAGCACTGATACCCCAAATTTGACCTTAGTTTTTTAACTCTTTAACTGCTGTTCCCTGAGGCTTCCTGGCCTGGACCCAGCACTCTGTACTATGCAGACTCATAAAACTTTTATCCCATGTCCTCTCTGGATTGCCCTCCATCACCTCAAACCTGGTATCCTAAACTTCTGCCCTCTTTTGGTGGTCTCTCTCTAATTGTCATCTTCCTTCCAGACCATGTTTGGTTAGGCCCTTTGGCTAAAAAGAGGCCCTCATCTCCTCTGATTATATTACAGAAGGGCCTGTTTTATAACAGACTGGCCTTTGATGACACTCTTTGCCTCAGAGGTTAAATAAACTTCTTACACATTGTTTCTCCTACCCTCTATTCCCCTTCTTTGTTCCTGAATCAAAACCCCAGACCCAGATGAAAAACCTTACTTAGGACAGCATTTTTCCCAGGGACCTGCTGCTCTGATTCCCTGCTCTGGTATTTAAGGTAACCCCAGCCTGTACCCTGTATCATAAGTGCCTCATTGTCTCCTAGGTGGATCTCTCAGGTAAACAGGGCAGGTCTAGAAAGAGCAGCTATTCCCTCACATAGTAAATAAGAAAACCTAATAGTTTCACTTTGATCTAAAGTCAAATAGTGCCTGGATAATTACCCTTTTAGTCCTGTAGTTCTGGTCAGGTAGTTGGTAAGTGTTGTGTGGGGGAAACCTAGGCTGGGAAGGACTGGTTCTTCATTTCCCAGTGAGGTTAAGGAGACTGGGCTACAACACTTGGTGGTCGCAAAAAATTGGAAACAGGGTACCCATGTTTTGGGAAATGGTTAAACAAATCATAACAGACCTTACTGTTTCTCGAGAAATGATGATTGGGAAAAATTCAGAGTAAAGTACAGAGAACCAGGAAAACAGGATACCCAGTGACTACAGCAACCACATGTAAAGGGAAAGCACAGAAACCCAAATCTGAATGCTGCTTAATTATATGACTAGGCTCGGTCCTAGTGAAGACAAGAGGAAAATGCTGGGGAGTGGTGGATCAAGACCTGACTTTGGAGTCAGGAAGACCTAGGCTCAAGGCCTGTCTATGATACATTTTGACTGGGTGACCCTGGACAAATCATGTAGCCTTCCAGTGCTCCCATGCCTGAACAAGTTACTGAGAAGAAATAGTTCTGCCTTGGTAAAGGGAAGTTTCTCACCGGCAGTTCTCTATATTAGTGAAATCACAAGTCTGGTCCAGGAAAAAGTGAAACAAAACCAAAACCACATTTCCCTCCCTTTGCAGAGGTGGGGAACTATGGATGTGGAACACTGCATAGACTGGCAGACTCCGTTGATAGGTTGGTCAGTTTTGCTCAACTTTTTTTTCTCTTATTCTACATTTACAAGGGATGGGGGCCTGCTAGACAGGGGCAGAGGGGATGGCGCTATTTGGAAATGAAAATGGCGTAAAAAACAAAAAATTTCAATAAAGTTTATTTTTAAAATGATATATGGGATTTCCTGTTTCATTGGTGGAAGTTGCTGAAGTAAACAGGTGACTTACCCAGACATCCAGCAGCTAAGTCCTGATTATTTTGCATTTAAGATAGGAACTGACAATGTTTTAACTGGGGAATGGGAAAGCATCTTTTCCTCAAGTGGCTCCTTTTTAAGTAGGAGGCTGTGGGGGCCTCACCTGGCTGCTCCCTTTCCTTATTATTGTGTGAATTTCATGAAGTGTCTGTATGTGTGTTTGGGACTGGGACAGGGTGGGGGTGCCCAAGAGGGATGGAAAATGTCTCAGTTCCATCTTTGGTTTTCTGGTTACCATACCCAAAGCATTGTATAGAGCACCTTTGCTGACAGAGGCCCAAGGGTCCAGACCCAAAATTTTCTAAACAAATATAAGTATTTGCCAGTCTGGCTACATCATCTCCACCTTTTAGACTCCCTCATTTGCTTCAAAGTTCCATTCAATCACCACCTCCCACATAAAATCTTTTCTTATTCTCTAGCTGCTAGTGCCATCCTTCAAAATCATCCTGTCTGTATTTTGTATGGACTCATATGTGTATAGGCTTCTTGAGAACAAGGAATGTTTCATTTTTGTCTTTCTCCCCAGCCCCTAGTACAGTGGCTGACTGACATTTAGAGGGCCTTTAATATTATTTGTTGATTGGTTGGTTGATTTAGAATCAAAAAGGGCCTTGGATGCCATCTGTTTTAGCCCTCTCATTTTACAGGGTCTTAGACTTACCCAAAGTCACACAGCTAGTAAAGAGCATAGTCACTTGGGATTTGAACCCACGTCCTCTGCCTCCAAATTTAGCTTTCTTTTCATTGTGCTCTGTGGCCCCCAAAAAAAGTGTTGCATGCACCCCTAAGCAAATTGCCAGGCATGCTAAGTGTCTCTTTCTTTTCTTTGACTGTAGGTAGACGGAGTGCACCTCCCTTGAATCTCACTGGCCTCCCGGGTACTGAAAAGCTAAATGAGAAGGAAAAAGAGGTAACAAAAGAAGCAGGGACCATAGGATTGGGGCTGGTTTCTCACTGAATTAACCTTTCCCAAGAGCCGATTACAGGGTCCAGGCATAGCAGAGCCCTGATCCAGCCAGGGAGAAGTGGGAGACAGAGAACTATGTCAGGGCATTCTCAGTGGTTTCTGGGTGGAGAAGAACACAAGATTATGTTTCCATGCCTCCCATGACATCTTCCCTCTGACTTCATATTTGTGAGAGTAGGAGAATACTCCTGTGTCCATTTCTTTGGTAACACATAACTAGAAAGTACTGTGGCTGATTTTGAAAAACAAACAAAAAACAGAACTTTCACATCAAAATGAGTATTGTCCTTTAAAAGAAGCCATCTGGGGTGAACTTGGTTGTAATACCTCTCTTTAAATTGCTTTAGATGTGCTGACTTGGAGCCACTTAGGAAAATCAGTCTGAGTGTTTTTGTTTGTTTGGTTCAAAATAATATAGCTCACCTAGATCACTCATTTTATTTACCTTTTTATTTGATTCTTCTTTTGACTGTTTCCAAAGGCTCTGACAGAGCTACAGTTCCTTTTGTGTTTTCCAGTATTCTTCTTAAAATCCCTGGAGGATTAGCGCCTCCCTCAACTCACCTCAGTTTGGTTCAGTTCAACAGATACTCAGTGACAGATACTAATAAATATCTGAGTTGCCAATTCAATTCTGCATTGATTAAGTACCTATTACCTATTATGTGCCAGGCATTGTATGGGGGTGGGGTAAGGGATGTTTAATCAATCAATCAATCAGCACATATTTATGTGTCTAATGCTGTGCTAGATACTGGGGATACATTACAAAGGATGAAACAGTTTCTACATGCAATGAGTTTACATGCTCATGTTCAGAGGATCTAGCCTGGTCTTCAAGTTATCAATCAAAATCAAGCTTCCCTGGCAAGTGAGAGAACCTCCTACCTTATTGCAGGTTGGATTAGAAGGAGCTGGGAGAAGGGGGACATAGTGGGTGAGTGAGTGTCTCATAGAATGTCTTTATGATCCTGGCACCTGGAACAATGCCTAGCTCATAGAAGGCAATTAAGAAGTGCTTGTTTGATTGATGTTTGAGGGTTTGTTTTGTTTTTTTGTTTTGTTTTTTGTCCAGGCTAGGGATAGTAGAAACCTAGTTTTTGTTCCTGAGAAAATGGAAGGTTTTGACTGACCCTGACTTGAGCCCAGACCAGATTAACTTCAGTGCAGAGTGGCTAGGGAATTCAAGTGAGATAGGCCAGTGGACTGACATAGGTCTGTGCTACTATATTTATTGGAGTTTCTGATGCTTTCGTTTAGTATCTGTTCACCCCAATCCTATTGACAGCAAATTTTGCTACAAAACAAGAGACTGTCAAGGTGTTTTCTTTTGGTCGAGACTTTAAAAAGCATCTTGGCTTCAGAAATCAGAGTATCTTTTCCCTCCTTGCTGCCACATTTGGCCATATCCACCAAGAGATGAGGATGAGTGGGGACTGATTTCTCTTCAGGTGCTCAATATCTGCCTCCTGAGAGAAGAGGTATCATACCTCTGAAAAACCACATGGGTCTCCTCCAACAACCCCAGGCCCCAGAGCCAGCCAGCCTCCTTCCTGGGCTCTCTGAGAATCCTGCCCTGGCTTTCTCTCCCTAGGCTGCTCTCTTCCCTTAGGGCTTATTATAAAGGAAAAGCCACCTGCTGGAATGTGGCCTAGCCAGCCAGTGGCTCCTCTGTAAATACCTATGGGATGAAGTCATTCTCTGTCTTTTTGGTGATACCTGTTGGGTAAAATTATGAGAGTGACAGATGTTAATGTTTATTAAATTTGCCCTGTCTTCCAGCTCTGTCAGATGGTGAGGTTGGTCCCTGGAGCCTATTTAGAATACAAATCAGCTCTAGTGAACGAGTGCAACAAACAGGGGAGCTTGAGACTGGCACAGGCTAGAGCTCTCATCAAGATAGACGTGAACAAGACCCGGAAAATCTATGACTTCCTCATTCGAGAAGGGTACATCACCAAAGCGTGAGGCCTGGAGGGCCTAGGACCAGAACTCAGATGCTTGGAATGTGGTTGATGGAAGGACAACCGAGGGAATTCCCACGAGTTTTATTTGGGGACACAGGCATTTTGTCAGTTTTGTATCAAAGTGTCTACTTTCTCTCCCCTACCCTGCTTTAGAAGGCTCACATCATCATCACCAGTGTTGTGCTACAGAGTTGTGTGCCAGCCAAGCTGTTACTTAACTTGAGTGGGCACCCATCCTTCACGCCTCGTGGTGACTAAAATGAGAATCATAGGACCTCGCATCTCAGTGCTGGTTGAAATAGCACCAGACCAGGGGCCCGCTCATTTGCCTGGTAGCTGAGATACAGGCTTTTTAATACCTTACAGTCAGAAAGGGCACTGTTTGTCATGAAGACAAGGAAATGTTTTTAGAGATCAGGAAGAAGCTTGGCTCACCTGAGTTTTTTTTTTTTTAAGCTAACACTGGAAGCTCCTTTGATCCTGGTGAGAGAAGGGCTGCCAGTCTCCCTTGTGTCTCCAACTGTGTCTTCCATTCAACTGGGTTTAGTTTGGTACTTACTGCAGTCCAGCTAGCTCTCTGATCAGTCTGTGGTAGTGTGGCGCCCACCTGATGGAAGTTATCCCTATTGTTTTTAAAACTAATGAATTAAAATGTTTTTCTATTTAATTTGTGGGTGTGTCAAATGCTGATGCAGCTCAAGAGCTTTGAACTGGACACTGGCTCTTTTCCCTTCCCCCTATCTCCCCTCCAACTTCTAACTTACTATGTACAAGCATTGTGATAATCCTGGAGGGATATGAATTAAAGCAGAAATTTGGTCCCAGTCCTCAGGGGAAAAAATGCTCTGCAAATATGCCCTACTTAGGCTTCTCTGCCTATCTCAGCCTAGGACCTAGGGACCCTGAGAGATGAAAATGATGTTCCTGACTTATGAGATTTGAACCCTAGCTCTCAGTGATAAAAAGCAAAAAGTATGCTCCTTAATTTTTTAGGGGGGGAGGGGGGATGGACCTATAATTTTACTCTTGTAGGGAATTCCCAGTGTAGAAATTCCCTTCACAAATGCAGATCAGCAACTGATCTATAATTTATTGTCTTAGAAAGTTTGCTAGGGCAGTGAGAGGTTAAGTGACTTGGGCCAAGTCACACAGCTAGGATGTTGAAGACTAGCCAGGAACTCGGGTCTTCCTGACTCTAAGCTCAGCACTATCCACTCTTCCAAACTTTTATGAGTATACACATACAGTGGGTGAAGAAGGAAAAAATCCAGAACATATGTCAGTAATTTCGAACAGTGTTAAGTTCAAATATGTCTCTTCACAGGCCTAAGGATGAGAAGTTTCACCAAATCTAAAACCGAGATCTCAGTCTGCCTTCCTAGGGCCTAAGAACCAGTCATTTCACAGAACCAGTCTGCCTCCTCTATACTCCACCCTCCCTAGAAACATTGCACTAGGCAGCAACTTTCTCCAGGCCAAACCCTTTGTTACTGAAATTCAAACTCCTGTTTGCCATCCAAGCTCACCCTGAATGCAATCTTGGGCTCCCTGGGAGCAAGGCTGAGACCTTTTGACTTCTGTTGTATTTACATAAGGTCCAAGGGGTTTGTAAACTGAGCAGATGGATCATATTTCCCCAAGGGATTGAAAGGATGAAAGGAAAACCTCCTAGGATGTGAAGGAATTAAAATAGAGAACTCCTTAAAGATGAAAGTACAGCTGGACGAAGCTTCCGGAAAATCCTAGTGTGGGTGGAAGGAGCCCAGTTGATTTTGTTACTTTATAGGTAGTCAGACATTTATTAATGCCTACTGTGTGCCAGGCTTAGAGCAAGGCATAAATTTTTTTAAAAAATATATAAAGGAAGGAAAGGGGAAAGAAAGAAGAAAACAAGTCCCTGCTCTTGATATTATTTTGAATATTATTTCATAGATCCGAGTTAGAACTGGAAGGGAATCTCAAATTCCCAACCTCTTCATTTTATACATAAGGAAACTGAAGCCCAGAAAGCTTTAGAGACTTGCCCAGAGCTAACACAGGCAGGCAGGTGGCAGAGGTGAGATTTGTACCCAGGACCTCAGATTCTAGAACTGGTGCTCTTTCTACTGTCCTAGAATGAGTCAAAAACACTAATATCCAATGTAAATACAACCTCCCAGGGACAAGGTCAGCAAAACATATGGAGGCAAGACTCATGTTGATAGGGGGTATGATGAAGTAAGGAGAAGCGAAGTGGGATTTATATGGATTTAGGATAAAGTGAAGATAATTTGGAGATGAGACTCATTTGGGAAAGGGTTCAGACCCACATCCCCAGACTCCAGGAAGGACTCACATAGGGGAATTCCTCAAACCCAGAGTTCCTAAGATCCTCCCTCATTCCTCCCACCTTTGTCAGTTGGACTGCAGGGCAATAAATCTTGGAAGAGAAAAAGTTTAATTAGCATCAGCCTATGGGCAGTTTCCTGGTGACTATAGTAACTCCACAGAATAAGGAAATATGCACATATATGTGGGGTTTTACCGTCTTAGGGTGACATTTCAGACGGTCAAAGGAGATGAGGGTGAGGCTGCTTCGCCACTTTTCCTTATTTGGGAAGTTGAGTAACAGGGACAGGATGCCAGTGATTTGGAGGGAGTTAGTTAAGGTTGGGGTTAGAAGAATTAATCTTGAGGGTCTCTGAAGTTTCTAAAGATCAGGTTTGTGACAGTGCAATGTTTACTCTTATTAAATATTCTGTCAGGCAGGAAGTTTCTCTAATAATGCTGGTCTCCTTCAAGATAGAATCAGTGGGCCTTTTCTGCTGTTGAGTAAAATACAGACTGAGGGTCTGTCTCTATTGACATGGCCCCCGTAGCTCAGTTTCTTTGACCACTAAGGTTACTTTTGGAGAGAAGATATTTCCCCCACAAACCACAGTCCACCTCCTCTATACTTAAGTCCATCATCCATTCCTAAACTGTTCCTAAAACACACTGCCTCCACTCTGGACATTCTCTTCATCCCTCCCACACAGCTTTTACTTGGCCCATGAGGTTGTGGATTCTGATAGGTGAACTTTCACTTTCACATTCCTTCCTGGCAATTTCCACATCATCCTATTGAGCTTCCAACTTTTTTTTTTCTAACCAATCAACATTTATTGAGTACCTACTATGTGCTAGGCACTGTGCTTGGATCATAGATCTTAACTTAGATCATAAGTTCCTTACTGGCAAGGTCAGCCTTGCTTACTTATATTTGTATACCCATCACTTGGCACAATGTCTGGTAAGTGCCTAATGAATGCTGTTTCATCTATTCATTCATCCAAACACAGTGTTCTTTCCACCATGCCACAACTGCCTCTCCACAAGATTATTGATTGGCCCTTCCTTGTCTTTGGAAAAAGGACATTCTATTGAATAGGGTAGATACCAGGGAGCCACTTTTATGGGGGGTGGGGGGGGTGGCCCGATTTCAACTTTAATTTGCAGTCCATTCCATCAGTTTTGATTATGAAATGGAGTTACTGCTATCCCTGTCCTATCTACTGAGGAAGGCTCCCCGGAGGAGGTGGATTTTGAGATGATGGTGGGAATGAGAGAAGAGGGATAGCTTGGCAGATGGAAGTGGGAAGAGGTTTTAGACAGTGGGTGGAAGATGTGGAGGCAGTAGTGGGAGGAAGAGCAGTGCCTAGTGATTTGTTTGGCTGGAACAGAAGGGGCAGCTGGGGTACTTACGAGTGGGAGGGAAGTGGGATAATCTGTAAGCCTTTAAAATGAGACTGGGTTGTGTAGATCTGATGAGGAATCAGTGGAGTTGTAAGATGAGAAGTAGAATGTTTGAAAGAACTAATTAGGGTGAAAAAGGCTGCTTTGGGGGCTGTTGTGAGAAGAGTCAAGGTCCCTATTTTGCTTAAAGTTGATAACAACCATATTTTGCCAGCTCTGGTGAAAAATAGACCTTTATAGGAGCTACTAAGTTGTTACCACTTTTCGTATTTAGCAGGAAAAAAGTAATTGCCTATATCTGTTGTGGCCATCTTTTACATATCATTTCCTCCCACATTGTTGTTACCTAGTGAAGACTCTATCTTTTTCTGTCACTGAATCTACTCTGTAAATCTAGGGCTAGCAGGATCCACCAAAAAAACATCTAAAATCCCTTTTCCCCCTACTTACCATCTGGTAAGCCTATTCCTTAACCAACCTGTTCTGGTATAGTTCCCTTTTAACATCAAAGAGTGGAGAGGGAAATTCCTTAACCTTCCTCTGTAACTCAGTCAACTGCTTTGAGAGCATCAGTGAAATGAAATTCTTAATATATGTCTAACCTTAATCATTCTTGCTTTGGTTTTAAGCCCGATCTGAGTAGCAATAGAAACTCCATGTCATAACCCTCCCTTTTAATTGAAGACTTCAGCCCATCTCATCTCTTGAATCAATTCTTTTCCAGTGCCCCTTTTCCTAGGTTCTGTTTCCCAACCCTGTTTTTGTTTATGGGGTAGCTAGATGGTCCAGGGGATAGAGTGCCATGCCTGAAGTCAGGAAGACTCCTCTTTCTGAGTTCAGATCTGGCCTCAGACACTTACTAGCTGTGTGACCATGGGCAAGAGGCTTAACCCTGTTTGCTTCAGTTTCCTCACCTGTAAAATGAACTGGAGAAGGAAATGGCAAATCACTTCAGTATCTTTGCCAAGAAAACCCCAAATGGGGTCATGAAGAGTCAGACATGACTGAAAAACAAATGAACAGACTTCCACAAGGCAAGATGATGGAGTAAGCAATAAATTGCCATAACTCTCCCACATTCATCTCCAAACAACTAGAAGATAGTACCTAAAAACAAATCCTGGAACAGCAGAACCAACAAAAAGACAGAGTGAAGCAGTCTTTTAGCTTAACAAACTTAGATCAGCAAGAAAGGTCTCTCCCACTCTGGTAAAAGGGGAATGTAGTCTAGGACAGTAAGTGTCCTGGCAAGCCAGCAGCAAGCCCCATGTCAGCAAACCACAAGGCCATCCTGAGCCATAGTGTGGTGGAGCAGGCAAACACCAATACCAGGACCCCTACATGCTTCAGTGCAGCCCAGTGCAGACAGGTAACCTCTAGAGGCCAGACTTTCATATACTTCAGTGCACCACCAGGGAAATGCAGAAACACCCCACCATCCTCATCCCATGCTAGGTTTAGCACCAGGTAAATGGCCAGACCCCTACAGCCTCCAGTAAAGCCAGTAACCCTACCCACTTAGCATAGCACCAGACACAAGGGTTCCTCATGAGTCTCAGGGCAACATTAGTACAGCACCAGATAAACAGCCAGGTCCTGCAGCCCCTGGCACAAGAAGCCCAAGACAGTGCCCCTTCCACCCTGAGAGCAGAGCTCAAATTTAAAAGACAGCAAAAAGGCCAAAAAATATGAGCAACAAAGAATCTAACCATAGAAAGTTATTATGGTGATAAGGAAGATTCAGACACAAACTCAGAAGAAGACAACAATGTTAAAACACTCATGGGCAGAATCCCAAAGAAAAATGGGAAGTGGTCTCAAGCCCAGAAAAGACTCATGGAAGAACCCAAAAGGGAGCTTAAAAATCACATAAGAGAAGTAGAAGAAAAATTGGAAAAAGAAATGAGAGTGATGCAAGAGAATTGTGGGAAAAAAAGGGTCAGCAGCTTAGAAAAAGAAAACAATTGCTTAAACAATAAAATTGGCCAAATGGAAAAGAAGATACAAAAATCCACTGAAGGCTAGGTGGCACAGTGAGTAAATCGCCGGCCTGGAGTCAGGAGGACCCAAGTTCGGTTCCAGCCTCAGACACTTAACACCCACACACAAAAAAAACTAACCATGTAACCTTGGGTAAGTTACTTAACCTCAATTGCCCTCCAAAAGGCCAAAAAAAAAAAAAAAATCCACTGAAGAAAAAAACTCCATAAAAAAAACAATGGCAAAAAAGAAAAAAAAAAAAAAAAATCCACTGAAGAAAACAACTCCTTAAAAAGCACAATGGTCAAATAGAAAAGAAAATACAAAAGCTAACTGAGGAAAACAACTCCCAAAAGTTAGAATTGGGCAAATGGAAGCTGACTCTATGAGACATCAAGAATCAATCAAATTCAAAAGAGTGAAAAAAATAGAAGAAAATGTAAAATACCTCATTGGAAAAAACAACTGACCTGGAAAATAGATCCAGTAGAGACAATGTTAGAATCATTGGACTATCTGAAAGCCATGATCAAAAGGAGGACCTGGATAGCATCTTTCAAGAAATAAGCATTGAAAAAAATCTCCCTGATCCCAAAATAAAAACTCCAAGGAACATTATACCCAAATTATAGAACTGTCAAGTCAAGGAAAAAATACTGCAAATGATCAGAAAGAAACAATTCCAATATCAGGAAGCCACAAACAGGATTACACAGGACTTAGCTGCTACAACATTAAAGGACTGGAAGTCATGGAACATGATATTCTGTAAGGCAAAGGAGGTAGGACTAAACCAAGAATCACCTACCAGGTGAAATTAAGCTTAATACTTCAAGGAAAAAAAATGATCATTCAGTGAAATAGAAGGATTTCAAGCTTTCATAAGGAGAGAATTAAACAAAAAATTTGTTCTCCAATATCAAGACCCAAAAGAAGCCTAAAAAGGCAAAAAGGGGAAAGAAAACGTAAGGAATTCAGTGGAGCTAAACTGGGAAGATAATACTTGTAATTCTTAAAAATTGTACCACTAATAGTATAGCTAGAAGGAATATACATAAACAGAGGGTACAGGTATAAGGTGAATTTGTGGGAATGACTGAAAAAAAAGATGAGGAAGACTAGTACACTGGGTGCGGAAAGAAGGGATGGGCAGAATGGGGTAAATTATTTCACATGAAGAGGTGCAAATAGTCTATTACAGTGGAAGGAAAGATGGGAGGGTAGGCAATGGACATTATTTGAGCCTTACTCTCATCAATATTGGCTCAAAGAGGGATATTCATAATCATATATACATACATAATCAGTTGCATATAGAAATCTATCTCACCTGATAGGAAAGTAGGAGGGGAAGAGATTAAATTGGGTGGGGGGAGGGGCACTTACAGAAGGGGGGGCAAAAAAGGGGAAGGTGATAGACAGAAGTAAAACGCTGTCTAGGAGGGAAAGAGTGGAAGGGGCAAATTAGTAATTATAATTGTAAAAGTGAATGGGATGAATTCTCCCATAAAATGGAAGTGGATAGCAGAATGAATCAAAAATCAGAATTCTGTGTGTTATTTACAAGAAGCATATTTGAAGCAGAGAGTAAAGGAGTAAAGGAAGTGATTAAGGCAAACTCTATTATGCTTCAGCTGAAGTGAAAAAAAGCAGGGGTAGCAAGCCTTATCTCAGACAAAACAAAAGCAAAAATTGATCTAATTAAAAGAGATAAGGAAGGAAACTACATCTTGCTAAAAGATACCATAGACAATGAAGTAATACCAATACTTAAACATATATGCACCAAGTGGTATAGCATCCAAATTCTTAAAGGAGAAGTTAAGTGAGTTACAGGTTCATGACCAAACAAGAGATAGCATTATGAAATGTAAAACAGATAATTTTGATTATATTGAATTAAAAATCTTTTGCACAAACAAAACCAATGCAACCAAGATTAGAAGGAAAGCAGAAAGCTGGGAAAGAATCTTTACTACCGATGTCTCAGATAAAAGCCTCATTTCTCAAATATATAGAGAACTGAGTCAAATTTATAAGACAAAAGCCATTCCTAATTGATAAATGACAAAAAGGATATGAACAGGCAATTTTCAGATGAAGAAATCAAAGCTATTTATAGTCATATGAAGAAGTGCTCTAAATCACTTGAATAGAGATATGCAAATTAAAACAACTCTAAAGTACCATCTCATACCTGTCAAGTTGGCTAATATAACAAAAAAAAAAAAAAAGGAAAATGATAAATGTTGGTGGTGTTGTAAACTGATCCAAATATTCTGGAGAGCAATTTGGAACTATGCTCAAAGGGCTATAAAATTACGAATACCAGCAATACTACTATTAGGTCTGTATCCCAAAGAGATCATATAAAAAGGAAAAGGAACTACATGTGCAAAAATATTTATAGCAACCCTTTCTGTGGTGGCAAAATATTGGAAATTGAGGGGATGCCCATCAATTGGGGAATGGTTGAACAAGCTGTGGTATGTGAATGTAATGGAATACTATTGTGTAATAAGAAATGATAAACAGACAGATTTCAGAAAAACCAGAAAGATTTGTACAGACTGATGCAAAATGAAATGAGCAGAACCAGGAAAACATCGTACACAACATCAGCAACACTGTGTGATGATTAACTATGAATGACTCAGCTCTTCTCAGCAACACAATGATCTAAGAGAAGTAAAAAGGACTCAGGAAGGAAAATGCTATCCACATGCAGATAAACAACTGGTGTACTCTCAATGCAATATAAGCATACTTTTTTGACTTTATTTTTTTTCCTTTTGATCTGTTTCTTTCACAACTGTGACTAATATGGAAATATGTTTTACATGATAGCACATGTGTAACCTATGTCAAATTGTCTACCATTTTAGGAAGAGGGGAGAGAAGAATCTTGTGAAAATGACTGCTAAAAATTGTCTTGACATGTAATTGGGGGAAAAAATAAAATTCTATTAAAAATAAAACAAATAACTGAACATTTTTGTTAGCTACTCTTTATTTTTTCTGGACCCTCTGAATCCTAATGCCTCTTTAGTGAGAACAGTAAGCTTCCTTTTTGATTTAATAAATTACCAATATGTAGCAATAGCTAGAAAAAGATGAAAGGAGAGAAAACCCAGAAAATTTATATCCTAGGTTCATAGAACTGGAAGGACCTTAGAAATCAACCACCCCTCATTTTAGAGAGGAAGAATCAGACCCAGTGAGGTGAAGAGATTGTGTACAAATAGCGAGATGCAGAGGCGCAATTCAAACTCAGAGCCCTGCTTCTTACTCCAGCATTTTATCAGCCTGTCTCCCAACAACAAAATACCAGTTGTTAAGTTAATCTAGCTTTAGGGGGAAAATGCAGCAAGGGACTTATTACTGGTCAGTGAGAATATCAAGTGACATGACTCCAAGTTAGTCAGGAAACTCATTTCATATTCACCTTGAAAAATGTCTTCCTACCAGACTTGAGGCAATTTGGTACCCTTTGTTTTTTATTCCCAAACAGCCTTCTGGAGTGTTTCCAGATCTCAAGTATATTTCTATGTGGCATCTCCTAGTTCTGTCCCCAGCTAAGTCCCAAACCTTAGTTCATTCTGTAAAGGAAACCAGCCCCCCCCCAGGAATGAACTGCTCTCTGAAGCAACCCAAGAACAAGAACTCACCTTTAACACAACTGGAACCCAAGGTCAGTAGGATGATCTGGAAACTTGGAAACCAAACTGGGTTTTGTAGATCTGATGAAGAAATTAGTAGAGTTATAAGAAAAGAAGCATCTAATAGGATAGGAGCAAAAAGGATTGCCTGTGAGATTGAGTGTTTCCATCTATAAGGAACTTGTTCTGAAAACCTGGCTTCTATCTCATTTCGTATCCGGGTATTTCTTTCCAGGTCCAGTGGCCAGATATAGATCAGGATGACTGGAGATAGCCTGGGATGCAGGGGGGGACCTTGGCCTTCAAGCTAAGGTCTTTAACCAGTCTCAGGTTGACTGACGCAAACCCATTCAGAGATTAAGGCTTAATAAGAAATGAGGCAGAGAATAGCTTTTTTACCCAAGTCAAAAAAACCCCCAAGAAACAAAAACCCCAATCTGGGAGGGGAAAACCATCACGATTTCTGAGGGTTATTTACATTCATTCTGAGCCAATCAGGGCCCCAAAAATGACCCAAGTAGGGCTTCACCTGGGACCTATTGTTGGCCAATCCATGAGACCCTGAATAGTTTAGGGTTAAGGCTGATCTTTAAGAAAGAAAAAAACAAACAAAAAAAAAGGTTTCAGAGATTAAAATTTACATTCTCTTTGAATTGCACCTTTACATTCTCTTTGAACTGCACCTGAAGGTAAGGTAGGAGGGATTTCGACAATGAGAGAATGCCATTGTCCTTCACAACCTGCCCCCTTCCTATCTTTCCAGGCTTCATACATTTAATTCCCCTTTATACACTCTGTGATCCAGCTGTATAGACACAAGGCTTCCTCACATTGGGTACCCAATCTCCTGTCTTAGAGTCTGGAAGACCTCTTTCTTTGTCTTAAATTTTTAGAATTCATGACTTCCATTCAAGAGCCACTTTCTAAAGTTGTCTCCTGATTACTTTATATGTACCTATTTTCTTTACATGTTGCCCCTCCCATTGGAATGGAATTGTCAATGGAGGCAGGGATTGTTGATGCCTTTCTTTGTATACCCACTTGCTTAGTGTAGTGCATAGTAGGTGCTTAATAATTGCTTGTTGACTTGTTGACAGCAGCACTTGCTGACAAGTGTAGAGGGAGAGGGGGCAAGTAAGAGGCAAAATGCATAGAGTGCCAGGACTGGAATAAGGAAAATTCGTCTTCCTAAATCCAAATCTGGTCACAGACACTTATTAGCTATGTAACCATGGGCAAATCACTTAACCCTGTTTGCCTCAGTTTCCTCATCTATAAAATGAACTGGAGAAGGAATGGCAAACTACTACAGTATCTTTGCCAATAAAACCCTAAATGGGGTCATGAAGAGTCAGACTTTACATAAAAAAAAAAAAAGACGGAACAACAATAACATAGAGGAAGAGAGCTGTAGGTCTAAGGATGACCTTTCCATCTCTAAGATTTAAGAAATTTGTGAAAGGGTCTCCCAGGCAATTCTGGCTAAGGAGGAACATTCCCTTCAGTTTCATAATTCTAGCAGCCATGACAAAAGACTTTTTTACCAAAGTCACCAGGACCACCCTGAGTGGATAATTTTTGGGAGCAAGAGTTAAATAGAAATACTTGTATTCTACAGCATCTATTTCTAAGCAATTTCCTGAAGCCGTCTGCATGATGTGGAATTTGCTTTGTCATCATGCTGTCTTTGAGGAGAGAACTAAAGATCAGCATTTTTTTTTATATAATCCATGTCAACAGGCTACTAGGTAATGCAATGGATAGGATGCTAGACTTGAAGTCAGGAAGACCTGAGTTCAAATGTGACCTCAGACAACTATTAAGTCTCTTCATCTCTGCTTCAGTTTCCCCACTGGTAAAATGAGGATCATAGTTGCACCCACCTCACAAGGTTGTAATGAAGTTCAAATGAGATATATGATAAATACTTTGTTGTAAACTGTAAAGATGCAATGTAAATTCTATCTGTTGTTGTCAAGAGAGATTTTGTGAGGAGCTCTTTCCACTCTGGAGGTTGGCACTTTCTTTGCAATTTATAGTCCAAGATACTTGCTTAGAGCACTGAAATGTTGGGGGTAACTTGCCTAGGATCCCTCAGGCAGGATGTGGCAGAGGTTGGGCTTAAATCCATGTTTTCCTGACCCCAGAGCCAGCTCTTAGACTTCATTGTACCAGAATGTTTAACTATGAGTTTCAGCTTCTCCAAAAAGACCCAGGGGCTGGGGAGGGAAGGAAGGCAAAGATTATTTAACCTCCCCCAGATTGTGAACTCCCTGAGGACAAGGAATATCTTTTGCCTTTCTTTGAATCCCCATTACTTTTTGTGGGGAGATGGATTCTTGGTCTACTTTTCTTTGACCATTACCATGACATGGTGGATAATAACTAGAAGGCTAAACAAGGAATCAGGAAGTCTTGGGTTCAAATCCCCTCCCCCCCTTCCCCTTTCTATTCCTGGATCCTGGGCAAGTCACAACTTATCTTGGTTTTAGTATCTGTAAAATGGATATAATAATAGAACCTACCTCATGGGATTGTGGTAAGGATCAAATAAGATAATATATGTAAAGTGCTTTGAAAACTTTCAGGTGCTGTATAAATGTCAGTCATTTTTATGGAGGGGGTGTGAACTGACATCTGAGCTTGTAAATGTGAGATGGTTACATTTGGAAAAGAGTTGATAGCTCAGTCCACTGTGGTTGACGTTAAAAAAAAAATCCTTCCATGTCATCTTTGCCCACACGTCATGGGAAGCAATGATATATAATGAAGACTGCCAGGACCTGGGCCAGAATTCTAGCTCTTCCAATGTGACCTTGTCATTTCATCTCTCCAGGCCTCAGTTTCCTCATCTGTCACCTCACAGGATCAGATGAGATGTCCTCTGACACCCTTTTCATCTCTAAGTCTATGAGCCTATTACTGTTATAGAGACCCTTTCCTGCTCCAATCCTGGTTTAGGAAGAAAGGGGAGAAATGAATGCAGATAGTGCCAGGTAAGTAGGTACAATTGAGAAGCTTAAGAATTGCAGGCTGAAGGCTGTATGAAAATGTAGGAATCTGTGCTGCTTCAAAGATGCGGCTCCTAGTGTGTGTATGCCTCACCTCCCTCTTCCAGGAAAACCCTAGGGAGGGCCCTGGGCAGCAAGAACTTGCCTTGCTTTTGTTTTACAGCTGGTTGCTTGTATGTGATGGCTGTTTTCTGCTCCAGAGCCCAAGGGATGGATTTCTGTGGTCCCTAAGTGTTCATTGGGTTGGATTAATCTCCCCAATTTAACCAACCAATAATTTTTCTAACTCAGCTTTGGCCTTGGGGACTACAAGTTTTACTAAGTGGAAAGCTTCCAGGCTGCCTTTGGGATGTGGAAACACACCTGGCACCCACTGGGGAGAAAGGGAAAGAGAAAGACTCAGAGTTGTCTTTCTTTCCTAAGCCCTAGCTCATCCAAACAAAGATGCTAAAAATCCTGTCATCTTAACACCCTTCTACAGGGAGGGAACTGACAGCTAAGCTCCAACTCCTGACACCTCTAATGCATCCCTCCTCTCCTCTCCTCTCCTCCTCCTCCTCCCCCTCCTCCTCCAACAAGAACTCTGCCAACCTATATTCGCTTATTCTTAAATTATATCAGGGGATTGGAGCTTCGGTTTTCTTCCATTAAGCTCTACACAACTATTTCTTTGGAATTTCCCCCACTGGTGTCAGCCAGCATTTGTTGCTGTTGTTGTTTGTTGTTTGTCCTTCATTCTCATAGAGGACCATGATCCTAAGGTTGTGTCACTCAATAAGCAAGTTCGTGTCCACCTTCTTCCCTTCTTGCCTCCTATGTCTAGGCCTCCCATTCCCAGCATTTCCAGTCTGGAGGCTTAAGGGAGTTGAGAGTTTAGAAGGAGAATCTTTTTTTTTTAAATTTAGTGAGGCAGCTGGTTGGAATACAATTGGACATAGATGGACCTAGGTTCAAGTGCAGCTTCAGAAATTAGCTGTGTGAACCTAGATAAATCACTTAGTCTCCCTGAGCCTCATTTAACTCATCTGCAAAATGGGGATACTTAACAGTACTTACCTCTCCAGGCTGTTGTGAGGATCCAGAGATAAAGTATGTAGTTAAATATTTTGCAAACCTTAAACCGATATACTAGTATGAGCTGTGACTCAAATTGGGGTTTGCCCATTATAACCAGTCAGACCTTCTTGTTTCCACTTCCAATTTTGGGAAACTGCCTGGCTAAAAAGCACAATTTCCAATGTGAGCATAGTTGCCTTTCCTTACAAAGTGATCAAAAGGAATGAGAAGATGTAGCCAGGAGAAGGAAGCAGAGAACTAGCCTCAGTCAGAATTAGCCCTAACTCAGGCACTCACTATGGGACCCTGGACAATTTGTTTTACTTCTCAGTGCCCCCAGCCAACTCTCTGAGACTGGGAATTGTAAATCTAGGTTGCTAGAGGGAGTTTCTTTACAGTGAGAATTACCATGGAGATCCAGACCCGGTGGAACTTTCTTCAAGAAGAGGGTACCAAGGATTGAATACTCAGCCCAATGACCTGCTATCTTAGGCATCAGTCCTGACTTGCTTTGTGAAGATCATTTGATTCTCCTTATAACAATATGTCTCTGGCAAACTATAGGAGACCCTTTAAAGGAATGGTTAAGCTAAAGAAAGATCAACCTCTTTGCTGTGGATAGAAGTCAGAAGGCCTGATGCCTCTGCCTGAGAGTAAAAATTATGCTTCCGACTTGTTTGGCCAAAGTATATTTGCCAAAAACCCAGCCACTGAAAGGTAACCCCATCAACTCCACCTGGGTGTGGAGAAATATGATCTGCAATTTCGAGTCAGAAAGACGTGGGTTCAGCTCCTCCCTCACATCCTTAGTAGCTGTGTGACCCTGGGCAAATCACTTAACCTCACTGGGCCTCAATATCCTCATCTGTAAAATGAACGGGTTGGACTCAACGGCCTGTCAGGACCTTTCCATTTCTAAAATTATAATCCTGTAACTATGACCCATCCAGGCACTTCAAATAGCTTCAAATACCAGAAGGTACTATAAAGCATGGCTTTAACTTTAGGAGGAAGAATTGCACAAGGGAGAAAAATCTCTGAAAAGTGCCTGCTTCCCTCTTCCGCCCACCCCCATCCTTAACTGAATAAAGGAAGGAGTCTGTGGGAGAAAAGGGTGGATATGAACGTCATTGCATCATCCAGATCCCAGCTGTGACCTGGCTCAGAGTTTTGTGTTTCAAAAATAACCATGGCTTACAGTTGGGGAAAAAGTAAACTGTTGCATCTCCATGGAAACTGGAAGAGAAAGAGAAAAAGCTCTTAAGCAAGGCTGCTGGATTCCAGCACATGTGGCAACATGGGGTGAATGCCAGGAGGGAATGGAACCTATACAGCCTGGGGGTTTCTAGAAAGGTAGGGATTCTCTGGAGAAGCCTAGAAGCCCCTTAGGCACATCAGGGTACACTGAGGTTAGACATCCTTGGTCTGATCAAAATGTTAAAAGAAGGCTCTGTGAGTCTAAATAAATATTTATTGTAAAAATGCTTGTGTTCTCTCACTGTCTTAATTTAGATCTTGCTACTTCCTAGATCTTTGATATCTTATTCCTTAGGTAGTTGGCTAAGCAAAGGTCTATCACTTTAGAAAGCCCTGGTTTAGGAGCCCCTCATCACCTTAAGCCTACACTATTACAGTAGTGTCCTAACAATTTTCTCTACCTTTAGTCATTCCCTTCTCCAATATAGCCATGAGAGTAATTTCCATGCACCAGTCAGACCATGTCACTCTACTGTTCAAAAGCTTTATTGGTTCCCTATTTTTCTTAATATAAAATATGAACTCCTTAGCCTTTTACTAATAGACACTTTCCCAGCTTTATTTCATATTATGCCCTTGTATACATTTACAATTCAGCCAAATTAGACTACTAGCTATTTGCTGAATTTTACATTAAGTCTCTGTGTAGTTTCACAAACTGCTTCCTATCCCTGGAATGCAAGTCTTCCTTTGAAAATTCTTATCTTCCTTCAGAGTTCAGTTCAGGTACCACCATGAAGTGTTACCTGATCCCCCCAGGACTCTCTTTCTTCAAATTACCTTTTGTTATATTTATTTAGTACTCCCCACCCCCACTCAAGTTGCAGGACAGATTCTCCAGAGGATGGTGACCTCAGGTTCAAAATAGTCAACTCTTCCAGCAGTGTTGCTTACTAGCCCCCACCAATGTATTTTCCTTTCAGTAATCAGCCAGAGGGCACAATTAGCTGAAAGAAGCGCATTTACTAAAATGACAGAGTAAGAAAAGAAGCAACAAAATATCTTCTTCATAAATGGGTGCATTCTCCCACACAGGTACACTCAGCATCATCTGGGAAAGTGAAAACACATTGAGATCCCAAGTAGAGAGTATAGAAAACATGTGTGGCGAGGGCACATCCATGTAGATATGGTCAAGGAACAAGCAATTTCTCTGATGCTGCAAAACTCTAAGAGCAGATACTACTCATGTCTTCATGTTACTCTTGCTAATCTTGTTCTCCTGATTTCTACAGTATGTCACTCTGGTGTGCTGGAGACTGTTCCGCCGGTCGCTCCTTGGCCATAGAAGTCTCTAGCTTCTGGTCAGCTGGAATTCATGACTAGTGTAATGTTATCCTCATTTAGCAAGATCAGAAATGCTTGCCCTAGTCCCAGAAGAAATTTTCCCTGTTTTGTTTGCTCCTTCAGAATCTTAGCCTAGACTCCTTCTGAAGTGAAGGAAACTCTTACCCCTTTGAATCAAGCTCTGAGGAGTAAACACCTGGATCCTCTTGGCAAGTTATCATCCTTGGAATCAGCCTTTCTTTCAACAATTCTTCCCATTACAGAGCTGTATCCTCCCATTGGTCGGAGACCTCACTCTAGTCTCTGTTGATCTCACAATAAGACAAGCAGTCTAGGTCTGTTTAAATGCAAAAAGAAAAAAAAAACATTTCTCAATTAGATATCCAGTATTCTAGTGATGTAAACTCCACATTTCTCTCCATTAGATTCAATATCAGTATTTAGATAGGATTCAATAATATACCATGCTACTCAAGAAATCAACAGATTCAAAAGTCTGCAAAGTTACCTCAATGGAACTGACTTATGAGGGAAAATACCCAAAAAATGGGGGAGGGGGAAGACTATACAATTACAACCCACTTTTTTTTGGCCAATTTCTCTAGGATCCTTCAAACTGGAGTACTAAATTTAAAGTTTTGAGTAGGGAATCCAATTTTAGGGGCCCAGTTTCATCTTGAATGAACCCTTACATGTTACATGGTTAGTCTGGTCCTACTTTCCAAGGACTGGACCTTTTACATCTTTCACTGTAGAGTTCTAGGTTACCTTAGGGGTTAAGATGTCTCTTTCCTCTCTTCAGTTCATGCCTCTAGGAGTTGTGTGAAGATAGGCTAACAATTTAGCTCAGTTACTATGTAACATTGGTTCTCACAAGTTCACATCTAAAGCTGGCTTTGCTGCTGCTTCTGAGGGCTGGAGTCCCAGACTCTTGCTACTTAGGACATCTCTGCTGGACTGACTACAACAGTTGCCTAGATTCCTGAACTCCTAGATCCTCAGGGCTCATGCTCTTGGCTCAGTCTGGTTCAATGGAAGACTTTACTCCATATACCTAGATTAATGGACCAAGGACCTATGCCCATTTCTCAGAAGCATAGGGTTTCAAGGAGGGAAGATAAAGGGCCCAGGGCCCTTAACCCTACATACAGCATGGTTCTCTCACTAGCCATTAGAGAGGAGTCACCTAGATCCCAAAGACAGGAGTGCTTTAAAAGGTCTGGTAGGTGCTCATTTAGACCCTTTCAAAGTCCAAGACATTTCTACCTACTCAACCAATGGAAAAAAACTCTGTAGTAGGCCAACCAATAAACAACTGCAGACCCACATGCTGTTGAACAAAAGTGGAGAAAAATCACTCAATGGTCTTTGTTGCTGCTGGGCAATCCTTTTACAACTCCATAGTTAACTCACTATGGCTCTTCTGAACCTTTCCATCCCTCCTCTGACTTCCCATGGGCCCTCTTTGTTCCTCTTAGCTGAGAACCCTGCCTTATATTTTACAGAAAAAAACCCACTGATTTGGGACAAAGCTCTCCTCTCTGGAAGCAGAGTTCTACTGTGGCAAAAAGCTCAAAAGTCAAGTAATTGAGTGGCAACATGAACAAGCAAAGGAAGCAAAGCAAGCACAGCAATCCAATTTTAAATTGCTATTTTGGGGATAAAAAGGATCAAAGCATGGAACAGGAAGAAGACAATGAAGTTAGAATTCCTGTACCAAAGACTTCCAAGAAAAATATGAATTGGTTACAGGCCGTAGAGGAGCTTAAGAAGAATTTTGAAAAGCAACTAAGAGAAGTGGAGGAAAAATTGGGAAGAGAAATGAGAATAATGCAAGAAAATCATGAAAAGAGAGTCAACAACCTGACTAAAGAAAATAATACCTTAAAAAATAGACTTAGTTAAATGGCAAAAGAAGCCCAAAAAGCCAATGAAGAGAAGAATGCCTTAAAAAGCTGAATTTGCCAGATGGAAAAGGAATCTCAAAAGCTCACTGAAGAGAATCATTCCTTAAGAATTAGATTGGAGCAAATGGAAGCTAATGACTTTATGAGAAATCAAGATACTATTAAACAGATCCAAACAAATGAAAAAATAGAAGACAATGTGAAATATTTCATTGGAAAAACCAGTGACCTGGAAAATAGATGCAGGAAAGATAATTTAAAAATTATTGGACTACCTGAAAGCCATGATTAAAAAAAGAATGTAGAAATCATCCTTCAAGAAATTATCAAGGACAATTGCCCTGATGTTTTAGAACCAGAGGGCAAAATAGAGGTTGAAAGAATTCACTGATCACCTCTTGAAAAAGATCCCCAAAAGAAAACTCCTAGGAATATTATAGCCAGGTTCTAGAATTCCCAGATCAAGGAGAAAATATTACAAGCATCCAAGAAGAAACAATTTGAATATTGTGGAAACAAATCAGGATAACACAGGATCTGGCAACTTCTACACTGAGGGATCAAAGGGCTTGGAATATGATATTCCAAGGGTCAAAGGAGCTGGGATTAAAACCAAGAATCACCTACCCAGCAAAACTGAGTATCATGTTTCAGGGGAAAATATGGTCATTCAATGAAATAGAGGACTTTCAAGCATTCTTGATGAAAAAACCAGAATTGAATAGAATATTTGATATTCAGATACAAGAAGCAAGAGAAGCATGAGAAGGTAAACAGGGAAAAGCAATCATAAGAAACTTATCAAAGTTGAACTATTTACATCCCTACATGGAAAAACAATCATTGTAACTTATGAAACATTTCAATATGAGGATAATTGAAGGGAATATAAATGTATACATATATATACACACATACATTTATATATCTATATAGGAGGTTATATGTGCATATGAATACATATGTGAGTGTGTGTATATATATGTGTATAGGTATACATAGACAGAGGACACAAGATCAATTGAATAGGAAGGGATAATACTTAAAAGGTGAAATTGAGAGGTGAGAGAGCAATATAATGAGAGGAGATGGGGAGAGACAGAATGGGGTAAATTATTTCATATAGAAGAGGCAAGGGAAAACTGTTACAATGGAGGGGAAGAACAGGAAGGCAAAAGGGAATGGGTCAACCTTACTCTCATTGAATTTGGCTTAGGAAGGGAACAACATACACACTATACGGTATTTTTGCCCTACAGGAGAGTAGGGGAGAAGGGGATGAGAGGGGGGATGATGGAAGGGAGGGCAGGTTGGGAGGGAGGGTAGTTAGAAGCACATACTTTTGAAAAGGGACAGGGTCAAAGTAGAGAATAGAACAAGCAGGATAGGATGGAGGGAAATATAGTCAGTCTTTCACAATATATCCACTATGGAAATGTTTTGTATAGCTACACATGTACAACCTACATTGAATTGCTTATCTTCCCAGTAAGGTGGGTGATGAGGGAGGAAGGGGAAGAAACTGGAATTCAAAGTTTTAAAATCAAATGTTTAAAAAATATATATTATTTTTTTTTTACATGCAACTGGGAAATAAGATATACAGGCACTAGGATATGGAGATCCATCTTGCCCTACCAGAAAGTTGGAGGGGGTATAGGAGAGTATATAGGACAGAGCAGATTGGGGGAGGGGGTATACAGTGGGATCGCTGTTTTGGGGTGGTGGATGGGGGAAAGGCGGGGAGAAAATTTGCAATTCAAAATCTTGTGGAAATGAATAATATAAACTAAAAATAAGCATAAAATTTAATTTTAAAAAACAAACAAAAAAAGAGGTGGCCCAGGTTTTGCTTAAAGTAGCTGTTTTCAGAGGAATATACTCTAGGGCAAAGTTAGGTGTTTGCTGGGAATTATTTGTTGTGCTAAAACATATATTAAATTTTTTTTGGTTGCTTTTTTGGAGGGGCAATTAGGGTTAAGTGACTTGCCCAAGGTCACACAGCCAGTTTTGTGTTGAGTGTCTGAGGCTGGATTTGAACTTAGGTCTTCCTGACTCCAGGGTCAGTGCTCTGTGCCACCTAGCTGCCCCTATATATTAATTTTTTTAGTCCTGAGCTCAGGTCATTGTTTCCATCTCCCTATCCCCTTGCCTGGAACCATTTCCATCTTTCTCCAAGTCAGTCTGGCAGTGCTCATTGGACACCCTACTCTTCCGGCTTCCTTTTATGTGCTGCATTCCAGTATTAGATTAAAAACTCCAGACAGTTCTCCTACAGGGACTGTCTTCCTTATATTTGTATTCCCAGAACTTAACACATTGCCTGTCACATAGTGAGAGTTTAATGAAGGTTTTGAAGAAAGAAATAGGTGACCAACCAGTAGAGGTTTGTTTTTAAATATCTTATCTATCTTTTGGCATATTTTTTCTCCTTCAAGGCCTAGCTCAGGTGCTACCTTCTTCATTACCCCTTCCCTGATTCTTCCACCTGCATGTGTACCCTCTACCTTCTGTTTGACTATCTCCCTCTTTGAATCTCCCTCCTCGAAGCTCTGACTTCTTCTATGCACTTAATTATTTTTAAAACATCCTAATATAAAGAGATGTTTCAGGGGACAGGTTTCTGAACTTGGATTTAGTGAGACCTGGGTTCATATTTGCCTCCATCATTACTAATCTTGTGACCAGGGGCACATAAGTCAATTAACCTTGATGAGTATTGAGTTACATTTTAAAACTTTAAGTTAAATTGTTTATAGTCTTTGCATCTGCAGTATACTGATTAGTTAAATTGAACTGAATTCACCCTCTTTGTACAAGTTTCTAATTGAAGGACCATTCCTTGTAGAAACTGGGGGAGGAAAAGAGAACCACTGATATTACTAGTCTCACCTTGACAAATTTCTCATTCACAAATGCGCTATAGCAATTATAGTCAAAACCAGCCTGCATCCTTTCACATCAAAGCTAAACTGTGAGGCTTTCCCCTCCCCCCACAATTCAACAAACATTGGCCAGCTACTGGGAGAAGTAGTAGCAAGACTCAATCAATGTCCCAGGTGGCCTTGACTAAGAGTGGCCTACACTCCAATCCCATCTCTGACCAGCACTGACCATGTGACTGTGTGACATCGGAACAGTCATAATCTTAGTACCTCAGGCAATGCAACTATAAGTTTTTGTTGTTTTCTTTTATGTCCCAGTAGGCATGAATAATGACCTGACTTTTCTTTGTTAAAGTGTCTTTTTGAGGGTCAATAGATCTAAAAGGCACCTAGAGGGGTGGCTAAGTCTTGGAGTGAATAGAGCATCTGGCCTGGAGTCAGGAGGATCTGAGTTCAAATCCCACCTCAGACAAACACAAAAACTAGCCTCGTGACCCTGGGCAATTCACTTAACCTCAATTGCCCTGCCTTCCCCCCTCCAAAAAAAAAAATAAGTAAAAGGCACCTAGAAGATGTTAAAACAGATGTCCTTTTGTACAAGTGAATGTCAGAGTTCACGTCGTCACAGGTGCCATATCTTAATTTCATTTCACTTTAATTTGAGGAGCCTGGTAATGAATTAAGTCCTTCCTGGGTATCCAAAGACAAAATAAAATAGTCCCAGTTCTCAAGGATTTTGCATCCTATTTGAGGGGAAATGATGTATCCATATAAAAGTATAAACAACATATAAACACAATAATTTCCTTGGTGAAGGCAAAGGTAAAGTAAGCACAGCTTGTTAACAATAGAACAAGGTTCTAGAGGGCACAACAGAAGGAAAGGAAATCAGTCAACAAGTATTCTTTCTTACTCTCTAGTCTTCCAGCAGCTCTAATAGACAAGCCTTGGCAGGGGCCCAGGCTTCCATGCCTTTTTTTTTTTTGTCTCCCCATCATTCTCCCAAGGGAATATTCTCTCTCTCTCTCTCTCTCTCTCTCTCTCTCTCTCTCTCTCTCTCTCTCTCTCTCTCTCTTTCTCCAGTATCCTTCTAGATGCTTTCCTTCATTATAAAGTAAGCTCTCTGACGGCAGGGATTGCCTTTCTTGTTTATATTTTGTATCTTCAGCACTCAGCATTGTGCCTGATAGGAAGTAAGTGATTAACAAATACTTTATCTATTTATTTATTTGGCACCTACTATGTGCCAAGTGCTGGGGATATAAATACAATGAATGAAATGAGTGAGACTGAGAGACCAGAGGGATGGGACTCTCTTGGATGGGTATGAAGGAACTTCAGGGAAGAGCTCTTTGGACCAGGTAGCCACACAACTCAGAGTCACAGAGGATTCTGCATAGTCATAACACAGTAGATGGACAGGTCTTTACAATAAAGGTAATATAAGGATTTTTGTTTTGTTTTTTCGAAAATGTTTGGGGGTGGATACAATTAGGGTTAAGTGACTTGTCTAGAGTCACATAGTAAGTGTTTGAGGCTGGATTTGAACTCTGGTCCTCCTGACTTCAGGGCCTCTAGGTAATATATAGGTAGATTTGATGATCAGTTCCTTAGAAAGAGGTAGAAAACAGGAGATTATCTCCCACAGAGCAAAGGCTCATGAGAATCTTTGTTCTTGGGGTGTCAGCAGGTGTGGAATGGGAAGGGCTGCAGAGCAGATGTCCAGTCCCTGGTCCTACCTGAAGGGCAAGGCAGGGATTGTTGGTGGAGTCCTTGACTATCTAGGAATGGGGAAAGTTCAAGGTACTCACTCTGAGCCAAATCAGCTCTGCCTCAAGACTTCATGGTTTGAACAAGGTCACAAGATTTTAAGGTACAAGGGGCGGCCAGGTGGCTCAGTGAGTAAGAGCACCGGCCCCAGTGTCGGGATGACCTGGGGATCAAATCCAGGCTCAGATACTTAGCACCACATCCAGAAATAACTGGCTGTGTAACCTTGAGCAAGTTTCTTAACCCCCATTGCTTTAAAAAAAAAAAAAGATTTTAAGGTACAGATACATTTAAAATCATTTGACACAGCATGGTGGAAAAGGCCCAGGATTTGGAGCCAAGAGACCTGGGTTTGAATTCTACTTTTGCTTCTTACTGTGATTCTAATTTTGGGGAAACCACTTAACCCCCTCTCTGGGCTTTACTTTGTTCTGTAAAATGAGAAGGTTGAACTTGATGACCTCTAGCTCTAAATCTAGGACCAAGCTATGTCATGTCTTCCTATACAATATATACCTTAAGAATTTCAAAGTACTTTGCAGTACTTCTATGGTTCCATAATCTCTTTGGTGTGGGCAATCTCCCTCCTCCTTACCTCCTTGGATGGCCACCCACTTCTGCTAGTTCTATGTGACCTTTTTGTCTATATTTTTTAAAAAGATTGTTCACATATATTTTCTGCAGCTCTTTAGAGGAATATCTAAGAAGGTTTCTTTTTTGTGCTAATAATTTTCTGGGTAAATCCTTGGGCCAGCCATTTATCATCCTTTGCCTTTATTATGTGACTGGTTTAACTTCTACATTTAAAAGCAATTGAATTAATTCCAGGGGACTTGCTGAACTGGATCTAGAGTCTAGAAGATCTGAATTCACATTCAGCCTCAGATATTTACTGGCTGTGTGATATTGGGTAAGTCACTCTACCTCTGTCTGCTTCAAGTTCCTTACCTGTGATGGGCATAATAATAGCACCTGCCTTATTGGGAGAATCAAATGAGATAATAATCGAAAAGTGTTTTACAAATCTTAAAGTGTTATAAAAATACTATCACTGATTATTATGATTATTATTATCGTTAAGGGAAATTATTACAGATGAAGTTTGCCTCAGTAGCTCATAGTAAGTAACCTTTCCTTTGGGCAGCTTTCTCCCTCTCTTCTCAGCTTTCTACTGTCCACTTCTATTAAAACCTGCTTTTCAGGAAAGGAATTAGATATCAGGAAAAGGTCAGTAACTGATAACATGTCTCCTTTTCAGGCATTTTTAGAGAGGGGATCAAAATATTCAGCTGAAGGAGATGAGGTTTGTGGGAATGTGTGGTTTCAAGTCTTAAGAAATAGGTAGGAGAAATATTTTGGGGGTGTCCTGAAATCAGGCCATTACAGGCAGGTTTTGTTCTAAGGAGTTTCAAAGCCCAAGTCACAACTCTCCTGTGAATCAGCCAGGTGTGTCCATGTTATTGTCAGTGTATTAGGAAAGGTAGCAATACACAGGAAGGACACAATTCTTCTTTGTCTGGACCTATAAATGCATGACTTGTCCTATGAGCAGTCATCCCTAAACTATTCAGAAGAATATTTTTGGAACTGCAGACATCAGAAGCCAAGCAGAACCAGAGCTCCCACCCTCTACTTATTGAGATTAATCAGATTAGTGGTTGTTTTTTTTTCTGCAAAGAAACTGCCCAGATCCAAAAGTACTGCTTATTTATTGTCTATTGAATTAAAGAAGCCCATTCCTTGGAAGACATACATGGATTGAGAAAATAGAAACATTCAAACAACAGATAGAGTAGACCGTGAGATGTCCCCCTGTCTTTTAATTTAAAATACACACAAACTGGATCTTTATCCACAGCATTCCCACAAACCTTAAGTGTCCCATAGAACTGTGTCCTCAGCCCTTTTCATTTTGCCTCCATACTATCTTATTTGGTGATCTGGTCAGCTCCCATGAATTCAGTTTCCAGCCCTATACTGATGATTTTCTGATTTACCTATCCAGTCCTTTCCTCTTTGCTGACCTCAAGGCTAACATCTCCAACTGCCTTTTCAACATCTCAAACTGTATGTCCTATAAGACATCTTAAACTCAACGTGTCCCAAATTAAATTCATGATTTTTCTTCCCAAAGCTTCCACCCTTCCAAATTTTCCTGTTCCTCTCAAGGGCAGTAATATCCTGCCAGTCACTTACATTGGAATCATGAGGTGTCATTCTCAACTCCTCACTGTCTCTCACCCCCTATATCCAATGCTGTCAAGGTCACTCCATTTTACCTTTGTAACATCTCTTGCATGTGCCTCCTTCTCTCCTCTGATGCAGCCACTACCCAGGGGCAGGTTCTTATTACTTCATTCCTGGACTGTATCAGTCAGTCAGTCAGTAAGCATTTATTAAGTACCTACTTTGTGCTAGGCATTATGCTAAGTCTCAGAGATACAAAAAAGAGACAAAAGATGGTCCCTGCTTTCAAAGAACTCACAGTTTAATGAGGAAGACGATGATCAAAATATTGCAATAGCCTGCTGATTGGTCACATTGCCTCAAGTCTTTCCATATTATAGTTCAACTTCCTGTGAGCCACCAAAGTGATCTTCCTAAAGAACAGGACTAACCATGTTACTCCCCTGTTTAATAAACTCCAGTGGCTCCTTATTAATTCCAAGATCAAATATAAAATCTTGTTTTAGGAGTTCAAAGCTCTTCATAACTTTTCCCCGCCCCTTTCTAGTCTCCTTATACCCTCATGTACTCTGTTCTCAGACCTGATTTGCTGTTCCTCACACAGGACACTCCAATCTCCCAATTCCTGGCATTTTCACTGGCTTTCTCTCATGCCTACAACGCCCTACTTCCCCTTCTCTGCTTCCTGGCTAAAATTCCACTTTCTAGAGGAAACCTTTCTCAGGCTCTCAATTCTAGAGCCTTCTTCCTGTCCAATATTTCCCAATTATCCTGTCTATAGCTTATATGTACATGGACCGTGAGCTCCTTGAGAGCAGGGCCTGCCTTTTGTCTTTCTTTTTATTTCTAGAGTTTAGCAGCAGAGTTTCTGGCACAGTAGGTGCTTGATAAACATTGATTGACTGACTGACACATTCATAAAGGTATCCAGCAGGCTACATTTTCTTTTCTTTATGGTCACACGTAAAGAATATACTCACCCCCAACCCAACATCCGTGCAATGGCACACAAATGATCTTTCTGTGAATTGCTTTTTCAAAAGAGGCCTTCCCACCTCTCACTATCCCTCCTAATATGTATTACATGGATGCACTCGGTATTTTTATTTGCTTTACTTTTAACTCCTTTCTGTTTATCTTCAACTTCTCTGCCTTTGCTTCATACTCTGTCTCTGTGATGTTTTCCCCCAGTCCTGTGTCAATAGGTACATACAAAGAAAGAGTCTATTTTAGCCCATCTTCCACCCCATCAAATGAGATATTATAGGGGCGGCTAGATGGCGCAGTGAATAGAGCACTGGCCCTGGAGTCAGGAGAACCTGAGTTCAAATCCAGCTTCAGACACTCAACATAAAAACTAGCTGTGTGACCTTGGGCAAGTCACTTAACCCTAATTGCCCTTCAAAAAACAAACAAAAAAAAAAGATATTATTTGTAAAGCACTTAATATGGTGCCTGGCACCTAGTAGGTGCTTAATAAACCCTTTTTTTCTTCCCCTCTCCTCCCCTTCCCCCCCCCCCCCCTGAAATGTAATCTTTCACTGTAGGCTCAGTCCTCTAATTTTAGGAAATGCCTAGGTTCTTGTCTTCAGCCAGAATGCCTTATTTTTTTTTTCTCTTGTGCAACATATTTGATTCTGAAAGTACCAGGGGATGTATCCATCTGTGCTGCTGAGTCATGGACTTGGCTCAAGGAAGGAATAAGAAACAAGGGAATGAAAGTTGCACATGACCTAGCTATTAGTGATTCTGCTGTTTTGGTTTTGGCAAGTGGAAAATACATAAATGAATTGATAAACTGGAGCTCCTTGGTACTGGGAGATGCTGCCTTACCCTGTACCCAGCCTATCCTCTCCTAACATCCCCTTTCCTAATACATTGATAATAGCATTAACATACTTGTGCAATTCCTGAAGGGGTAGGACTTGAGTTTCCCAATTCCTAAAACAGAGAGCTCTCAGGATTTGAGACCTCAGATGAATTTCCACTGTTATCTTTTTTAAACTCTCACAGTGAGTTGAACAGTGCCTGTTCTAAATGATTTTGATTTCCCCCCCCTCTGCAAGCAGAGATAAAGGAGCCCTTCCTGGCTAGGCCTTTTTAAATCTCTTAGGCAATTTGGGAATCAACTTTTTGTGGGGGAAACAAACTCTTAAAGATGCTGGTATCCAGAGTAACTGGCAGAAGAAAATGAGGAAGGACATCGAAGAAGCTATGAATAAAAGGAAATCAATAAATGAAGTGTGTCTTTCCGGTTCCCTTCATGTCAGTCCCACTTCTTTCAGTGTTCAGCATTTCTTATGCTAGTGATTTACAACGGTGAAGAGTTTGGTCTGGTGAGTAAAGTGGTGGGCATGGAGTCAGGACTCCAAGTGGCTGAGTCACTGAGGAGTGTAAAGGAAGTCCTTCCCTTCTCTTCATCTTAGCTCTCCCTATGGTGGTGGTATGGGGTGTGTGTGTGTGTGTGTGTGTCTCCGTGCTCGAGAGCACCCCCCACCCCGCTCTCAAGATGAGGAGGATGTGAGCTACAGGTGGAGTGCTCCACATCTCTTCTTTGGAATAAACAAATACAAGTGCAGAAAACTCAAGAGACCTCTAAGTGACATAAGACAGTTTCCTTCTTTAAAAATGGAATGGTTGGGCTACATGATCTGAGTTGTCTTCCAGTCCTGACATTTCTATGATCCTTTGATTTCTATGACTGATGTATTATGTGCCCCTATTTGAGAGCTGGAACTCTCTTTTGCATTTCTTTTGCCTTGCAGAAGGCTTTGGGACCCTCTTTTGCATTCCTCACAGCTTAGCACAGTGCTTGGCACACATTAGGCTTCTCAAAAATGCTTCCATCACACAGTAGACAAAAACAAAGTAGTAAAAACAAGGATGTAGTGGTTAGAGAAATTCGGATGAGGATCCGAAAGTAGTGTTGTTGAACTGAAGAAGGGGGAAGACATAGTCAGATAACACTGAATTTCAGGTACCCTATAGGTAACTTCCTATAATTAGTTCCGAGACCATGGAATTTTTTCCCTGGAATACTTACCCATAGAAAATTCATTCTGGAGACTGTAAAGAAAAAAAAAAAGACTTTTTTGCTTTGCTAATCCTCTATTTCAGACTTGGGCTGCTGCGGGAATCTCCCCTGCCTTCCCTAAGAAGCTCGTTAAGACAAGTAGGTATTAGCATCTCTTGTGAGTCAGGGGCAAATTGAGTAACAAGGGCCGAAACCACCTTATTTGCTTTCAGATTTTCCTCTCTCTGACTGTGGACTCTGAGGACCCGTGTTCAAATTCTGCCACTAATGTTGTCTGTGACCTTAAGTCATTTACTTCTCTGCTTTTCTTCTATAAAAATAGGGGTCTGGATGGCTTCTGAAGTTCCTTCCACTTCTGGACCCTATAATTTTATGATTGTTAGTGAGGCTTCAAACATTTTCATTCCTCCCCCCCCCCCAAAAAAAAAACAACCAACCAAACGAAAAACAAAAAACAAAAACAAACCCCAAACCAAACCAAACCAACTAACCAGATTTAAAACCACCCTATTTGCTTTTGGATTTTCTTCTCATCTTTTAGGGAGGTTTCAAGTATACAAGTGTAGCGAACTTTCAGAAGTTTCTCAGCTTCTAATGAAATGTTCCCCTTCCCTATATTATTATTTGAAAGGCTACAGGGCAGACAAGCAAGAGGATGTATTATGAAGGGAACGTTTTGGGGTCCCTTGACCTCCCTAGGTATATTCCCCGGTCCTCTACAGTTATCTGCAAAGGTTACTGGGCAGATAGCAAGAGGGCGTGTAATCTTTTTTGTTTATGCCTCCGCAGATGGTCCTAGAATAATACCCTAATAAATAACTAACCTTAAGCAAGGGTAAATAGTAAACAGGATTAAGGGAGGCTCCTTCTACATTATTTGCATTTCTCAGATGGAGGATCTTTCTACATTGTCTGCATTCTTTGGGGGTCTCTACATTCTCCTTGGGGGGGCATAAAAACTCCGTGAGCTCCTTGCATCTTTGGCTCTGTATGAAATGGTCCTATAATAAACAGACTTGTATTACACCCCGTCTCCTTAGTCTCACCGCTCGCTAGCCCACCAACTGCGCTGGCCGCAAGTATACAAGTAAAAATCTTGGTATGGTGGGAGAAAGAGACGGAGGAAACGAATATGTGGCAGGGCATGCATGCATGGGAGTCCAGAGGGGGCTGGGACTTAGTTGATGGGAAGGGGTCTCTGTCTTGCCTTTCTCTATTTCTGTCTCTGCACCTCTTACTGTGTTTCTGTCTTTGTTTCAGTGTCTGTCTCTCCCTCACCTTCCTCCTCCTCCAGTCGGCCTATTCTCCTGCTCACTTCCCCCCCTTCCCACCTCCTCCCTTCACCTCCCTTAGCGCGTCTTGTGTGGGGGCGAAGGGGGCCCGCTGATAAGTGGGGGAGGCGCGCGCACGCGCAGCCGCCCAGTGCTTTGCGCGTGCTCCCCTCCTCCGCCCTTCTCCCCCTCCCCCGGGACCGGGCGCCGGGCGCAGAGAGCGTGCGCGCGGCCCGCCCCGGGCGCGGGCGGAGGGGTGAAGGAGGGGCGCGCGGCGGCTCCAGCCCTCAGACGCTGGAAGCCGCGCAGGAGTACGGTCGGGGAGTCCGGGCAGCGGGGCGCAGCGAAGCGGACGGGACGGACCGTACAGCCTAGCCCGGCGGAGTGGAGCCAAGCGGAGGAGCCCAGCCAGGCAAGAGCCGAGCTGGTAAGCAAGCTCCCAGGAGGAAGCTGCCAGGCCGGCTGGCTCACAACTGCACTCTGTCCCGCGGGGGCGGCTTCCCGGGACTGCGTTGGGCCCGCGGGCCACAGGCCGTGACTGACTCCAGCGTCTGGGAAACCCGGTGCCCACGCGGTACCGCGGCGGGAGACGGAGCGAGCTACCCCCATGCAGGCCCGCCCGGGCTTGTCCGTGGCTCCCCCCAGCTCCGGTCTTCTCCTGCCCCTCAGTCCGGGGCACCCACTTTTTTGTCACCTCCTCGCCCCCTTGTTGCCCCTTCTTTTTTCCCCCTATCCCTTGACGCCTCCGTCTCTTCCACCCTCCCCATCCTTTTCCTTATCTCTCATGTCCCCCGTCTGTTTTTTTTTTTTTTTTTAACTTAAACTTGTAGCCCTCTTGCCCTATCTCCTTTCCTACACCTTGGACACCCTTCTTTACCACTTCTCTCTCCCGGGGTCACTCTCCTTCCTTCTCCCCTTTTCCCCTTTCTTTCCCCGCGTCCCTTGTCGCTCCCTCTCTACTCCATCACTTCCTTTCTCCCTTGCCACCTCCTCCTTTGCTTTCCACTCCTTACCTCTCGTCACCCCATTTTCTTCTCTTTCACTCCGTCTCTCATTTGCCCTCTTCCCTCTACCAGCTCCTTTTCTCCGTTTTTTCCCCTTCCACTCATGCTCGCCTCTTGTCTCTCCTTTTTCTTACTCTTTCCTTGACCTTTCTCTTACCTACTCTTCATTTCTTGTCAAGCCTCCTCCCCCACCCCCCCTCATTTCTTCTTTTCCCTCTTCTCTCCTTGTCAGTCGCTCTCCCAACTCTTTGGCTCTTTCTTTCTTGTCAATTGTCACACCTCTGTCAGTCCTTCTTTGCTCTCTTTCTCTACACCTCATCTCTTAATTTCGTTGTCATACTCCTTAAAGTACTACCCCCTCTTCCTTCCCACTTTTGCTCAGACTTTTCTTTTTCATATCTCTTCCCTTCTGGACCTCATTTCTCCCTACCTCCTCCCTGCTCTTTGCTTATCCCCTGCTGCTTTTTTGACCCTATCTTTTCCTCTTATCTTCCCATTCTTGGTATCCTCTTTTTCCCCTGCCATCTTACCCTTCATCACCTAACACTCCTAAGTGGGTTGCAGCTGCTTACATATTCAATATATAAGTGAATTTCCTAGGAAACAATTTGAGTTTCATGATGTCAGCTTTCGGATTGACCATTTGTGGGTTTAGATCACATTGTATACTAATTCCCTATTTTTTCCCTCTAAGTACTCCTTTGTTTCTGAACTCCACACTCCTGTTGATATAAAAGTTGTAGGTGAGTTTGTTTTTGTGGGGAAGGGGTTTGTATGGATAATATAACTTTTATTTAAGTTAATGTTGCCAGTGATGCCGCTTCTGGGTGCTATGGTTTTATGGGTAACTGGGCAACCAAATGACAGAGTACTTTACAAAAGCGTTTTATTGTGTAGGTATAGTAATGACCTTTGTACTTTTAATCCAGGACTTTTTGAATATTAATTCATTAGTGTTCCTGGAGTCACTTTTTGAATATTAATTCATTAGTTTTGACTAGCTCTATACTACAGGTAGATGGAGAACATTACCTTCATTTTACAGTTGTAAAAATTGAGACCTAGGGACAGGTTTTGATTTATTTTTTTGCCTGAGATAATAAGGCAAGTTATTAGCCCATGTAGGAGGAGAAACCAGCAGATTTGACACATAAATTTCCTGGAGTTTTTAATTAGAAATTTTCTAGTAGTCATAAAACACTAGACTATCCATCCTGAGATTATACATTTACTTAAAAGACAGTGAGCCCTGGGGTCAAGATTGTGAGTCCTCACCCTTGCCCTTGTCAGAGTTCAGTTACAGGGACAGGCTTCTTGGCCTTCTGTACCTATTTCTCTTTTGTTTTTCTTTTGGAGGGGGAATGCAGGGCAATTGGGATCAAGTGACTTGCCCAAAGTCACACGGCTAGTAAGTGTTAAGTCTGAGGCCGGATTTGAACTCAGGTTCTCCTGACTCCAGGGCGATGCTCTATTCACTTTGCCACCTCTTTGCCCCTGTACCTGTTTCTTTATCTGTGAAGTGGGGGAAGGCACTGACTCCCAGGTTTTCCTCTATCTAAAATGGTTATTAGACTGAATTATTAGATAACACTTTGTTAATTTCTTACCTTAAGCTGCTCCTTTGCCTTTGGTTGCTATTTTGATCTTTGTTCACATGAAGCCCTTCAATTGGAGTGCCCCCATAGCAGAATAGTTAGGCCCTTTAGTGTTTAAAGTGCTTGGGAATTAAGGACAAAGAAGCAGCAGTGATGGTACAGGTGATTGATATAGGGACAGTGTTGCTTAGTGGTTAACCTGAGCGCCTTACTAGGAGTCCTGACACATGGATTCTGTTCCTTCCGGCTGCACTGACTCATCTTGTGATGTTGTATTCATGTGGTTCTTTCATATTTTTGACTTAACACCTCCCCCTCCCCCCCATAAAAGAGAACATTTTCCTCCACTGAGTGCCTATTAAAAGACTTATCATTCATGTCTGCATATTGTACCATTACATAACATAACAATTAAAATGCAGCTATAGGCTCATAATGCCTACAGTTAAAGCCCTCTTTCTAGAAAAATTTAGATTAATCAGGTGTTTGTAAAGCTGAAGTTTAAGGGATCTTTGTTTAATGATTACTGTTGCACTTGGGATTTTATTTTAAGAAGAGGGTGTTTAACTGGGATTATTTTGAAACTTGCTCTTGTTTTGCTATTGTTCACAAATAACTGATTTTGTGAAGCTTTTGTAGGGGAAGTAACAAAACCATTGTTTGAAATATGATGGCTCAAAGTTTCCCTCAACAGATCTTGTTTGGGATACATGCATATGGGGCAGTTACCCTCTTTGAACAGCCATAATGCCCTGAGTGTGATCATCCTGGCCTTTTGGGCTCACTATCAACTGCAAATGAAGTTTCCCATTCTTTAGTGTATAGCTTTTGGTTTAGTCACTTTGTCTAGTGCAGAGAAGAGGAAAGAGTTGCTGAAGGAAGGTTTCTTAGAAATAAATGAAGAGTTAAAAGAGCATTGACTGCTGTCACAGTATGAATTAGATGTTTCAGAAAATGCGTGAACAATAAGACAATTATAGCCAAAAAAAAAGTTTAAAGGGATGTGGTGCTTTTTATATTATTAGTTTGTTAAAGTTTGGAATGCTCAATTCCTGAGGTGGTTTTATAATACATTGCATTTCTGCTCAGGTAGAGTAATATTTCAAAAAACAGATTCCATCCCCATAGGTACTCCTGTTGATATAGACTGTAGTCCAACCACATCTTCATTGCTTCTGAGCCCCCAAAATTTCATTTTTTTGTAATCACCTGATCATGAGCCCCTCTGTACTCAGCCATGTACTTAGACCATGCTAAAGCAAACAGAACCACAATGAGTCTTACAGAATTTACCAGAGCTTGTGAATTGTTGAGAAACCATACATAATTGTGGCATGGGAAGATAATACAACTTTGCTGAAAGATTAATAGTAATTAGAGACTAAAGAGTAATATAGAATGGAAATTAGCATTGTGCTCATATACTCATTTAACTGCATATCCCAATATTACAATCAATATATTGAAAACATCTGAAAATATAGGCAGTGTTTTATAGTTGTGGTCCTACTGCTTTTGCAGAGGGTGCTGCTATAAAAATATTTTGGTGGATGTAGAGCCTTTCTTAAAATCAGTGATTTCTTTGACGAAAATGTCTAGCAGTGGAATATCTATCTGAGTCAAAGGGCACACCCATATTTTAGCCACTTTATTTGCTTAATTCCAAATTGCTTTCCAGGATGGCTGAAGGAATTCATTGCTCCACCAATGGTATACCTCTTTTCCATTACCCCTCCAACAATGAGTCTAGTCTCTTATCATCTTTGTCAGTTTGTTGACGTCAGGGTCATTTGACTTTGCATTCCTCTTTTTGTTAGTGATTGGTGGTATTCTTTTATGTGGTGGTTAAGTATGCAGTTCTCCTTTGAAAACTTATTTTTTTCATGTCCTTTGACCACGTATCTATTTAGGAATGGTTTAAGGTCTTTGTTTTTTCTGTTGTCTTTGTATCTTGGACACTAAGCCCTTATCTTGATGGGAGGGCTTTTCTTCCCCCCTGCAGTGCTTTTGTGTGAAACATGACTAATATCTTTATTTGTTATCCTGTTTATAGGATCATAGACTTAGGACTGGAAGAGAACATGAAAATCGTTGAGTCCAATCCCTTCATTTTCCAGATGAGAAATGTTGAGGATTATCCAGGTTAAGTGTCTTGTTATGGTCACAGAAAGCTAGTAAGTACCTGAGGCAGGATTTGAACCCAGTCTTCTTTATTCCAAGTTCAGTACTGTACACATGCTGCCTCTTAAAATGTTGAATGGGTACTCAGAGTTCAAACAGGGACCTCTTAGTGTGTAGTCAAATGTCCTGCCACTAACCTGGATAGAATAAAGGTGTGTATGAATAGGGAAGCTGAATCTCATAGAAAGGTAAGGACAGATAAAGAGTTTGTTGTACTTTGAAATAATCTGAAGTGATGATTAAGGTGTGCAGTAAAATATTGTATGGTTTGACCCACTGAGATATGCCTACCTTGAGTAAATCACATTCTTTCTTTGTATCTGGACTTCGGACAGATGGTCCTAGACTTCAGGCTGTGATGTTTATAATTACCTAGTGAAGTCTGTTAAATTAACCTCTCCAGGGCTGATACTCACATGCTTGTGTAAAGATGCTTGTTCCTTTGGCTTTCTGGAACTGCTTGGAACAGAGATTGTGGCTTAGCACAGTGCCTGGCACATAGACAGTGCTTAATAATTTTTTTTTTTGCTTTTTGGAGGGGGAAGGCAGGGCAGTTGGGATTAAGTGACTTGCCCAAGGTCACATGGCTAGTAAGTGTTAAGTGTCTGAGGCCAGATTTGAACTCAGGTCCTCCTGACTCTAATAAATTCTTAATGACTGGCTAGTTTGCTAATTCCTAAGGAATATATGTATATATACATATATACACATATGTATATATCTCTATCTATCTATCTATCTGTCTATCTGTCTGTCTGTAACTTCTGGGGTGGCTAGGTGGTGCAATAATAGAGCACCAGTCCTGGAGTCAGGAGGACCTGAATTCAAATCCGGTCCAGACACTTAACACTTACTAGCCATGTGACCTTGGGCAAGTCACTTAACCCTAATTGCCTTGCCCTCCCCACTTCAAAAAGCAAAAAGCCCCTCCCAAAACACCCCCCCCAACTTTAGTATATATATATATATATATGTGTATATAGCTGTGTGACCCTAGCCAAGTCACTTAAGCTGTTTGCCTCAGTTTCCTCATCTCTAAAATGGGGATGATAATAACTCCTATCCTAGTGTTTTTGTGAGGATCAAATGAGATAATAATTGTAAAGCATTTAGCACACTGCCTGGTATATAGTAGGTACTATATAGATGTTAGTTGTTGTTATTATTATTAGTAATAATATTTTACTTGCCTTTGTACCATGAGTATCATTATCTAGAGTATGTCCAGGAGTAGGGTGACCTTGATGAGGAGGGTACTCAGCAGTTCAGTTGAAAGAGCTGTCTCTTCCTCTCAGCTGGGTCTGAGTTTCTTCATAGATAAAATGCAGGAGCTGGATTATTTAATATTTAGGATTCCTCCCAGCTTCAAGTCTGTGGCCAGACTATTTATGTTTAGCCTGGAGAAGTGAAGTTTCGAGATGACATGGTAGGGTTCTTCAGTTATTTAAAGGACTGTCCAAGGCTCAAAGAAGCTTGTTTTATTTGCCAGGCAGAGCCCTGAGCATTTAGTGGAAGTTACAGAGGCTGACTTTGAAACAACAGAAGAAAAAAACTTGGTGGAGTAGGATTTGTGCTTTGGAAGAGAGCTTGTATTAGGTGACTGTTCCAGTTTGCAATCTGATTTAGTCTTATTAGCAGAATTGAGAGTTTTGTATGTAATTTTTAGAATTTTTTTTTTTTTTTGGGGATTTAACAGCTGATGATCCCAAGTATATGGCTTCCAGACAGTTCAACTTAATTTGAGTGTTTGCCTGTCTACTGTTTTACTCCTTTGTCCCTGAAATGATGTGTCAGTGATCTGGTTTCATTCCTAGAACAAAATGTTCTATAAGTATATTTATAGAATTGATAATAGTTTTCATTCTTGGAGTCCAAAGGATAAATCTGAAGCTACGGGGAAACTCACATTGAAATGGGTCACTAGGGGCGGCTAGGTGGCGCAGTGAGTAAAGCGCCAGCCCTGGAGTCGGGAGGACCAGAGTTCTTTCTGTCCTGAGACACTTAACACCCACCCACAAATACTAGCTGTGTAACCTTGGGCAAGGTACTTAACCCCAATTGCCCTCCAAAAGGCAAAAAAAAAAAGAAATGGGTCACTGTAATGTAATGCCAAGGAAAGGCTAAACCAGAAGTGAGGCTATTTGTTGACTTAGAAAGCCACATATTAATATTATCCATGTTTTACTGTATTTTTATTTTGTTAAATATTTCCCAATTAAATTTTAATCTACTTTGACACCTTTGCTTTAAGGTATCTTGAGAAAGTTTCTAAACTCTCTTGGTCTTAGCTCCTAAGAAAATGAATGAGGATGTGTTTTGGAAGTTCTTTTTGTTGATGCCTTTTATTTTTACATTTTGTAACAAAGACACAGTTAACTATAGTAACTGTCCAGCTGGTGTTGGACATTTTTCACCAGGCTGTAATGCTAGACTTTTCCATCATGCTTCTGACCTTATACCACCTACCTGCCCTCCCCACTTTCAGCTTCTTTTTGTGTGTATTCTCCCCATCTTAGATGGTAAGTTTCTTGAGGGCTAGGTCTTTTCTCTTTCTATTTGTCTCCATGGGCAGTTTGATCATCTTACAGGAAGAAGAAAAATCTAGCAAGACACATGGATTTTAAGGGCTTTAAGTGTTTAAAAATGGCCTCTACATCCTTACTTTTATGCAGGTCAGGAGGAAGAATGCTTTTGTTATCGATTCTTTTTGATCTTTACTAGTTTACTACTTAATGTTCTGAGTTTGGGTTTCTAGTTATTGTTTAGTAGTCTTTATGGATGTATGTTTTTTACCTTGCATAAAACAGAGACCTATTTTCTGCATTTTGAAATATGAATATTGTTTAGTGCCTTTTATTCACTCAGCTTCTGTTCATACAGGTCTTCTCACTTTCCTCTGAATTTCTCATTCATAATTTCTTAAAGCACAATAATATTCTATTATGTAAATATATCACTATTTCTTAACTCTCCACCCATTTTTTTTTTGCAGTTTTTCAAAAATATACATAAAATTTTTAGTTAAGAAAAAGGCATAAATAAGGAAATTATAACTATTGTCAGGATCTCTCAGTCTGAGAAACTAAGGGGGTGAGATATTTGAACAGGTTTATTCTGAGAATCTATTTGTGATCTTTAGCCATTTGGTCATGAAAAAGTAATAAAGTAGAATTCCCAATCTATATTCTAAAGTGTTTCAACTACAGTCTACAGACAAAATTTATTTAACATATAAGGATTTGGCTTGGGGAGATTCTGATTGACAGAACTTCTTCTGCCAATCCAGATTCTTGAATCCCAGCAACTTCCAACATAGTTCATGAAATTAAAACAAAAGATGAAATCTCACAATGTAAGACAAAGGTATAATACAAATTTTAGGGATTTGATTTACCACCTTGAATAAGTAGGTAGTGTTAATGAAAAAGCACTTTTTGTCCTTTCTTTGGTAAAGTGGTAAAGGTATAACTTTTTTTAGGCCCCTGATAAACTTAAGGGACACATCCTTTCTTAGTCAAGGCAAAAAAACATTTATTAAGTGCCCACTATGTGCCAAGCACTGTGTCCTCTAGGGATACAAGAAGAAGCGAAAGATAGCCTCATTTCTCAAGGAGATTACAATCTAATGGGAGAGACAACAAGCGAACAAACATATACAAATAAGCTCCATATGGGATAAATTGGATGTAAGAGAGGGAAGGCGCTAGAATTAGGAGGGGTTGGGAAAGGCTATCTATTGAAGAGGGAATTTTAATTGAGACTTAAAGAAAGCCTAGGAAGATCTTAGGTAGAGATAAGGAGGGACCAGGCCAAGCATGGGGGATGGGGGATAGTCAGAGAAAATGCCTGTAGTGGAGAAATAGAGGATCTTGTTCCTGGAACAAGGAGGCCAGTGTCAAATGATCAAATTAGGTTAATAAAATGATACTCCTTTTTTTAATCTAATCACCAGTAAACTAACTACCAACCAATTGAGAATCTTCCCTGAAACTGATTACTTTTGCTATTCAAGGAGGACTGATTAGGCCTTCTGTTCAATGGAGATGTAGGACTTCAGACCAGCACTGTTAATTAAATCTTAATTTTTATTTGTGAATAAGTGTGGAGCTTGAGTACAACTGGAGCTTGAGTGTTATTAACTTTCGCAATAAGAAGACTAATTTTTCTAATTCCATACATTTAATATGGTATATTTATGATATTGAACATCATTATGATATTTATGATAGGGAATTGTCCTTATCTTTTCTCTGCTTTCTTTGTTCAACTTTGTGTCTGTTGTCTTAAGTCTGGTTTGTTCAACTGACATGATCTTAGTATATTCTTACCTTTGTTCAGAAAACAAATAGTCTGTCTGGTGTTGTCAGTATTTCCACTTTCTCTGCCATTTCAAAGGCTAAGTAACTGACAAGGGCCTTTTAAAATCCATGTGTTATGCTAGATTTTTCTTCCTTCTTTAAGAGGATCAAACTGTCCATTTTTTTTTACATCCTTATTTCATTCATTCTTAAAATTATAACATGTATTAATCCTTCATAAAGTGTGTGCTGTGCATCTTATATAAACCAGTTTAAGTATCAAATATGGTGAATATAAAACAGGAAGAAGTGCCAGGTTTTACTGACCAGAAGAAAAGAGAATTTGTTTGCTTGTTTAGAATTTTGCTGAGTATTACTAAAAACATGATTCAAAAACAAAGGAGCTGAGGAGAGTACTGACTGCAAGTGAGTTGATTACAAGTTCTAAATCAAGATTTAAAATGATGAACTCATTTTGATAATATAGTTATGCTGTAATGGTCTCCTTGTTGGTTTCTCTAGTTACATTCAACGTTAGCTATTGTTGGGACTCTAGCTATTGTTGGGACTCGCTGAAGTTCACTGCCTAAGTATATGTGGCAAAGAATGGAAGGTGTGTTGGCCTTCACAGTCATTTCTTTTAATTAAAATTAGGCAAGCTTGAAGAATACCTGCTTATTTCTCATTTTATAAAAGAGGCATAACTTTCAGAGTTAAAGGGATTGTCTTTTCTTCTTGAGTACATAATTCACTTGATGTTTTGTGTTTCTTGTTCACTTTTCTGTGTGTGTTTTTTAAAATGGTGATTTTATTTAGTCTTTCACATTGTGGCTCTCCTCAGTGCTCACATAGACACCTGTGGCATTTTTTTTTAAACTGGAAAACTTTTTATTGATGGAGGAGCGGGATAGCTGGATGCAGTTTAGATGATAACCAGTTTTGTTGGCAACATCCAAAGCATCATAATCTAGAGCAAGGTGGACCTAGACCTTCTTCTCTCCATCAGGCTGGATCAGTGTGTTGACCTTGGCCACTTGATGTCATAGAGCTTTTTATTGCCTACTTGTTTGTTTGCCTTGAGGTCCTCAATCATCTTAGTAAAAGACTCTGGTCACAGGAAACTTAATAATGACATAGTGATCAAGCTTGTTTCTCTGAGGAACACTTTTCCAAGGATATTTAGACTACCTTTTAAGTCTTAGTGTCACCAGAAGGTGGGTAATATTCAGATCTTCTTTTTGTGGCTGTGGATGGATGGGCACCCTTCAGCACTGCCTTCTTGGCCTTTAAGACCTTGGACTTAACTATCTTGAGGAGGATGGCTTTTTCCTTCTTTGTCTGTGGCAGCATTGTGGGGGAAAGGCTGGCTTTACTTTTTTTTTTCTTTTTGGAGGGCAATCGGGGTTAAGTGACTTGCCCAAGGTCACAGGCTGGTTTTTGTGTTAAGTGTCTGAGGCTGGATTTGAACTCAGGTCCTCCTGACTCCAGGGCTGGTGCTCTATTCACTGCGCCACCTAGCTGCCCCTGGCTTTACTTTTATTGAACAGATTTTTTTTTCTTTATTTACCTGTAATTTTTCCCTACCTTCTTCCAGAGAGCAGTCCCAAGACTTTTAAAAAGAAAAAAAGAAAATGAGGAAGAGAAAAATCAGATCAGTATATTGAAAAAAAAAAAACTGAAAATAGATGCTTTGTTCCACACTTGTGAACCCCTTCCCCCCTCATCTCTGCAAAGAAGGTTGGAGGATGCAGATGTCTTCACATATCTCTTCTTTGGGATCACACTTGTTCTTTGTTAATTTTTTCAACATTCATTTAAGATTGTGGCTTTTTCCATGTAGATTGTTTGTCATTTTGTATATTTTCTTCCCTCTGCTTCTCTCTACTTCACTTTTCATCAGTTCATATAAGACTTCCCTTGCTTTTCTGTATTCATCATATTTGTTGTTTCTTCCAGTGCATTAATGTTCTGTTATATCCATGTATCACTATTTGTCTAGCCATCCCCTAATTGATGGGCGATGCTTTTTTAATTTTTTGCTGCCATAAATATTTTGGTGTGTAAGGAACTTTTTTTATTACTGTCTTTTTGAAAAATCAGTCCCTTTTTATTGGTGACATCTTTGGGGTATAAACCAAGCAATGGAATATTTGAGTGAAAACATATGGACGTTTTGGCCAAATTTTTATTTTTAAATTCTTAATTGATTTGTGGTATTCTTTTATATAGCTGTTAAAAATTTAAAGTTCTTTTGCAGACTTTTTTTTCACATCTTTTGACCTTATCTACTGGGAAATGGCTTTTGGTCTTATACTTCCATTGCCTGATGTTTCTTATTTATAATTAAAAAAAAGAGAGATCGAAATGTGTATTTGGGGCTTTATAAAGCTTAAATTACAGTGCTTTCTAGATTCTATACTCTAATGTTTGTTATTTTAATTTTTAAACTAAACAGTGGTACAGTGTAGTATGGAGGTAAGGCTGTCTGAAGAGCTAGCTATTCTCTAAACATTGCTCTTATCCAAAGGTGTGAGTAATGCTTTGGGAATATTTTAGTAATTACTAAATAGTTTCTTTCAAATTCAGTGAAGTATGTTTAGAGCCAGATAGATGAAAGGAATTTCATGCATCATTTCATTTTGATTAACCACTAAGTTTACAGGTCAAAGAAATCATGGGTACAGGATAGCTTGCAGTATATTTTGTCTTTTTATTCTTGTTGGTTGACAAAGTTCATTACATAAGTTGACATAGTTTATAGTTTTTAGGAACACCAAATTTTCAAAGAGTTACCTGTTCTTCATCAAGGAGTTTCTGGGTAAGAGAGCTAAAGTAATCTTCATCAAGTCAGTGATTTGAATGCCCCTTCAACCCACGAGAGAGGAAATTTGGACAAGAATGGTTTGGGATTTCTCTTTAATGGGATAAAGGTAGGTTAATTGTCATTTGAGATGTACTGCTGATTGTTTTCATAATACCATAGTACCTGTAGTAAACAATACTGTGATATTTAAAAAAAATTTTTTTTAAGATTTTGAGTTCCAGACATTTTTCTCCTTCCCTTTCTTATTCCTTCTCCAAGATAGCATGCAATCTGATAGAGGCTATACATGTACAATCACAATTTTATGATAGTTTAAGAAACTTGAAGTATATGCTCTTAGTTTTAAGAGATTTGATGTCTTCATCAAAGGATAATTATCTTAACTCTTGCCTATAAACTTTTAAATTTTGTGGACTTTATTCTTGTCTAGAGATGCCCTTTTTTGCCTCCATTTAAAACAAATAAGAACATATGTTTAGAGAGGAGCTCCTGAATTCATATATGGTTCTTCAAAGATCTCATAGCCTTCCATAATCCAACAGATATGAGATAATCTTCTTCAGACTCAAAATCTTACCATATTTTATTTCTTAAATAGGTTTTTTTCCTATATACATCTCCTAGTAGTCATATCTACGTAAATCAAAAACGTTCATCATGTAATTCGGCATTCAGATCTGTGAATCATAGTGTAATTTTACAGTTTACTCCTCGAACATTTTAAAACAAGATTTATAGACTGTTGCACAAATTGTTTTCCAGTTACCACCAAACAGGTTTAGACTTATGTAATTGTGGAGCCTTGTAAGTATTTTTTTGGGTTTATCAGATTTCCACACCCAAAGGAGGATATCTCATTTAGTAGCTAGTGATCTTTAAAATGTAGATCAATGTTCAGCTTAGGGATAAAGAAAAGTTGGAAAATCTCTGCATTTCTTAAGTCCTTTTTCTTTTATATTTATTATTACCCCATACCTTTACTGATTCATTTCTTTCAGTTGTGTATAAATTTTGTTAAGGCTGTATATAGATAAATTGTCACTAATCTTGGTGGTGTAATCAAACTGGAAATTCAACTAGTTAAGTTTTCTTTTTCCTTGGCTAGTCCATCAACTTACTCAGAATCTCGGAAGGATCAAATAATCTTTTGTCTATGACTTATTGACTGAAAAGGAGGACTAATAGAATGACATCCCTGGCAGTGAAGCATGTTTGTATAGGAGTAGACCAAGACAGGTTCTATTTTACTAAATCTAGGAAGGAATGAGGAAGATGAATGAAACCTAAACCATCTACCATCCTTGCAAGATAAAGGACAAGTACTTTAGGTTTGGTGGAGTAGGGGAAGCACAGAGTATCATAACAGATGCAGTAGGACAGGACCCTAAAATCAGTATAGTTTTTTAGCTTCAGAAACCATACTAATTTCCCCTTTCTCTGAGAAAAAGCTTTTTAAAACTCTTTTAAGGGTTGGAAGTTCTTATAATGGGACAGATTTGCTCCTGTAATCTACATCAGTGGGGAAAAAATTGATTCAAAGTTATTTTTGTCAGACTTTAAACTCATTTTGCCTAGACTTTCCCTGACCTCAACTGTTTCACTGTTCCCCCTATATAGTATGTGCTCATTACTCCACTCATTTTGGTACTTAATTGTTTACTATCTTATGTTGTTAAATGATTTTCTGTGTATAGATCTTGTTCCTTCAGTAAGATTGTAAGAAGGCATTTTGAGGGCAGGGATCATGTTCCAATACTTGTTTTCTTTTTCCTAATAGGACTTAGCAGAAGGTTGAACACAGAGTGAATGTTTAATATACTAATTGGATAAGTCAGTTTTTAGCAATGGGGGATAATTCAGAAAGAAAGAAAAAGTAAGATGATTACCTTATGTGTAAAGTTTGACGTTTTAGAGTTATTTGGAACTGGTGTGTTTAAACAGATATAGATTATGTATGTATGCATGTTTTTGCGTATATATATATGTGTGTATAAATATATGTATTTGTTACACACATTTGTTAAACTTCTAAAGCTTTGAGGGTTGCCACTTTTATATTTGGAACAATTTGTGGGACTGAATGTCCTGCCAGAGTGTCTGGTACTGTAACGTACTTTTATTTTCAGCACTTAATTTTAGTGTTTATTTTAATATAGCTTAGCATTTAATATTTTGAGTACTATTACTAATATTTTATCAGATATTTTCTCTTATGATTTAAGATTTGTTCAATTGTATTAAATTAACATGGACATGACATTTCTAGTAGAATACATTTCTGATTTTTAAAAATGGAAGTCAAAGGAGAAAAATGGATTTATTTAACTGAAATTTACTTTATGGAAAACTTAACTGTGCTGAGTCTGAGTCACTAAGTGGATTATGATAATAAAAACATCTGAGATTTATGTAGCACTTTAAAGTGGGCAAAATGCTTTACATACATTATTTCATTTGAGCTTTACAACAATTCTGTGAAGTAGATACTGTAAGTATAATAATAGCTAGCATTTATACATATGTTATTACATGTTATTTCATTTTACAGGTGAGGCCCCTGAAGCTCTGAAAGGTTAAGTGATTTCCCATAGCTAATAAGTAGCAGGACACACACCAGACACTTGGCCCACACTATGCCTCTATTCATTATGCCCTGCTTCTTTTTCATGGATGCTCACAGATATTTCCTTTTTTTTCCCCCCTACCACTTAAGAGCATTTTATTTTTTCCCAATTACATGTAAAGCTAATTTTCAGTACTAACTTATAAGATTTTGAGTTCCAAATTTTTTTCCTCCCTCCTTCCCTTCCTCCCTCCCCAAGATGGCAAGCAATCTGATATAGGCTGTACATGTACAGTCATATTAAACCTATTTCCGCATTAGTCATGTTCATAGATATTTTCTTGAAGAGCTAGAGAACATTAAAAATTTGAGAATAAATTGAAAAGAAAATTGAGAGTAAAGCAGATTGAGGCAGCTAGATGGTGCAGTGGATTAGAGTACTGTCCCTGGAGTCAGGAAGACCTGAGTTAAAATCTGGCCTCTGACATGTACTAACTGTGTGACCCTGGGCAAGTCACTTAACCCCAACTGCCTCAGGGGAAAAAAATAGAATAAAGGAGATTACCTAGCATTTTCAGGGTATAAAATAAAGGGTATATTGGTATATATCTGGTATACATTATGTATATATATATAATGTATATATATCTGGTATACATTATGTACCATTGAAACTTGCAAAGCTGAGAATTTAGTTTGTAATTTTTTACACATTTATCTCTTTTACCACTATAGTTTCTGCTCATTAAATCTGAGGAGAGAGTTCCATTGTTGCTGATCTGACTTAAGTTGTCATGACAAAAAATGATTAGTTTTCACTGGTAGTTGCATGACTGCTTTAACCACAATATTAGATCATTAGCTCTGAGTTGTGGTCACTGCTTCAGGAATGTAGGCTTTCCCCCCTCATTCCTGCTATAGGATTTTATAGTTTATCATTGTTAAACACTGGACTTTTAGACTATCCCAGAAGCTCTGTTATTCATGGAGCTATTAGTTATTGTTACTGGCTTATACATTATTTAGATTACATGCCCAGTGGGAACACTCTTAATTTTTTTGTATTTTGTTTAATACAAAATGTATTATATAGTGCTTTGATGTTTGTTAAAAGTTATCAGCATCGTCCCTGCCTTGAGCAGTCCTTCCTAAGGATCCGGTTAGATAAGTGTGTGGGATTGGTTCATGACAGTTTTTCATGTTGCTCTTCCTCCCACCTAGAAACATTTTTTGAACTAAAATTGCATTCTCCCATCTGTATGTAATGGGAGTTGGAGAGGGCCCAATCTTTTGAGCACCGTGGACAGCGACACTGAGCTCTTCCTGATCCTGGTGATTTAATGCTCAATTAAGAGAGACTGTTGTCCTCTACAAGGAGTGTTCACTCAGCAAGAACTAAGATTCCTTTGATTATAGTAACAAGTAAGATTTCTATTTTCAGTACATCTCTTGTCTGTCATTGTGTATAAACTGAAATGGATTTGTTGTGCTTATATGACAGATACTGTGATCTATTTTTAAATCCTACCTGCCTTCCTTTTAAAAAATTAGGTTACATTATAAAACTTAAGCACAGTTGGCAAAACAGGTGGGCATAATGGCCTCTTACTCTCCTGTTTCAGCAAGTTTGGGAGGAAATAACTGTTGAATTCTCCTGCTTGAATTCTCCTTTGGTAGCTTTTTCATCAGTCCATGGCCATATTTCAATTCTTGATCAAGTGTAGTAAAAACTGTAGCATCTGGCTTAGCCCATTTAACCTCAGGCATTTTTGAAGGAAATTTCTACCTTTTTTTTTCCTTCTGCATTTAAGGATTATTTGGTACTGTTAAAAAGTGCTGCTATGATAATGAGAACACAACCACATTCCTCCATCACATAAAGAAGCTGCTTACATAGTCTTCAAGTCTTCAGACTCATTTCCAATTTCTGTTGTTTACTATAGGGGCAAGTCCTCTCACTGTCCAGAACTTTGGGTTTGCTTTCTTTAAATAGTAGCCAGTAGTGTTTATACAAGGGAGAGGAGACTACTACACATATGTGCCCTGGAAGTTTTTTGTTTTAGCCTTTCGACCACATTAGCATTTTAAGCAGGTTTGTTGGCACTATATACTAGACAGAAGATCACCAGCAGGGATAAGGCATCCTGTCTAACTTGGATTCTGCCCTGAGGATTCACAGTCTGTTTTCTTTTCAGTTCTCTGTTGCACAAAGTACCTTATCAGAACTCCACAAATTAGTTAGTAGAACAAACTGAGCTTGATTTACATTTTGAATAAACTTGGTAACTGATAAGCACATTTGTGCTGAATAGTCTAGTGAGTACAGGGCCTCTCTTTACTCACGATTAGTTTTCTGACTAGTGTCATTGCTTGGGATACCAGTAAAAGTGTTGCAAAGTTGAATCTTGATCACAAATTTAGATGGTAATTTGATTATATCTTTTGCTTTTTCATAATGACAAAGGAGCCTCATTAAAATAGGTTTATTCTGTTTATCAAATATTGAGTTGACATAAATTATAGCTAATTCATTGACAAAATTGAAATACAAAAAGCTGTCAATAGACCAGGGTAAAAGCTGAATCTAATAAGGTGAAATTTAATAGGAATAAATATAAAATTTTTCACTTCGATTCAGAAGTCAGGTACACAAACACAGATTTGAATTGCTATGGCCAGACAATAGTTCTTTGTAAAAAGTACCTGGTAGTTTTAGTGGACTGCCATGTAGATCTGAATCAGTACTGTGTCATAAGAGTTCCCCTTTTAGCACTCCTCATTGCCCCCCCATATCCTTATGAAAACCTTTTGTGATCTTGGACTGAATGGTAGTATAGGGCTCAGGATGAGGGAGACGAATTATGTTATAGTTCAGATATACTGTGCTCAGATCATGTCTAATTCTCTGCCATCTTTTAAAATAAACATTGGCAAAATGGCCTGCTTGCAAAAAGAGGGTTATCAGCATAACAAGTGGACTTGAAACTTTGACATACCAGGGTTAGTTGTAGGCATCAGTGATCTTTAGCTAGAAGAAGCTATCTTCATTATTTATTTATTTATTTTTTCTTTAAATTTTTTTAATGCTTTATTAACTTCTGATTTACATCATTCCTTTCCGCCAGATTTTGAGTTACAAATTTTCTCCCTGTTTTTCCCCCACCCATCCCCCCAAAACAGCAGTCCCACAGGATATCCCCACCTCCAATCTGCTCTCTCCCATATTTTCTCCCATACCCGTTTCAACTTTTCCAGTGGATCTCTATGCCTCAGTGCCTGCATATCTTTTTTTTTCTTAATAACATGTAAGATGGTATTAATAATAGTATATATATATATATATATATACACACACACACACACACACATATATATACATATATTTGAATATTTGATTTTAAAACTTTCAATTCCAGATTCATTCCCTTCCCCCCCTGCCACCCACCCCCACTGGGGAGACAAGCAGTTCAGTATAGGTTGTACATGTGCGGCTAATGCAAAACAGTAACATAGTAGATGTATTGTAAAAGACTGACTATATTTCCCTCCCTCCTATCCCACCTCCCACTTGTTCTGTTCTCTACTTTGATCCTGTCCCTTTTCAAAAGTGGGTGCTTCCAACTTCCCTCTCCCCCCAGCCTGCCCTCCCTTCCATCATTCCCCTCACATCCCCTTCCCCCCCTATTCTCCTGGAGGGTGAGATCCCCTATTTAGTGTGTATTTCCCTCCCTCCTCAAGCCAGATTCAATAGGAATAAGGTTGACCCATTCCCTTTTGCCTTCCTATTCTTCCCCTCCATTGTAACCATTTTCCCTTGCCTCTTCTGTATGAGATAGTTGCCCCACTCTGTCTCTCCCCATCTCCTCTCATTATATTCCTCTCACCTCTTAATTTCACCTTTTAAGTATCATCCCTTCCTGTTAAATTGGTCCCGTGCCCTCTATCTATGTATACCTGTAAACATATATACACACATTCACATATGTATTCATATGCCCGCATACCCTCATATAAAGACATATATATATTTCTAATCCCTTCAACTACTGAGAAAAGTTTCATAAGTTACAATTATTGTTTTTCCATGTAGGAATGTTAATAGTTCAACTTTGGCCAGGTGGCTCAGCAAGCAAGAGCACCGGCCCCAATGCCAGGACGACCCGGATCAAATCCGGGCCCAGACACTCAGCACCACACCCAGAAACAACAACTGGCCGTGTAACCCCGAGCAAGCCACTCAACCCCGATTGCTTTAAAAAAAATAGTTCAACTTTGATAAGTTCCTTATGATTTCTTTTCCCTGTTTACCTTCTCATGCTTCTCTTGCTTCTTGTATCTGAATGTCAAATTTTCTATTCAACTCTGGTTTTTTCAGCAAGAATGCTTGAAAGTCCTGTATTCCACTGAATGACCATATTTTCCCCTGAAACATGATACTCAGTTTTGCTGGGTAGGTGACTCTTGGTTTTAATCCCAGCTCCCTTGACCTCCGGAATATCACATTCCAGGCCCTTCGATCCCTCAGTGTAGAAGCTGCCAGATCCTGGGTTATCCTGATTGTGTTTCCACAATATTCAAATTGTTTCTTCCTGGCTGCTTGTAATATTCTCTCCTTAATCTGGGAATTCTGGGACCTGGCTATAATATTCCTAGGAGTTTTCTTTTTGGGATCTTTTTCAGGAGGTGATTGGTGGATTCTTTCAACCTCTATTTTGCCCTCTCATTCTAAAACATCAGGGCAGTTTTCTTTGAGAACTTCCTGGAGGATGCTTTCCAGGCTCTTACTTTGGTCATGGCTCTCAGACAGTCCAATAATTTTTAAATTATCTCTCCTGGATCTATTTTCCAGGTCAGTGGTTTTTCCCATGAGAGATTTCACATTGCCTTCTATTCTTTCATTTGTTTGGATCTGTTTTAACAGCATCTTGATTTCTCATAAAGTCATTAGCTTCCATTTGCTCCAATCTAATTCTGAAGCAATGATTCTCCTCAGTGAGCTTTGAGATTCTTTTTCCGTCTGGCAAATTCGACTTTTTAAGGCATTCTTCTCCTCATTGCCTTTTTGAGCCTCCTTTGCCATTTGAGTCAGTCTGTTTTTTAAGGTATTATTTTCTTCAGTCAGGCTGTTGACTCTCATTTCATAATTTTCTTGCATTGTTCTCATTTCTCTTCCCAATTTTTCCTCCACTTCTCTTATCTGCTTCTTAAGGTCCTCTATGGCCTGTAACCAGTTTGTATTTTCCTTTGAAGCTTTTGGTGCAGGAGTTCTGACTTCACTGATTTCCTCCTGTTCCATGCCTTGCTCCTTCTTATCCCCAAAATAAGAGTGTAATGTTGGGATCTTCTGTCTGCTTTGTTTCCTTTGCCTGCTCATTTTGCCACTCAATGATTTGGCTTTTGGGCTTTTTGCCACAGTAGGACTCTGCCACCAGACAGGGGAGTTTTCGGCCCAAACGCTGGGGTTTTCTCAGCTGCCTGAGGTATTAGATGGGTGCCCTCTCTGAGGTCTCCACCCGCTCTGGCAAGCTGGACACACACCCCAGGACCTCCACCCTAGACTGCAATCCAGATCCAAGCAGGTTAAAGCAAGAGCGATTACCCCGAAGAATGGTGCTGGGTCCCCCTACACTCTGCAGGCCAGGAGCTGAAGCCGCCACGTGGTGCTGGCAGGCTGTGCCGGCGTCTCAGAGGTTTGTCGCCCCAGGGGTAAAAGCCACGCACTCCCACTTACTGGGTCCCAAAGTCCAAGCTTCACTGGCCTCTCACCTTGTCCTTCGCATCTATATATTGATAAATTTGGAAACGGCCACAGCTGCTGCTGATCTGGAGTCCCTCTGGCTGGTGGCTGGTCAGGCCCGCCCTGGGGCTAAAGCCTCGGCGGTGCTGGGCTCGGCTCCCAGAGCTTTGCGCTGGCCGATTCCTGCCGGCCTGCCGGGCTGTTCTCAGCGGGAGGTTAGCTTCTCTGTGTCATTTTGTGGGTTCTGGAGCTCCAAAGTTTGTTTGGAGTCCCCTTTTTACATGGATTGGGGAGAGTGGAAGCCGGAGCCAAGGGAGGGTCGTGCTTCTACTCCACCATCTTGGTTCCGCCCCTATCTTCATTATTTAAAAATCTGTCTTGTGGTAAAATGACTAGGCTTCTATTACTTGTCCTCAGAAGTCAGAACTAGGATAAATGAGTAGAAATGACAATTAAAATGATCTGAAAGGAGAATGGGCTGCATTAGGAGGGCAGTAACTTGTCCCTCTTTGGAAGTTTTAAGATAAAGAGGCTGGTTGTCAACTATCCTAGCTACCTAGTTTCTTCTTTCACATAGCTCACCACCCTATATAGCTGGACTATTACAATAGCTTCTTAACCTTATCTAGTACCTCCTCCTCAATTTATCCTCTACACAGTTGCAAAAATAATAGGCCTAAAGCACAACTCTGATCATGTCAGCTCCTTTGCTTTTTATTGGAGGATTGAATACAGAACCCTCAGACTGTTATTTTGAGCCCTCCATTGTGGCTCCAACCTACCTTTCCAGAATTATTAATGCTCATTCATGCACTCTTCCAGACTAACTGGCCTATCTTGCTGTTCTCAGCAACTCAGCATTTCATCTGCTATTTTTCTGTCTTACAGTTTTTCTGTGCATGGATGTTGTTTAAAGTGATTGCAAAAAGTTTTTTAGATCAACCACATTATGTGGTAGTTTCTCTTTGTACGTATGTGAAGAAAGCCATTTGCTACCTACTTCAGATTGAGCTCTACATCCATGATTTTGTGATATCCTAACCCTGACCTCTTTTGCTCTATTCTTCTGTTTACACATTCATTGTATTACTTCTCTGTGTATATGCTACATCTCTGAGAGGAATGTAAGCTCCTTCAGGGCACAGATTGGTTTCCTTTTGTTTCCTAGGCCTAAAAAAGTATTTTGCACATAATCAGAACCTTATTAAATGTTGAATTTAAGATATTAGATTCTGGCATGGATTAGAGTTGATGAATTTTAACCTTGTCATCGAAGTCATAGTCATAGAAGAAGTTCTAGGGGTGAAAAAGCACTTAAAAAAATTCCCTTGATAAGGGGACCAGTGATGGCAATTTCATCTGTGCTCCAACAAGATAGTGACTGTGCTTTTTATAACAGTTTTTAGAAGTACCAGGAATGGGCCTCTAAACTGCAGTGGATTATTCTGCTGTATTAGTATTCTGCTCTATTACATTGGTAAAGAACTTGTTTCTTATAGAAATTCCTGCCCACATCTAAGTTTGATTTCTGAGAATGTCTAGATGTTCCCATGTGACAGTGTTTCTTAGGAGGTGTGGGAAAATTAACCCTCACTTTGGTCTTCTTGTGTATTGATGTCAATTTTCTAACTGGTTAAGTACTACATGTTGATTTTACCATTGAGATTTGAAATGACAAGAATTAATTTTAGTATTTTAAGTTTAAATTTTGTGTTTCATGGGAAGATCAAGGTAGGTATTAAGCTTTGAAGAGTACTGATAAAAAGGGGGTAAACTGAATTGCAGACCTTTTATAAAATCAAATTTTATTTTCAAATAAAGATCTAAAATAGAACTAGTATCTGGTTTCATGAAAAAACCCAATAAAATGGACAAACTATTGCTTAATTTGATTAAAAAAAGAAAGAAGAAAACCAAATTACTACCATCAGAAAATGAAAAGGGTGAATTCACCACCAATGAAGATGAAATTAAAGCAATTATTGGGAGCTATTTTGTCCAATTTTATGCCAATAAATCTAACAATATAAGTGAAATGGATGAATATTTACAAAAATATAAATTTCCCAGATTAACAGAAGAGAAAATAAAGTACTTTAACCCTATCCTAGAAAAAGAAATTGAACAAGCCATCACTGAGCTCCCTAAGAAAAAATACCCAGGGCCAGATGAATTCACAAGTGAATTCTACTAAACATTTAAAGAACAATTAATTCCAATACTATATAAACTATTTTGAAAAATAGGCAAAAGAGGACTCCTACCAAATTCCTTTTATGATACAAATTTGTGCTGATACCTAAGCTAGGAAGTACAGAAATGGAGAAAGAAAGCTATAGACCAATTTCTCTAATGAATATTGATGCAAAATTTTAAAGTAAAACACTAACAAGGAGATTACAACAATATATCACAAAGATTATATGCTATGACCAGATGGGATTTATACCCTGAATCTGCATGACTAGATCAACATTAGGAAAATTATCAGCATAATTAACATCAGTAACAAAACCAACAAGAATCATGGTTATTTCAATAGATGCAGAAAAAGCTTTAGATAAAATACAACACTCATTGCTATTAAAAATACTAGAAAGCATAGAAATAAATGACACTTTCCTTAAAATTAGTAGTATCTATCTCAAATCATCAGCAAGCATTATTTGTATTAGGGATAAGCTAGAAGCTTTCCTCATGATCAGGGGTGAAGCAAGAATGTCCATTATCACCACTATTATTCAGATTGTACTAGAAATGCTAGCTATAGCAATAAGAAAAGAAAGAGAAATTTATGGAATTAGAATAGGTAGTAAGGGGAAACAAAATTATCACTCTTTGCACTATAGAATGCAAGACAATCAACAAAAAGCCTAGCTAAAATAATTAACGACTTTAGAAAAGTTGCATGATATAAAATAAACCCACATAAATAAATCATCAGTAAATTTCTGTATATTAGCAATAAAGTCCAGTAGGAAGAGATAGAGAAATTTTTTTTTTTTGCTTTTTTTGGGAGGGCAGTTGGGGGTAAGTGACTTGCCCAAGGTTACACGGCTAGTTTTTATGTTAAGTGTCTGAGGCCGGATTTGAACTCAGGTCCTCCTGACTCTATTCACTGCTACACATAGCTGCCCTGAGAGATTCTATTTAAAATAACTATAGAGAATATAAAATACTTGGGTGTCTACCCGCCAAGGTAAACCCAGGAACCATAACTATGTGAAAACAAATTATAAACCTCTTTTAATACAAATTAAATCTTATCTAAATGATTGCAAAAATATTACTTGCTTATGAGTAGGATGAGCCAATATAGTAATAAAAATGGCAATTCTACCTTCATTTATTCAGTGGCATATCAAGCTACAAAAAAATTATGTTACAGAGTTGGAAAAACTGATAGCAGAGTTCATCTGGAAGAATAAAAGATCAAGAATATCTAGGGATTAATGAAAAAAAAATGTGAAGGAAGGTGGCTTACCCTTACTAGATCTCAAATTGTATTACAAAGCATTAATCACCAAAATGATCTGGTACTGGCCAAGAAATAAGGTAATGAATCAGTGGAATAGATAAGGTACACAACAAATCAGTGTGAGCATAGTAATCTAGTGTTTGATAAATGCAAAGATCCAAGCTTTTAAGTTGACAAAAACTACTGGAAAAACTGGAACGCAGTGTGGCAGAAACTAGGTATAGACCAAAACTTCACACTGTATACCAAGATAAGGTCAAAATGGGGACATGGTTTAGACATAAAGGGTGATTCTATAAGCATATTAGGGGACCATGGAATAGTTTATCTGTCATAATCTGTGGATAAGGGAAGAGTTTATGACCAAACAAGTGATAGAGAGCCTTATGAGAGGTAAAATGGACAATTTTGATTATATTAAATTAAAAAGGTTTTGCATAGGGGAGGCCAGGTAGCACAGCGAGTAAGAGCACCGGCCCCAGTGTCGGGATGACCTGGGGGATCGAATTGGGGCTCAGATACTTAGCACCACACCCAGAAATAACTGGCCATGTAACCTTGAGCAAGTTACTTAACCTCAATTGCTTTAAAAAAAAAAAAAAGGTTTTGCATAAACAAAATCAGTGCATTTCAAGATTAGAAGAAAAATAGAAAACTGGGAATTTTTTTTACAGCAATTTCTCAAATATTCAGAATAGACATCAGTTTATAATAATGAGTCATTCCTCAGTTGAAAAATGGTCAAGGGATATAAACAGGCAGTTTTCAGAAGAAGAAATCAAAACTCTCACTAGCCATATGAAAAAAATGCTCTAAATGGCTATTGATTAAAGAAATGCAAATTAAAACAACTTGGAGGTACCACCTCACTCAAACGTATCAGAATGACTAATATGACAGAAAAGGAAAATGACAAATCTTGGAGGGAATGTGAGAATTGGGACACTATTACATTGTTGGTAGGGTTATGAACTGGTCCATTCTGGAGAGGTATTTGGAACTTTTTGTCTGTGTTTTCTTTTGCAACATGGCTTATATGGAAATATATTTTACATGACTGTACATGTATAACCTATATTAAATTGCTTGCAGTCTCAAGGAAGGGAAGGGAGGGAGAAAATTTAGAACTCAATTTAAAAAAATGTAAACAGTTTTTTACATGTAATTGGAAAAAAAAGTTTGAAAAAAACAGGAAAAATGCAGTTGTGGGGGAAAAGGAAAAACCAAACAAAGATCTATTTTTGCTCCCTACCAACCTTCCACCTCATTGAGAAAACAAGAAAAACAAATTTTTAAAAAATAAAATGCACTCTGAATCTATAAGAGTCTCTGATGGAAAGCATGGGCAGCTTTGTTTCATCATGAGTCCTAGAATTTTGGTTGGTTGTTGTGTGTTTCAAAGTTCCCAAGGCTTTCCAAGTTGTTAGTCTTTACAATATTTTTGTTACTGCGTAAATTGCCCTGGGTCTTATTGAAGACCTTTTGAAAGAAGATTACTAAAAGCTATCATGGTCTCAAAAAAAAGGTCATTCCAGTGTATCTTAGTTTCTTTCTTGAAAAATATATCAGCCTGATAGATTAGGTGAGTGTTTTGGACACTATATACCTACAGTTCTGCATAGTTTTTGAAAGTTATACTATTTTTTTAGACAAGATGGAGAATAGTTAATTCAGAACTTATCAAATGATCAGAATAGTTATTAATGTATTCATGTCAACTTGGATAGAGATTACTAGTAGAACAACTTAGGGGTTAGTTCATGGTCCATTTGGTATCTTCCTTAGTTACTAGGGTAAAGACATACTTGACCTGCTTTGTCAAATTTATCAAATGGACTTGGGAGGGATTTCGTAGATGAGACCAGAATCCAAAAGGATCTTGGAGGGAGGGGCTTAAGGATGGGTTTACTCTTACTAAGTTGAAATTTAATATGGATTAACGTATAACTTTATACTAGGTTAAAAAAATCATCTTTCCAAATATAAGATTAGGGAGGAGGCATGGTTAGATAACATTTTGTGTGAAAAAGTGAGTTTTAGTGTAACTGAAAGCTCAAAATGAGACAGTGATGACATGGCACCCAAAATAGCCACACTGAGAGACATGGTGTCTGTAACTACATTCCCCTTGTAGTCTGAACTGATTAGACACATGTGAAATATTTTTGATTTAAGTTCTGGATGCCATTATTTTAGGGTTTAGCATGGACAAGCTAAAGCTTGAAGTTGAATTTAAACATTTATAAAGGTTCCAGGGACAGCAGTAAGTAGTACTGCAGAAGTCTTCAAGTAATTTTCATTCTTTACAATCCATAGGTAAAAATCAGATGGGTGGAGAATACTGTTGTTTGTAGTGGAGAGACCTTTCAGATGGTCCATCAGTATTACTGGACCACCTCTTCATATGAATATGGAACTGGACCTAGAATCAAATAGTAGAAGGAACAGAAAGGGTCAGATTATATTTGAAAAATTATTCAGGGCTTTAGACAAGCTCAAACTTCTCCTTGAAGCAAAAAGATGAGTAAAAAATAATTAAGTTTTTATTGCTACCTTTTGTTTTTATGTCACCTATATTTCCTGCTGTATTCCCTTCGCCTGACCCTCTCCCAGAGAGCCATTATAACAAAACATTTTAAAAGAGGGGAGAAAAGGTTTCAGCAAAATGAGTAAATAAAGAAAAAAAGACTGACATTATAAGCAGTGTTTACACACTCATAGTCTCCAGCCTTTTCATAGGAACTGGGGAGATATTTAATTAAATTTATTTTTGGTTATTATAAGCTTTGTCATTATACTTTCACAGCATTTGGTTTTGAATTTTGTTGTATTTCCATTTCCATTGTTGTAATCATCGTATTTTTCTGGTTTTACTTTGCTTTAGTTCATGTTCTGGTCCTTGCATTCTTCATATTTGTTTTCTTACATTATATTTTTAAGTAATATTTTCAAAATAAATACATTTTATTTTCTTTTTTATGTTACCAAAATTTCCCTTGGTATTTCTTCCCCTTCCCATCCTGGGAGCTATGTCACATAACAAGTAATAATTTTAAGAAAAAAAATCCAGCAAAACTTATTAATACATCAAAATAAAACTTTGTGTTATTATATCTGAAAATACGTGCAGTGTACTATTAGCCATTGGTGTCCCACCTCTACAAAGGTGTGTGGGTGTCTTCTCATTTCCTTTTTGGAGTCATGCTTCTTTATTTGTTTGGGTTTTTTTTTTTTGGTCTTGTTATGTATATCGTTTTCTTGGATTTTTTTACTTTGCATTATCAGTTCATGTAGATCTTTCATGCTTTTCTGTATTCATCACACACATTTCTCATAGCACAGTCATATTCTATTATATTCATTACTTTTACTAAATTCCACAGTCCATGGATATCCTACTGTTTCTAGTTTGTTACTACTACAAAAAGCATTGGTATAAATATTTTGGTGTATATAGTGAGTTTCTTATTAATGGCTTCCTTTGGATATAAGCCTAATAATAGTGAACTCTCTGGATCAAATAGTGTGGACATTTTAGTCACTTTAATTGCCTAACTCAAAATTGCTTTGGAAATGATTATACTGATTTATAGCTCCATTCACCATGTACTAGTGTACCTGCCTATCTTCCCACAGTCTCTTCAGCATTATTTCCATCTTTTATCTTCATAGTCAATTTGTAGGGTGTTAGATAAAACCTTGATTTTTTTATTTGCATTTTTCTAATTGGTGATTTGGAGCATTCTTTTATGGTTGTTACAGTTTTCAATTCTTTTGAGAATTTTTTCACTTTGGTCCTTTGACCTCTTATCTGTTAGGGCAGATACAGTACCACCTACAGCCTGAGTGCCATTGGCCCACAGTCTGGCATGCCAGAGCATTTCTGGGAAGCCCATGAGTTTTCCTCTACATTTTTCCATGCAGCCAGAAGTCCTTTTGGCTAGCTGTAAGCAGCTGGTTGTGCAGGCCTATGTTAGAGAGTGAAAAAGTATATTCTTCACAAGAGTAATCTCCCAGTGTTTTTATAGCTGTGAATCATGGAATTATTAAATCTCTGTGGATTCAGAATTATGGGTCACCTAAAGGTAAGGGCTGAGGCTTGTGGTGGACATTTATCTGTGAATAGGCTTCAAAATATTATCAATGGCAAATTGTGCACATGAAACAAAAACATTTTTAAAAAGACAGGCATAGATATGAGTTAAAGCAGTTCAAGGGATAAATTTGGAGAGCCTGAATACTGTACTGATCCCTGGGTTATGTAAAGAGATCAAAAAGGCCATATGGTGAACCATTTATGAGAAGACATGGATCAGAGCCTTTACTCTTACTTTATAGAGTAAAACTAAAAAAACTAAGCTCCAGAGAGAGGAAATGATTTTCCTTTGGGATAAAACATGTGTTGGTGATTGCATTGTTTGTATGATAAAGAAAGGCCTCCTGGAAGAAATGGACTCTACAGCAAAACCTCAAAAACTCAGCAACAATCTTATTAGTTATGTCTGGTACTTGGTTATAGAAAGATGCTTATTGTAATAGTGCCCATATAAGTAGGAGTGTTCCAGTGGCTTCAAGAAAGAAATTAAGTATAATAGTCCATGGCCACCCAATTCTTCAAAAATGGAAGTTGCATGGTTTTGAATTTTTTCATGAAGTATAAATCTCTTTGGTACATCTTTAATTAACTTTATATTGAGAAGGAGGAAGCATAATTTGCTTCCAAAATGTGTGGTATTGTTCATCTTTTTGAAAAAGTGCTGTCAGGAAAGGAAGAGGAGCTGCTTAATATAGTATTTTAAAGCTTACAAGCTTCAACCTATGTGTTTAACACATCAACAAACATGAAAGGGTTATTATATGCAAAGCACGGGCTGTAAAGGCCAAAAAATGGAGCTCACCTTCTGCTGCGGAATGGTTAAATAAAATTTTGCCCCTTACTGTAATGGGGACATTGTAATGCAGTTAGGACCCAGCACATGAGAACTGTACAGCAAAGGAGCCTGGAACCACCATTATTGAATAACACACAAAGTGAAATGAGGAGAACCACACTAAATGGTCATGTGAGAGAGAAAATAAACAATGAGAAAAATCCTGATGGACAGTTAAGGGGGGAAGGGGCGGGGCAGATTAGAAAATTGATATATTTAAATGTAATTGGTTAATTAGCTTTGTCAGTTGAAATGATCACTGATGTTTAAAAAAACACTTAAAAGATTTCAGCAAGGGGGCAGCTAGATAGTGCAGTGAATAGAGCACTGGCCCTGAAGTCAGGAGGATCTGAGTTCAAATGCGGACTCAGACACTTAACATACTAGCCGTGTGACTTTGGGCAAGTCACTTAACCCCAGTTGTCCTCCAAGAAAAAAAAAAGCAAAAAAAAGATTTCAGCAATACCCACACCACCTGATGTGTCCTAAATGAACCATATATTCTTTTCTACTTTAGGAATTCACAGATGTGAAATTTAGCACTATATTTAAACTACTGTTCAGGATTATTTGTCTGAATACTGACAGGATTTTTCTTTCAGTGTTACTTGATAGATTTGATATACACTACATAGTATAACATTCTTGTTACAACATAGTGTATGTTTTCCTGCAGAAAAGTTGAGCATTAAGTAGCTGGTATTCCTTACGGTACTTTTTTTTTTTTTTGCATCTAGGGAAACTGTTGCACTTTGCCAGGTTAATCCAAACCAACTCTGGTTTAGCATATACTCTTTCTGTTAGGTATTCTTTAACTTGAAAATTGATGATCTCTAAGGTCTGAATTCTATCAGCTCCAGAATCCTATGATTTCTATAATTTCCTCATTTGTCTACAAAAACAAGTCTCATTTCTGCATTGCTGTCTTTATATAGCTCCAGTTTATAGCCACTGTGACCAACACACTGCTTACCTGGGATTTTCCATATACAAAGGAGGGCTCCTGAGCATACCAGAGCTTTCACTGCAAGTGAGTGGGCATATACTAACTTGTTCATTGTTAATTCTAAGGCTATTTTGGTTTTACCTTGGGTATGGATGTAATTTTTGCTTCCTATGTTCCCCTCCTGTCCTAAGCCAGGTGACAGGATCTTTATGAATTATGATTGAAGTATGAGAAGAGGTGATATGCCTAAAATCACATAGTGAAAGATTAGTCTTTGTCAAATCTATGTCCTCAAGCCCATTTATCTGATGAATTTCATAGGGTTTAAGATTAGCAGAGGAAGGTAAAGATTTATATGTAAAGCAGATTAGAATACCTTACATGAAATCATGGGGTATAATAGTCTTTATAGGTTCTTTCCTGGAAAAGTTTTGTCTTTTAAGCTGAGTAAAATGTCTATACTCTACATAATATGTAGACTAAGTGGGTCTCAGAAAATTATTGTATTCAGTAAAAAAAAAAAAAAAACAACCAAACAAACAAATGCATGGTATAGTTTAATATTGACTTAGGAAAAAGTAGTTCTTTTTTCTAAAAGACTTTTCTTTTTTTTCCTCAATTACATGTACAAGTTTTTAAATATAAGTTTTTTTTAAATTTTGAATTACAAATTATCTTCCTCCCTTTCCTTCCTTGAGAAGGCAGGTACTTTTATATAGATTATACATGTGCATTCATGCAAAACATATTTCCATATTATGTTGCAAAAGAAAACACACACAAAAAACCCCAAGAAGAATAAAGTAAAACTAGTATGTTTTGATCTGCATTCAGACTCCTTATCAGTTCTTTCTCTGGAGGTAGATAGCATTTTTCATCATGAGTTCTTTGAAATTTTCGTATATCACTGTATTTCTGAGAATAGCTAAGACATTCACAATTCATTGTACAATATTGTTACTGTGCACAGTGTTCTCCTGCTTCTGCTCACTTCTTTAACATCAGTTCATTTAAGTCTTTCAGGTTTTTCTGAAAGCATCTTGCTGTCATTCTTATAGCACAAAAGTATTCCATCACAATCATATACCACAATTTGCTTAGCCATTCCTCAGCTGGCAGGTATGCCCTTATTGTCCAATTCTTACCTACTACAGAAAGAGCTTTTAGAAATATTTTTGTAAAAGGTCCTTTTTCTTTCTTTTTAAAAATCTCTTTTGGATACAGACCCAGTAATAACTGTTGCTGAGTCAAAGAGTAGGTACAATTTTGTAGCCCTTTGGACGTAGTTTCAAATTGCTATCCAGAATGGTTGGTACACAGTCCCACCAACAGTGGGGTGCAATAGTGTCCCAATTTTTCCTCATAGCTTCCAAGATTTCTCATTTTCCTTTTCTGTCATATTAGTCTGATAAATGTGAGATGGTATCTCAGAATTGTTTTAATTTGCATTTCTTTAATCAGTAGTGATTTAGAGCTTTTTTTATATGACTAGTGATAGCTTTGATTTATGAAAATTGCCTCTTTATATGCTTTTGACCAAAAGTGGTTCTTTTAAAAAAAAAAAGTCCCATGAACAACATTCATAAAAGACTGTTTAAAAGTCATTGTTCTTAAGTCTGGGGATGCCATCCTTACAACATAAAGTGGAAAGAATGCTGAATTTGGAATTAGCTGATTTGGGTTCAGCTCTGCCCTCTGTAACCTTGGGCAAATAATCCGCAGGGGCCACCTTTTCTTATCTCTAAGGTGAGGGTAATCAGATTGGATGATGTTGGGGTGCCTTCTCTCAGTGTGTTTCTATGACCCTAAGCTATACTTTGTTTCAGGATTTTGGGAGTTTGGCATCTTTATGCTCTTTTATTTTCCTTGTCTTGAGTCTGGTGACAAATTATGTTCCACAGGAGAGCTTTTTCTATATGATCATCTGCATTTGAATTTTATGTTCAGATGTTACAAATACTCATTCAGTGCTTAAGAGTTCCTTTTTTAAGAAAATGATTTGTCAATAGTTGGGAAAGAACAGAGCACTGATGTAAGTCCTCTTACATTTTTCACACAGCCAGCTTTCTGGAGTTAATATTTTTATGTACTGATATTTGTGTTTTTCAGGAACGAGGTTGTGATAGTTTCTGGTTTCTTGGTGGAAGGAAAAAGAGGTTGGGTTCCTCCCAATGATGAAAGTGTGATTGCTAGTGTCTTCATGAGCTCCAGAGGTCATAGCACACTACCACGAACTCTGATGGCCCCTCGAATGATTTCCGAGGGAGAGCTTGGAGGCATCGCCCAGATCACTTCTTCTCTATACCTGGGCAGGGGCAGTGTTGCCTCCAACCGCCATCTCCTCCAGGCCCGAGGGATCACCTGCATTGTCAATGCTACCATCGAGATTCCTAATTTCAACTGGCCTCAGTTTGAATATGTCAAAGTGCCTCTGGCTGACATGCCCCATGCCCCCATTGGGCTGTACTTTGACACTGTGGCTGACAAGATCCACAGTGTGAGCCGGAAGCATGGGGCAACTCTGGTGCACTGTGCAGCTGGTGTGAGCCGTTCTGCTACCCTTTGCCTTGCTTACCTGATGAAGTACCATAATGTGTGTCTTCTGGAGGCATACAACTGGGTGAAAGCCCGGAGGCCTGTAATTAGGCCTAATGTAGGTTTCTGGAGGCAGCTGATAGACTATGAACGTCAGCTCTTTGGGAAGTCAACAGTTAAAATGGTACAGACGCCTTATGGCATTGTCCCAGACGTTTATGAGAAAGAGTCTCGACACCTGATGCCTTACTGGGGGATTTAATGCCACTAAAGCTTGCATCAGCAGCTCCATTGAGCAGTACCAGCATCTGCTACACACAGTCTGCTATCCTCTACACCTTTCTTTTCAAATGATCGACTTTTGGTTTTCCCTCAAGTGTTTTTTACACTGGGTGTTCAAGTCTATTTTAAGAGGTGGGGAGGGTGGGGGAAGGGACACATTGCATTGCTAGTGACATTTTTAAAAGTAACCTTTTGAAATAGTGTTTACAAAAATCTTTATCCAGCTTTTAATCATTTTTAAACAATTTGAAAGTTAAATAATTTAATGACATGTTTTGCTCTTCCTCACCCTAAATCTTATGCCTTTGACATCACTGCAGGTATCTGAGCTCAATTCAAAGTGACAATCACTTTGTGCTAGGATCAATCCTTCAAGACACAGGCTTTTTACTCAAGGCTGCCAACTGTAAAATACCTGCTTAGAAAAAATTTATATAATGCTTCAGTCTTCAGTGGGTCAACTATATTCTTTCTCATTCACGATTCACTCAACCTGCAACTTCAAATGAATAAACTTTTATTTAATTGTAAGTAAAGATAATGAAATTTGCTGCAGAAAGCATCTTGGAATCACTTTATGTGATCTCAAATTATATTAGTATTTTTAGTAAACTTGTAATCTTCTTAACCTTTTATTAGGAAGATTTTTGTTTTCCTGATGATTCACTTTTATGTTTCTTGTAAGGGTAAAAGAAAGAAATGGTAAAATATGGTCCTTCTGACAAAATTATGAACATTACTTAAAATAGCCTTCCCAGCTGAGTCATGTATACCCATTCACACTGTTGCAGATGGGCAGATATTAATATCACAGACAAGCACTGCTGGGACAGTGGGAATAATGTGTTTGCTCAAAAAAAAAAAGTCTTATTTTTATTAGCCCATTGTTAAGCTACAACTGTGTTCTTCAGACTTTTTGTTCATTCATTCCTATCAATAAAATATTTTTTCCTTGTCTGATGAGTCTTCTGGAAGGGAGATGGCCTTTCATCATAGCACCTATTCTGTTATGCCTGCTGCAGAAGGGGAAGGTTGGGAACCTGTGAGACAGCAGCAAGAGAGAGAACCAGAGTGGTGGGTGGTAACAAATCTTGCTTCTGCACATAATTTGAGTATGAAAATGAAGGTTTGGCAACGTGTGATTGAAAACCTCAAATGGTCATCCTTCAGCATTGTGAAAAATTTGTAACTTCTTAATTTTAACTTAGCTTAAAATTTTTTAGTGAATATAGAAACTGTTTCAAAGAAACACTGGTTAAGACATTTGGGAAGTAGAGCTAATACTGTTGTGTTAAAAGGTTTATAGAAAAACTTAGCTTTATGAATAATAGGATTTTTTGAGTTCTTTCTCCTGTGCATTGTCTCATCTTAATCCTAAGGTAAAAAGGCTGTAAACTGAAAGGTATGCCATTATCTAGAATCACTGGAGTTTTCAAAGGATTGCCATTAAAAACTGCAAATATTTTCTCATTTTCCTTAAGGAAAAAAAGTTGCTTAATGTGTGATGCAAGAAGTTTAATAACATAAAAGGAAAGGGTCTCCATATTTGATAATACAAACAACTTCCAACACAGTACAAGCCAGTCTATTACCAGTTTTTGAATATGCTCTATCAACTTCATGGATGCCTAACTTGTAGTATGATTGTCTATTACACTGTCATCAGAAAGTACATACCAACAGGTTGGATTATTATAACCATGTATGTTATTCATAGTAGAATGGGAATACTGGAATTGTCAAGCAAAATTTCAAATATTTTAAGTTATGTGTGAAAAAAATTTGTAGAAAGCACTTGAGAGCTTATCTGTTATAGATAATATCATATAGGAAGTTTCATTTCTTTGATTTAATGTGGTTGCCTGGCTTTTTTCCAAAGTTGAGTGGCCCAAAATGGTTTAGGGACAGTTGAGGTGGCAACTTGAGATACTACTGTCTTCAAAACCTTGAACAGAATGATTAAAAAGCAAGTAGAAGACATCTTTAAAAATTTAGATATTCACAGTACATTAAATTTTCATTTTGCAACCTGGATGCAGTGTTGGCTGATAAGTACATAGTGAAAAGATCCTTTTAGAGATGACATCAACAGTATCACTAATACGTACAGAAGAAATTTAAATTTACTTTCTTAGTAATAAAATCAGAAGTCAACATGCAGCATCAGAATTTTTATAATTTGTGAATCTTCATGCCAAGCAGTGAAGCTGTTTTGACAGTGCATTCTATGGAAATCAGTCACCTTGGTTACAGTTTCCAAGGACACAGGTCCTAGGCTAACCATAGAAATCACTGAGGTGAAAAGTAAACAGTACTGAGTCATTTAATTAAAAGGGTATATGTAAGCAGAGAAATGGAATGGTACTCTTCTGATATTCTTGATGGGAAAGGAGACATTTAAAACTGTCATTGCTATTTATGTCAAAGGGCATTTTGATATTTCTGTGTTGGTTTCTGTAGTGTCACAGTGTGTCATATGTCACTCAAGTTAGTTGTCATTATCCTTGGAGGTCTCAGCAATCTGGGATATGTCTTAAGATTTAGAAACTTTAGCTTAATAGGTGAATAGAAGCAAAAGAATTGTATTGCTCACCATGGGTTGCTGTCATAGGATGATGGTCCTTTGAGCATTTGCACAAAAATAAACAGCATAAGAACTGTAAAGCGTTGTCAACAATGGTATTTTCTACTATCGCTGATAATTAATACTATGGAATTTACTAAATCAGTCAAAAGCAGACTCAAATTCTAGTGTTAAACTGACATATGTGGCATTATACTTACAGGTTCATGGGTAGGCCCTGTCAGGAGATCTAGTTAGCCTCTGGGAACTTGGTTAACTTATTAGGTGAAAGTCTAGTCTTAGCACATTGGGGTTGGCCATCCAAGTCATACTAGCTGATACTGATTTGGTTTGCAGAAAAATGAACAATTCCATTCCAATTCATGCTACACTTTTCTCTTTCCATTCTTTTGTTCAGTGAACTCTACATGTAGTTGGAAGTAAAACAGAATTTCCTTTATGGTCCTGTCATGGGGAAGGAGAAAATGAAGCAATTATATAAAAGCAATTGCAGGCAATGCCATGCACTCTTTTCTTAGCAATCCAAGCTAAGTACAGTACATTGAGATGATGAGTAATACATGGTAATTGAGTTTGGTTTAAAAGAAGCTTTTTATGAAAAACAAAACAAAACAAAAAACTGTAGCTGTCCCAACTATTTTCCATAGGATTGAGGAGTCCTCAAGCAGCCTTGCTTTATTTTCTGAAAAACTGTTCAGTTACAAGGCAAAGAAAATTCACACAGCATATGACCCTTGTCCTAGATTTTAATTTATCCAAATTTTTACAACTTATAAATCAGAAGCTCTTGCCACAAAAAAGAAAGTTACATATCTAAAACTATGTACTGTAGAGTGTTGATCCTCATATAGTCTTCAGGAAGGGCCACTCATTGCAAATAAAGACCATTCAGCTGTGTAAACAGTTCTGCTAATACAGATTCTTCCAGCAAAGTATCATGGCCCTGGGCCTTGTCCAGGGGGGTGAGATTCAGGACAGGGGTATCATTAGGGAAAAAATTTTACAAACTGATGCACAAGGTTTGAGGTGCTCATGCTAGTGTGAACGTCTTTCCATATGAAGATATCCCTGGACATTTTTGAGACGGTTTTCTTAGCAAATTAGAATCTAGGGAAGAGGAGAGATTTTATAACAGTGGGGTATCATAAAGTTTGCTGGGACTCACAGCACTATAAGTTTAACCATCAGCCCAAACATTTTTAATCCTTTTATTTAAATAAAGCAAACAAATGTATTTTATCCCACAGGACAAATACAATTTCTATATCTAAATAAGTAGACTCAGTATTTTCATGATTTCTAGTCCTACAATGTTGTATTTCTTCTGTCAGTTATTCACAGTTTTCAAATTGTAGCAGCAAATGCTTCCTTAGAGAAAAATGATCATCTATATATTAAAACATTGTAAGAGAATGAGAATTACAAACCTGTGGTGTCTATGTCTAATACAGTGTGGGCGGGGCTAAGGTAAGACTGATACAGAAGGGTAACCATTTTCCTTCTCTCATCAGTAGCTTTGCACACAGGGGGGCTCTCACAGTGGGAGACACCAGTAATGGTTTGGACTCCATCCTTATCTTCCTCTTGGGAAGTTCCTCATACAGAATCATGGAGATTAGTTTGCATTACTCATTTATTGGTCCCCTCACTACCTGGGGACATGGCAGGAAAAAGCTGGTGCTTAATAGAAGTCCTCAGAGTAGATCTGGTAGGATGAGTCCAGGAGGTTTGGGCTCTACACAGTTGATCCAGAAGTTGGCACAGCTTGCGTGATACTGATGTCCTCCATATGCCAGTTTGAAACTGTCTGTTTCAGAATTGAATGCCTATAAAAACAAAAAGATTGAAGGGAAGAAAGGTCAGGCTTTGTGGAGTAACTACATTAGAACTGGGCAGACTGACATTTTCCTTGGGAGAAAATTGAGTCCCCAAACTTGTATGAAGTTTGTAGAAGAAGGGGTGTGGCCAGAATTAAGATCAAAGCTATTTAGGCTGTAAAAGTTGAAGTGACAGCACTATTTCTCTGCTCAAAAAGAACAGATTCTTGCCAATAAAATGGCTTTCAGTAAAAGATGGCAAATGTTTGTGTAGAAAAACTGCACAAAGAAAGGTATGTAAAGCCACAGTGACCAAATCAATTTCTTGGGCTGCAGAAAATCCCTGTTTTCACTTAGTGGGTCTTTCTTAATGCTAATAATCTGATTTAGACATAATCTGAAAATTTATTCATTCACATTTGATTAATTTTAATAAAACCTCAAATGAGCCAAAAAATAACAATTTGTGCTATTGAGTTGATCCAACAGTGATGTCTGAATCAACTTGCTAAAGCAATTACTATATAACAAGAATACTCACAGCATTTGCTTATCAAAAATGACTTAACAACTCAGATAACTGAGTTGTCAGAGATGTTGAAAGATAACATTAGCAAGGAGAATAAAAAAATAATTCTCTTGCCTTTAGTCACTTGCTGTGGTTATTTAACATTCCTGGAGAAATTAATGGGAATTTACTTAAAGGTACTAAAAAGTCCCACTCCAAACCTAAAAACACAAATTATTTTGATCCTGGAGTTTGATGGGCTCTAGACAAATCCCGAAGCACTCTAGCTCTGTAGTCTAATCTTGGTCACTACAACTTGAATGGCTTCTCCATAAATTGGCCACAAAATTGTCCTGCACACCATAGGAGGAAGAAATATGTGAAAAAACAATCATGAGATACAAGCATGCAAAACAAGACGGAAGGGAAGTCACAAAGACATGTTAATTGATTTAACATTACAGTAACAAAAATGACTGAAGGATTCATGATAGGAACAATTCAGAACGGCAGTGGAATTATCCAATATGCCTTCGACACTCATAATTAAGATGATGACACTAAGAAAAGATGTGACTGGTTCATACTTTTTTAGGATGTTCTTCTGCAGGTTTCTCTTCATTCTGAAATAATGTTGAAACCAAAAGGTCAACAAGACTCCCAATACGTCTGCCTACCTCCAAACTATTTCATGTCTGACCCTACTTCAACAGCCCCGCTGTACTTTGTACCTTGGCTTACACACACTGAAAATAGTAAATTCATTAATTTGAAAACAACCAAAAACAACCCCCTTCTCCCCAACTAAAACAGTACTGAATACATGCTTCCCTGGTTGCCCTTTATAAAGAAAGTAACCTGGCTCCTTGGAGCTTTATAAAAATTCTAGCCTCTGGTAACATACATGTGAGGAAGACACTACAAAGAAGACTGACTAGAGCTTGCTTTTCCCATGAGACTTTGAAAACAGTACTTTGAGTTAGTCTGGGTAGGCCTGGAACTTACTCGGCTCCTTGAATCGACATTCAGTAGGCATACCCCACAGGCAAGTTCCTGAGCATTTTTAATCCCAGGACGAAGCATACAGGATGAGAAATCCAATGAATTTTCATCTGGCTATAAAGACAATGAGAAACAGTTAAAAGACCAACAATTTTAAATGCTGTTTGGTTTGCCCTCTGATCATTCATTTCTGGTAGCAGCACTAGCAACAAAATAAAGGATCTTATAATTAGTAACATTTGTCAGAAGGTTTAAGACAGTGTGCATGTTCTCTGACTTCTGCCTGAATGTCCCTGTGCCCAGTTAAGTTTCAATAGTAGTTATTTATGAGCAATAAGGCAAAATTATTATTTGTTTTGTAATGTAAAGTTTCCTTTTTTCTCACCCTCCTATCCAACAAAAATGTAGTTATTTAATTCCTTTTCAGTGTGAAAACTTAAAACAGGTACTGTAGTTTCTTGAAGTAACCATCCCCTGAATTTAAGTTGCATCTTTCTAGACTACATAAAAACTACAGAAGGAGAGGGAATCTTCCTCACAGAATTTTAGCATTGAAAAGAGCTTTAGAAGTCATTTAAATTCCACCCATACCTGATACATTAAGTTGTTCCACTGCATACCCAACAAGTTGTGAACCATGCTGAAGTGCTAAGGCTTTCTGTAAGTCAGAGGACAATTTATGTGCTTAAGTTCACTTTGGCCAAAAGCCCTTGGTGTTTAAGGTTTTTCTTTTGTAAAATCTGGGATAACACTTGCTCTAGTTTTCAAATGGAGTTTAGGAGGATCAAAAAAGATCCTGTATATAGGTGTGGGTAAATGGGGAGTTTAATATGTATTACCCTAGACATGCAATTTCAAAGTGTGCAGGTATGGTAGTTCCAGATTCATTAAACCTATCATAAAAATTAGGTAATTAGAAACTATAATTGAAAGGGATTTTAAAAGAGCTGATTAAGAACAGAATTGCATCTTTGTTATCTGTAGTAGAAATACTCCCTTCAGGCTGCTAGAACAGAGCCGCTTGAGAACTGGAAATGAAACATTTTTGATTTTTACTCTTAAATAAAAGGAACTTTTTCAGATTTAAATTTGTGATTTTGTTTAAAATTGTGTGCATACCAATCAGAGTGCCTATTTTAGAAAGTACTTTTGCCTATATTGAGACTATTTGCTAGTCTAAGTTTTAAAAGACATACATTATATACTACTTGCACACAAAAATGCTGGGCACAGAATCTTATGTCTAATCAAGGACAAATGGCTATACTATCTTCCAAGAAAACATGACACATGATGTAAGTACAAGATCTGGGAGTGCATCTGAACTTCTCAACTGTACTACAAGTTCTCTGCCCTCCTGTCAGCTGGGGATATTATTAGTCATATACATGTATAATGAGAAATCAGAGCTTCCTGGAGACAAGTTTATGGAGGAATATTAAAAAATATCAGCTGTTTAAACTGTATTAAGTGTTTTCACATGTATATGTAAAATACACACCCATAGTATACTTATTTACTGCATGTCAGAAGCATTTGTAAAATGGACTGAACTTAAGTTCAGATGAAATGGAATTTCCATCATCTAAGCAGAAGCCGAAATTCCCTTCTCTAGGCCCTACCTGTTTGGCAGAAACTGGCTTTCCTTGTTTTCCAGGCCTGTAGTCTTCCTCTTCTAAACTTAAAACGGAACATAGTGATAGTCAACCACCTACAGAGCTATGTCAACAAAGCAGGTGCTATTCCACCCTCAAGAAGCTTGGAACAGTCATTATATGTCCTTCCACCTAAACCTTTTACCACAAGAGGGAGACTTTCTTCAGCAACATAAGGAATTGTTGTTTGTCCTTCATTGTCTAAGAGGACCATGATATCAGGGAGGTGGTACCATGACATGCAAGTGAATTAGATTTAAGGGCGGTAGGGCTGTGCAGTCACCAGCCTCACTTTCTCTTCTGGAGCCATCTGGGTCCAGTGGTCAGATATAGATCAGGACAACTAGAGATGGCCCTGGATGCAGGGGGAGCTCTTCACCTTTTCAAGCAAAGGGTCTCAGGGGTTGACTGAGGCAATGTCCATTCAGTGATTAAGATTTAACAAGAATGGCTTCTTTAGTTAAAAAAAATCTGGGAGGGGATAGACCCTAAGGGTTTCTGGCCAAAACAGAAACTTATTTACATTTATAATGAGCCGATCAGGCCCCAAACAATGACTGTATAGGGCTTGGCCTGGGACCTATTCTTGTTCAAACTTAGCTACTGTGGTTTGGGGTTACCTGGTCTTTAAGAAAGAAAAAAACAAAACAAGGTTTCAGAAATTAAAATTTATATTCCCTTTTGGGCAGAGCACCAGCAAGTAAGAGTATGATACCCGTATGGCCAGTGAGAGAACGCCATTGTTTTTAACAACCAGACACCTTTCTACCCTTTCAGGTTTCATACATTTTATTCCCCTTTATACACTTTGTGACACAGGGCTTCCTCATACCGGGGATGCAATTATTACAATAAAATGAACAAGATAGGGCCTTCGTCAATACAAAGAGTATATTCTCAGAACCTTTGCTAGCACTAAGTAAACGTTCAAAATTTGGATATTCTAAAGGTATTCCACATGCAATGTCCTAGGTACCATTGTTCTGACAGCTCTGTTTTCTGATGGCTTCTTTTAATGAAGAAAGCATTATAGACAGTAGTTTCAGAGGATTATAGATTTAGAGCTAGAGGAAATCCTCCCAGGTAATATACCTTTTACAGATGAGCAAAGAGAGGTTAAATATCCCTGGTGATTTAGTACAAGGTCCAGTCTATACCCGTCCCTCTCCTGGAAAGGATGGGACAATAGGTCCCTGCCTGAGCACCACTTAATGGTTATTTTTTGGCCCCCCCTGGCTCAGAGTGAATGAAAATAGTAACTGCTTATCTCCTGGCCAGCAACCCTGAGGGTCTTCCCTACCCAGTTTCATTTATTTTTTTAAATTAAAGGGGCCATCCCTTGACTCACTTCTTAGAAGGGCTATTCACTGAATGGGCATTGCCTCAAAGTGAGAACCTGAAAAGACGTTAGCTTCAAAGAGTCAAGGTCTCTCACTGCATCCTGGGTCATCTCCAGTCATCCTGATTGATATCTGACTACTGGACCCAGATGGCTCTGGAGGAGAAACGTTAGGCTGGTGATTTTGCACACCCCTCTTTCCCTCAAATCAAAGTCAATAGCAAGTCATGTCATCATCTCCCTGATTTATGGTTCTCTTCTTAATGAAGGACAAACCACACACAACACATACAACACACTAACAGTAAGTAGTAGAGCTGGGATTTGAACCCAAGTCCTGACTCCAATGCTCCTTCCAAAAAATATGGTATTTTGATAAATTATCTGTGTGCCATCCCAAAAGGAGGAAAATGAACCCTTCAAAATCCTAGAGGATAAAAATTAGAAAGAGCCCTTGGATAGCAATGATCCTACATGAGGAAACTCAAACACCTGAAACTGAATAATAAGCTTGAGAATAGGCTCTAACTCTTATCACCGGCTCCATTTAATCCTCTTCCCTCTCCTTTGTGTTTCCTACCCCCAAGACAATACATTCTTGCACTAGTTTATATGCTCCTCTATGCAGTTTCTCTTTAGCCTGAAAGCTAGGTTCTTTGTTATACCTTTAACTCCTCAATGAATATAGTATTAATCTGATTCAACAAATACGCTATCCACCAAGTGTTAGGCCATAGGAAAACAAAGACTCCTCCCTCTCCCCCCTCCCCCAAGAAAAAACAACCAAAATCAAAATAATTTCTGCCATTAAGGAGTTTATATTCTAAGGGTGTTGGGGGGAGGGGGATAGAAGGGGAAGATTCCCCATGTACACAGATAAATGCAAAGTAATTTCAGGAGAGAAAAAAGGCACTGCCATCCTAGGGGGCAGGGAAAGAGTGGCACCTGAACTGTCTTTAAAAATTTTTTTTATAAAATTGTTTCTATATCTTCTTTGACCTACCCTTTCTTTAGGATTGTTATTTATAGTTTCCAATGAGTTTTTAATCTTTGCTTCAAAGGCCTTTTAATGAATATAATTTTTATTGCATTGTGGTTGGTAAAAGATTCATTTAATATTTCTGCTTTTCTTAGTTTGTGAGGTTTTTATGTCCTAATACATTTAAAATTTTTTGTGAAGGTCCCCACGCACAGCAGAGAAATAGGCATACTTTCTATTCCCATTCAATATTCTAAGAGGTCTAGCATATCTAACTCTTCCAAAATTCTTTTCAGGTCCTTAATTTCTTTATTTTGTGGTTCAATTTACATAGTTCCTCCTCCCCACCAGTATAGTTTGACTGTTTCTCATTAAACATTTTCCTTTAAAATTTAGATGTTGGGCATTATAATATATACAGGTTTGGTATTGGTATTAATTCACTGCTTATGGTACTTTTTAGCAAAATGTAGTTCTCCTGTTTTTCCTCTTTTAATTAGTAAGCTTTTGCTTTGTCTGAGCTCATGATTGCTACCCATTTTTTTCTACTTCAGCTGAAGTAAACTGATTCTGCTCCAGCCCCTATTTTAATACCATGTGTATTTTTCTTTTTTAAGTGTTTCTTGTAAATAACTTATTGTTAGATTCTAATTTCTAGTCTATTCTGCCATGCTGTTCTATTTCCTCCATCTTATTTTCTTACCTGCTTTTCTTCTGACTATTGTCTCCCTTAATTTGCCCTCCTTATTCCCTACCCCTCATTTTCATTCTACTTCCCAGTCAGGTAAATGAATTTTTATACCCAAATGTGTATATGTATTCTTCCCTTCTTTAACCAGTTCAGATAAGAGGTTCAAGTGTCTCTCACTTTACTGCCCCCCTCCATTATATAAACTCTTCTTTGCATACCCCTTTTATGTGAGATAATCTTACCCATTCTTCCTCTTCTCTCACCCTACTTCTAGTGTATTCCTTTTCCTTACCCTTCCATTCTTCCTTTGAAGTTATTTGAACATAATAGAATCACACCCAGGACTTCTAATTAGACTGTAAGAACTCTGGTGTCACATGTATCATTTCCCCATATAAAAATGTAAACTGCTTAACTCTGTTTAGTCCTTTGTAATTACTCACTCATGTTTGTTTTTTTATACTTCTCTTGGTTTCTGTGTTTATGTTAAACTTGTCAGTGAATTCTGTTCTTTTCATTAGGAGTGCTTAGAAATCTGCTATTTTGTTAAAGATCCATTTTTCCCCTTGTAGGATTATACTCCAAGCTTTCTGCTCTTTTAGTATAGTGGCTGCTAAATCTTGTGTGATCCTATTCTTATTCCATACCTGAATTCTTTCCTTCTGGTTTCTTGTAGCATTTTTTCTTTGATCTGGGGACTCCAGATTTTGGTTATAATATTCCTGGGTGCTTTCACCTTGGTGTTTTTTTGAGGAGGTGACTGATAAATTCTTGTAATTTCTATGTTCGTTCTGATCCTAAGAAATTGGGGCAGTTATATTTTTTTTAAATGATGTTTAGGTTCTTGTGTGTGTGTGGGAGGGGAGGGGGGCTTTCAGGTAGTCCAATGATTTTCAAATTATCTCTCCTAGATCTATTTTCCAGGTCAGTTTTTCCTGAGATATTTCACATTTTCTTCTATTAAAAAAAAAAAACCAAACAACTTTTGTCTTTGTTTTATTATTTCTTGATATCTCTGTCATTAGTTACCATTTGGCCAATTCTAATTTTCAAGGAGTAAGTTTTTTTGTACCTCTTTTACCATATCTTACTTGCACAGCTGTCATTTTTTTCTCATTTTCCCCCTTCTACTGCTCTCATTTGTTTTAAAAAATCTTTTTAAAAGTTCTTGCTTTAGCTTTTCTAGGAATTCTTGTTGGGCTTGTGTCCAAGCTGCATTTTTCTTTAAGATTTTACTTAGAGGTTTTTGAATTGTTCTCTTCTGTTTGTGTATTGAGCTTCCCTGTCTCCATAAAAAAAATCTTTATAATCAGGTTCTTTGTTTGCTCATTCTTTCAGCCTACATCTTGACTCTAGACTTTATGTTTGTGTTGGGCTCTGCCCGTTTTGGAGGTGGGTCTGGCCTCAGCTTCTGGACTCTTATGTCCTGCTGCTGCTTTCACAGCTCAGTCTGGGGGCAAGCTTTCAGCGCTATAAATGTGGTGTGATCCACTGGGGAGGTCTGCTCTCTGACCTTCTGGTTTGAATTCTGCAAATTCCTTGACCCAGGTTTGGGTCTAATGGCTTGTTCATGGATGGGAGTTTTAGCAGCTTGTTCTGGACTTAGTCACTATTAGCCAGATGTGGGAAGCTCTGCAGGTTCACAGGAACTAAACTCCACGCTCCCCTTTGGCCTAGGATGCTATAGTCTGTTCTTGGGATCAGTGCCAAATAGCTACCATTTGCTTCCTGGAATTTGTTCCTTGCTCAGTACACAGCAAGGGTCCACAGCTGGGATCCTCTCTGCCCTGTATCTGAGATGTAGAACTGGGCAATGGATGACAGAACTGTCAGATGGCCCTCACTCCTATACCCAACTCTAGTTCAGGAATTCCCTGATGCCTCTTTCTGCCCCTGGTACTTCCTGCCTCCCAAATTAAATCTTAAAGTAAGTTGGAGATGCTAAGAAAAATATGTAGGAGGATGTTCGTTTTAGGTATTATGCGTGACAGCATGTACACAGGCATAGAAGTAGGAGTGGAAAGCCAAATGTGAGGCACAGTACGTAGTTCAGTTTGGCTGAAAACATATGAGTATATAATGTTGGAAAGAGAGGTGAAGGCAAGATTATGGAAATCTTTAAATGCCAAGAGAAGAAGTTAGTATTTATCCTACAGCAGGAGTTCTTAGCCATTTTTGTGACATGGACACATTTGGCAGTCAGAAGCTTTATGGACCCCTTCTTAGCATTTAAAAAAAACCTCAATGTATTCACCTAGGTTCTAAGTATAGGGGCTACTCCCAGATTCCACTGATTGGCATGGGAGTTTTGATCTGCATAATTTCCAACCTAGCACAGTTTACTCCTCCTTAAGCAACCTGATAATTCCCTCTGTTCCTGGAGGCTCATCTTATTAATGTTGAAATAGTTCAGATACCTGATTCATTTTATTCCAATGCAGCTCAGTTCAAAAGATTCATCAGCTTCAGCCTCCCAGTTGTAAGGATTATAAGTGTGCATGCTACCATTGCCCAGCACAAAAAGTTTTTTTTTAAAGAATAAAACATAGGAGTATAAAGGAATCAATTATATTGAAACATTTATCAAAATATAATTTTAAAAATAAGTTTATAAACCCCAGGTTAAGTGTCCTAAAGGCAATAGGGAATTTTTTTTTGGACACGGTCAGATCTGTACTTTATTGTTTTAAATTAAAATTAAATTTAAAATTTAAGCTAACTTTAAAATTTTTAGATCTGTATTATTTCCTTTCCTTCCCCCTTTCCCCAAAATCAAGAAAGCAAAAAAAATAAAAACTTCTCCTGTAAACATGTATATAGTAGAGCAAAACAAATTATCATGCTGAACATGTCAAAAAAAAAATACCCCGAGTGCAGCATTTATCTGTTTGGAGGTGGGCAACATGTTTCATTATGAGTTATCTGGAATTAATTAGTAATTACTGATTAGAATTCCAAAATCTTTCAAAATTTTATCTTTATAATATTGCTCTTACTGTAGTATTCTCCTCCATTCACTTTGTTCTGTATCAGTTCATACAAATCTTCCCAGGTTTCTCTGAAACTCCCCCTTTTATAATTCCTTCAGCACAGTATCATTCCATCACATACATATAACATAACTTGTTCAGCCATTTCCCAAGTGATGGCCACCCCTCTCAGTTTTCAATTCTTTGCCACCAAAAAGAGCTACTCTTGAATATTTTTTGTACCTAAGGGTCTTTTCCCTCTTTCCTGGGTCTCTGGGGAATAGATTTAATTAACGTTGCTGTTGGGTCAAAAGGTATTATGCACAATTTACTTTAGCAGCTTTTTGGACACAGTTCCAAACTGCTTTTCAGTAATGGATTGAGTTCACAGCTCCATCATTAATGAGTTAAAGTACCTGTTTTCCCTGTCCCTCTATTATTTGTTATTTTCCTTTTTTGTTATCTTAGCTAATCTGATTAATGTGAGATGGAACCTCAGGGTTTTAAAAAATGTGTACTTCTCTTATTATAACTGTTTTAGAGTGTTATATGGCTATTCTAGGTAGCCTATCTGCATCAACAGGGAAATTTCTGCGCAAGATCAGTGGCATAATTGAACCTGTGTTTCAAGAACATTAATTTAGAGGCTATGATAGGATGAATTAGAGAAGAAGAGAAGGGAATAAGTATTTATATAGCTCCTGCTATGTGCCAAGCACTGTGCTAAGTGCTTTTTACAAATATTATCTCATCATCACAACAACCCTTAGAGGTAGGTCTTTTATTTATCACCCCCATTTTATAGTTGAAAAAACTAAGGAAAATAAAGGTTAAGTGATTCAGTAAGAGAGGCCAGATTTGAACTCATATCTTCCTGACTCCAGGTCTAATGCTCTATCCACTGTACCACCATGCCTCAGAGGAGAAAGACTAAAAACAGGAAGATCAATTAGGAGGCTCCTGTAAGGGTCTAGATGAGATATGAGAACCTACACTAAGGTAGTGTAATGTTTTGCACAGAACTGACAGGTATATGTTATACAGACTAATTCTACATAGCAAAGGATCTTTGAGGGGGATCCCTAGCTTCATGCATTGTCAAACAAAAATGATTTGGTTACAATCTCACAAAGTGAGCAAAGAAAGCCTACTGTTTTGCTAAAGCAAACTAGGACAAAAAGCAATTATAGTTATAAGAGTATAGCTAATTAGATATATGAATATTCTGTAGTGTTCACAGTACAGTTTAAAAACATATTACTGTGTAATGAAATTGCATGCTAATAAAGACTCCTCACTTCATTAATACACTGACTCAATTCAGTTTCTAAGAAAATGGAGTAAAATCTGGAAAGAAAGGGAACAAGCATTAAGAAGTACCTTCTATACCAGGCATTGTGCTAATAACCACTTTACAAATACCTCACTTGATCCTCACAACTCTGACAGGTAGGCTATCATCAGCCTCTTTTTACAAATGAAGAAACAAAGGCAGACAGAGGTTAAATGACTTGACAGTGGCAAAGTGTGTGAGGTCAGATTTGAACTTGACCTTCTTTACAGAATTCTTTCTTTTCTTTTTTTTTTTTTAAGCAATTGGGGTTAAGTAACTTGCTCAAAGTTATTTCTGGGTGTGGTGCTAAGTGTTGGAGCCCGGATTCGATCCCCAGGTCATCCTGACACTGGAGCCGGTGCTCTTACTCGCTGTGCTACCTGGCCGCCCCTACAGAATTCTTTCTTACAGAATCTAGTGTTCTGTCCACTCTACCACCATGGCACACTCCCTACACTTAACTTGCACCATGCCTTTGGTTACTTAATCCCTACAGAAATCCTCATCCCTTACCGGTTTCTCAGTCCCCTAATTCATGCTCCAGTGTCGCTTCTCCTTTTGTCTTGACCCTACTGTTAACCATTTCAACACCGGACTGTCCTCTCCCCTTAAATCCTTTGTCCTCATCCTTTCTCCACTGAGATTCCCAAACTTTGGATTACTCCTAACACTACCTCCTCTTCTATTCCTCTCTTGATAGATTCCACACAAGAATTATTCTAAACCTTTTCCCTTTGGGGCCAATTCTGCCCCTAGATGACTACTCTCAAAATATGATCTTCACTTCCAATTGACAAAAATATCAAAATTCTATTCCTTTTGTGAAAGGGCTGTCCTCTCCAAACAGTTGTAGCCCTCTATGACCAACTGACTATAGTTCTGTTGCTCTTGGTATGGGACAATGACAGTATCTGGGAATTTGTCTGATTTAGAAGAAACCCAATTCCCTTTAAACATGGGACACTTGAATTTCAGGAGCCCCAAGAGAGCTTGTCACTGGATCCTGTCAGAGAAGGTCACGGAGAGGATTTTAGATCTGGAGCTGAATGAGATCTCAGAGACCTTCTGGCCCATGTCTCTCATTCTACAGATGAGGAGGCTAAATGATTTGTTCCAGGTTACACAGGAAGTAAGAGCCAGAGCCAAGAATCAAACCCACATCAGCATGTTTCCACTACAGCACCAGCAAAAGCACGAGGCAGGGCTGGATCCAGAAAGCCTCAGCAGTAGTGTCACATTCATGGCCCCAAGGTTGCCTGGGAAGGGGTTAGGGGTAGTGAGGGGGAAGAACTCTCAGCGTTCTGGAATCAGACTGAAATGTAAATTGGGAAATGTTTAACAAAATAAATAAAAATGCAATACAACAAAGACTATTAATTTGTGTGTGTGTTTTTTTAAGTCAATGTGTAGGCAGTAGGGATGTTTTTATTTGAATCTGACATCAATGTTGTATAGGATGGTTCAATAAATATAGCTCCTTTTCCAAAACATAATAGGATGGGACAATTCAAATGGAGCTTCAATAAAATACTACCACATCCTGAAATTTCATGTTATCTTTTCTTTCAAAAAAAAACCAAACACCTCAAAATAACTATGCCTTTGCCAACTATTTTGTAAATGTATCTATTTTTTCTTTCCAATTGTGAGTACCACAAGAGGAATAACAAGGGGCTTCTTTTGGAGATTTCTGCATAAATCTAATTTTCACAGAATTAATATGACCTAAGGACTTACTACAAAATGAAATGACTGATATAAAATTAAAGCACCTTGTAATCTTAATGGAAAGATGGCTTTAAAAAAAATTACAGCCAAAAAGCATCAACAAAAGCCGGAGAAGCAGAACAGTCTTGCCCAATCATTTCTGCCAAGTACCACCAAATGGCATTCTGCAACTGTCTTCCTTCTCTTTTGCTTACAAAGTGAAGGAACTTGATCCAACTTCTCCAAATTTGGCGTCTTTAGTCACATAATTTGATCATTTCAGTGCTTTCCTAGAACTCCTGGGGCTGGCCCTAGGAGGGGTGGGGAGGAGAGAGGAACACTAATAGGGACATGGCAATACTTACTGATACAGATACAAGTGTGGATAACTGATGAATTCTGGAGTGTCTTTTTTGCAAGGTGCCGATTGCTTTTTTCCTTAACTGCATTACTAAATTAAGTAACCCATTAGAAAAAGCTACCTATGACTGAGCACTGGAGAAGATGGACCTCAGAGATCATTTTGTCCAACCATTTATTGATTATAGATGAGGAAATAAAAGCTCAGAGATAGTAGGTTAACTTTCTTAAAAAAGGAAAAAAAGGCAGGACTTGAACACAAGTCCTTTGAATCCAAATCCTGTCACTCCTAGAAGAAGATGTTACCCTAACTTTGTAAAAACTGCTTCCTTTATTGTGACTCCACTGGAGTCCGTAGCACACAACTCATTAATTGGTCATTCACTGAGTAAATCCTAGAGAATATAACAATAAGTTCTTCTTGGTAAAAAAAAAAAAATCTACATTCTTAAAATCTGAGGATTTTGAAGTTAATTTTGGCACACATGCAGGATAAAGTAGGTGATTAATAAATGTCTGTATACTGATTTTGGCAACTCAAAAGATTTCTTGTTTTTAAGTATTTTTTTCCCCACTTTAAGATGCAAATTTTCTCCTTCCTTCCAGCCCCTCCCCCAACCCCCAGTGAGAAGGCAAGCTGTGTGATACGGGATATGTTCTTAAGGGATAAAATGTACTTGCTGTTTACTCTTCTGATTGATCATCCTCTTATAAATTCTTTTTGGCCTGGGCCAGTAACTACATAGGCCCATTCTAGCAATACAGATCAGAACTCTTCCTGCAACTAGAGTCTGAGCTGCTGCAGCACTGAGGGCTTGTCTATCAGTCTTTAAACATTTATTAAGGGCCTACGGTGCGGCAGGCCCTCTGCTAAATGCTGGGAATACAAAGAAAGGCAAAAGCCACTCCTTGGCACCTAGGAACTCACAGTCCAACCGCTACGTACCAACAAACTATATACGAGATAAATAGGAACGAATCAACAGAGCGTAGGCCCTCAAATTAAGAGGGTTTGGAGAAGGTTCCCTGTAGAATTCCCTGTGATATTTTAGCTGGACCTCGAAGGAAGCCAGTGAAGCAAGAAGGCGGAGCATTCCAGGCATGGAGGACAGCCAGAGAACGTATCTGGAGTTGGGAGATGGAGTGTCTTGTTCAAGGAATAGAAAACATGACAGTGTCACTGGATCAAAGGATATGTAGGTGTAGGGGTGTGTGTGTGTGTGTGTGTGTGTAACAGAGGGGGAGAGAGTGAGAGAGAGAGAGAGACAGAGAGACAGAGAGAGAGAGAGAGAGAGAGAGAGAGAGAGAGAGAGAGAGAGAGA